>NC_064811.1:135338081-135663587 GCF_023721935.1 Panthera uncia | reverse complement strand
CACATTTGAATTAAAATGTTCCCTATTAAAATGTAAATTCTCTCTTGGAAATCAGGCTTGTTCACAGATTAGTACTGTGAATGACTTACATGGGATAATCAGATTGCTTTCCTTCTGGCTGAGAAATGTGTCCTGAGAATTGGTATTTTGATTGGATGTTAAAAAGAGAGAAGAAATGATCATTGTTCTACATGATAAACTTGGAGAAGACAGACACAGTAGGATGCTACCATCAGGAACTAGGAATTTACATTTGGGAAGGACAAACTTGACTCACTTTTACATTATTATTATTTTTTGTACTCTAAGAGCATCAATTGTCATAGAAACTCCTCCCTTCGTTATTTATGGAAGCTTCAGAGAAGATAAAAAATACAGTGGTAATTTACAAATTCACCTGTATATAAATGGGAACAATTTTCATGTATTCTTTGTGTAATTATTTTATGCTTAGCATTGTGAACCTAGAAAGGAGAATCCAATAGTTCACATTTAAATAACTAAAGCATGGTGAAGGGATGTAAAATCGGCAGTGTGGTATTTCCATGATGAGGCAATTTTGTATAAAGGGCCAGAGAATAAATATTTTAGGTTTTGTATACCATAAGGTTTCTGTAATGACTACTCAGCTCTGCCCATATAACTGAAATCAGACATAGACAATACAGTAATACAGGAATATACCTGTGTTCCAATACAACTTTACTTACAAAAACAACCGGTGGGCCTGATTTGGTGTGTGGGCATCATTTGCCAAGCCCAGGACTACGGGAACATTAACTGATGTGAAGAAGGCTCTTATATGCTCAACTCTTACAGCATACCTGAGTTAATACTCTAGTTGCAAACATATGGTCATTTGCATGGAGAAAAAAAAAAAAAAAAAAAAACAAACAGGAGGCTAAGAGCTGAGAATTTGTCAGTAAACTTGAAAGTGACAAGGAAAAGAAAGGCTCTCTAGACAGAAATGTCTTTAGAGTTGAAAAGGGCAATTCATTAGCTGATTAGAGCTTGACTGGCTTGAGAATAGCCAACTCCCTTTTTTGTAATTTTCTGTTCATCAATCTTGAAAGCTTTTGACCTGTGCATTAGAAAGGAGATTCCCAGGCTCACAGCTGACACTACTTACTAAACCTGATGCTTTCCCAATTGTAAATGAATAAATTGGTATTCCACTATAAACAAAAGTATCCTGTGATTTTGATTAGCTCAGTCAATCCCCAATAGCTTAATTAATTCTGGATGAATTGTTAAATTTGTTTCTGAATTCTCATAGCTGAGACCCAGTCTTCTGAAGCTATGAAGAGCTGCCAAAATGAACAGCCAGCGTTCAATTCTCCATCTTTCAGGTCTATTCGCTGCAACATAATAGGGAGACTCTAACTCTGTAAAACTTCATAGTGTAGGCGAATGCTCTGGATCCCAGTTTCAGTTTTATCAGTTAATAGCAGTGTGTTAAGGCAAACAACAATCTTCTCCTTTACCTGAATTGTTTTAATTAGGCAAACAATACTAAAATCTTTTCCAGTCTGAAATGCTCAAAATCTATATTACATTGCATGGAGGGAATAGTTAATTCATTTAGCTCTGCCGACTGACTGTAATCTAAAAATTGGTGGCAAAATTTCAATTTATTAAAGACAGAGCAAATAATGTGTCCTTTGATTGACTCCAACATTAACATCCTGGGGTTTCCTTGAGATAAGTTGAAGGAACGAACACAGGTTAACATTCTATCCTTATATCTGTAATAGCTTTTTAACACAGCACTGAACACACTGTTAACATACAGGAAATGGGTAGTGATTAGCTGATTGCTTTGCCCGGAGTGACAAATGAGGATTCACGGGCGAACTCTTCACGTTAGATTCTTTCCTTCGCATGTCTATACAATTTCTCCTCGTAATTTATTACACTGAATTCCATTTATAAGTGATCATACTGAAGCTTTTAAAAGATTATTAGAGATAGTAGATTTATTCAGTATTTCATGTGTTCAGTAATTTAGGCATTTAGAGAGTAATTTCAGAATTTCTCAAATCACACATGGTAGGTATTCCACAAATTGTACAGTAGAAAGATATTTGATTATTTCAACATTTCATTATATTTTTCTTGATTTTTGAAGGTAGAAAGTGATTATCATTATGTTCAATAGGCTTTGTTTTTTTTAACATGCATATTAAGTACATTAAAGGCACTTAGTTTGTATGTAAGAGTAGAACTAAAGTAGAGCCTAAATTGCCTTATGGGTCATGAGCCTGGATTTTTCTTCTTATGTTTAAGTAATATCAATGAAAATCAAACCAATACAATTTATATAAGCAGCGCCTTTTTCAAACAGATCATAATGTTATATTTCTATACATGGTAAAATGAGACCTATTTTAACTTACACATACTTCAATAGCTCTTCGTTAGTAGTAACAGCTGTGGCATATCCAGAATTTACTAAAGACCAGGCACAGTAATAAGTATTTTAAAATATCATATTTTCACAATATTCTTAAGAGTTAGGCACCATCTTTATTGTAGAGATGGAAAAATTGAGAGTTTAAATCACAGAGTTTAAATAACTTGTCAAAAGTCTTCTGGGGGTGCCTGAGTGGCTCAGTCGGTTGAGCGTCCAACTTCGGCTCAGGATAAGATCTCACAGTTCACAAGTTCGATCCCCATGTCGGGCTCTGTGCTGACAGCTCAGAGCCTGGAGCTTGCTTTGATTCTGTGTCACCCTCTCTTTCTGCCCTTCCCCCACTCACGCTGTCTCTCTCCCTCAAAAATATAAATAAACGTAAAAAGTGTTTTTAAAAAAGTCTTCTGAATAGTGTGCATTAGAAATCAAAGGTATCCAAGTCATGTCTCAAATGTGAGTCTTCTTGATGATGTATTTCATGCTTTTATCCTCCATGCTCTTCAGACTTCATTGTCATTAGCGTGTATCTTTTTAAGATGATTGGTGCAAGATACCCTAAGATAGTATTTTTTTTTTCTTCTCTGTAATTGTAATCAAAGACCAGAACTCTTCCCTTTGCATTAGCCATACTTAGTGTGTTGGGGAAAGTTCCTATTTGATCACCAAATGGTTGGTGAAGTTTCATTGATCTCTTTCTCACGTAATAGAATTACAAATGAGTGGGAGTGGAAAAGAGACAAAGGAAAAAAAAAAGCAGGATCATAACATCATTACCTCTTAGGGTAGTTGTGAAGACTAAATGAATCAACTACAGTAAAATCTTGGTTTGTGAGCATAATTCGTTCCAGAGACATGTTTGTAATCCAAAGTGCTTGTATATCAAAGTGAATTTCCCCATAAGAAATAATGGAAACTCAGATGATTTGTTCCATAACCCAAAAATATTCATATAAAAATGATTATAAGGGGTGCCTGGATGGCTCAGTCAGTTAAGCGTCAGACTTCAGCTCAGGTCATGATCTTACAGTTCACAAGTTTGAGCCCTGCGTTAGGCCCTGTGCTAACAGCTCAGAACCTGGAGCCTGCTTCTGATTCTTTGTCTCCCTCTCACTCTGTCCCTCTCTCTCCCTCTCTCCCTCTCTGTCTCTCTCTCTCTCTCCCTCTCTCTTTCTCACACACACACACACACACACACACAAACATTAATTTTTTTAAGTTTATAGTACTTAATATAATACAAAGTAATGAAAATACAACATATAAAGAAAAACAAATTAACTTACGCTTACCTTTGAAAATCTTCATGGCTGGTGTAAGGAAGGCAAGAGAGAGGAGGCTTATTGTGTAGGATGATCTTCACTATCATTAATGGAATCCCTGCTATGTATTGGCTCAATGGAATCTTTTTCTGCATGGGAGCCATTGTATATGCTTGCACGAATATTGGCTACAGTACAGTATTAATAAACTCTTGTAACCACTATTTTATGTGACTGGCAATAAGGCAGTGGAGGAAGGGTCTATGTCTGCTGGCAGCCTGACCTAGAATGAAGCAAAGCATTCCTAAGCTTACTCTTGTGTGGAAAAGTAAAGAACTGTCCATAGGTGCTTTGAAATGCCAAAAAAATACACTAGTGCCAGTTGTGGGCACCTTCCAATGTTCTGAAAAACCACTAATTTCTGTGAAACACTGTGGCCTGAGACAGAGCATCCAAGCATGGGAGACTGTCACCCACAATCCTACAGAGACAGAGAGAGAGAGAGAGAGAGAGGAACAACTGGCTCAGTTGTGATATGTTCGGTGTCACATACTACTCATAGCAAGACATCGCTCGTTTATCAAGTTAAAATGTATTAGAAATGTTTGCTCGTCTTGCAGAACACTAGCAGAACAGGTTACGCACAATTCAAGGTTTTATTGTACCTAGAACAGTGTCTAACAAATAGTAAGTGCTGAATAAATGCTGACAGCTACTTTCTATTTTTTACCTCAGTCCTCCAAGGAACACTCACTTGTAAAGAGATTTTAAACTGGATATAATATAGCTTGAAATATCAATACCTTATTATTCCAGCTTATATACCTATAATGTTAAAATCATCCAGTTGTCTCTACCTTTGAAGTTTTCCAAATTGAAATGTTAAAATTAAATTGATTACTTTGGGTAATCATCACCCAGCTCTTTGTTGGATACAATTTTGTTAGGTCACATTTCAAAGTGAAATTATTCCTCATAAAAAAGAATTATTTCCCAAATTGTTACTGTCATACATATCACTGAATGAATAGGCATATTCTTCCCATATTTCAGTTTAAAATTCAACTGTATATAATTTATTTGAAAGAGAGAAATTAAATATACTTGAAGAGAAAAGTTGAATGGTAATTGTACTACATTTATAAGATCATGGAAAGAGCATCAAAATCATGACTAAAAAAAAATGTGACTTAATATTGTAACATGTAAGATGTCTTGCAGTGTTATCAAAATATAGTCCTGTCTATAATTCTGTATTGTCCTTATTGCAGAATTATAAAGAGATGACAAAATGAATTTCCAATTTTGTACAAGAAACTTTGCTCAGTTGTACAGAAAATCTCTTGTTGAAAAGTCTTTTTAAAACATCTTCCCATAACTTTTAGATCCCTCCAATGACACAGGAAAAAATGACCTTTTTATTTTAACTAACTGCTACATACTTTATTTATGCTTATGATTATAACTCCTTCTGGTTTCCTGCACAATTTGTGGTGGAAATAATTCCATTTTCACTTGTATTCTCAGAATTTTCCTCTCTACGGATTCTTTTTTTTTAGGATAAACTGAGTATTTTTTTAAATCCTAATTCCAAAACCAGATTCTTCTCTCCCAAATTAGACCTCTTCTTTCCCCCACCCCTCACCCTCGCTGTCTAATGTATTAAAGATCTAGAAAATATATGCATTGCTACCTCTATTAATATATATATATATATATATATATATATATATATATAACATGTAAACACTCTGCCTTCTCTGTTTCACTTTTGGCTTCCACAAGGCACATGGATAACTTTGTCTTTGGAAACATGAACTGACGGGGCAAGTTTGTGTAGAAGAGACTTTATTTACCAATGGGGAAAGAAACTATATATGTGAATTCTCCCTCAAGGAATATAGGAATTTATGTTGCTTCATATTCTTCCTGACACTTGTTATCATGAGACTTTGTAATTTATGCCAGTGTGAAAGTTTTGGCTTAAACCTGCTTCTCCCTGATTACACATATTGTTAAATACTTTTTAGATTTTCCTTAGCCATATGGATTAATTAATTTATAGATTATTTGTTCAAGTCTTTGTTTGGTGGTTCTTCGGACTTTGCCATTTACTTATTGATTTTTAGGTGATCTTTATTCATTCTACATATGAGCTTGTTTTGTGGATGACGAGTATCTTTTCCTGCTTGGTGGCTTACATTTTTGGTCTCCTAAAAGTACATTTTGAGGAATAGATCATGTAAATTATCATGTGGTTAAACTTGTAAATCATTTCCCTTGTGGTGACTTTGATGTTGCTGTTGTTTTTGTTTGTTGTCATTTTGATTTTTTGTTTTTGTTTTTTATGTGTACCTTAAAAAATCTTTCTCTACCCCAGGGTTATGAAGACACTCTTTTATGTTATCAGGCATTCTTGAAGTGTCAAGGTATAATGTTAAACTTTAATAGTTGCATTTAAACACTTTCTTTGCTCTGCTTTCCTTCACACATCTTTGAGCTTCCATCTAGGAGCATTTTCCTTCGCCAGAAGAATCTCCTGCAGAATTTACTTTAAGACAAGGTTACTAGAGATCAATGTTCTTATTGTTTTTAAAAATGTATTTATTGGGGCGCCTGGGTGGCTCAGTCGGTTAAGCATCCGACTTTAGCTAAGGTCATGATCTCACAATCCGTGAGTTAAAGCCCCGCGATGGGCTCTGTGCTGACAGCTCAGAGCCTGGAGCCTGCTGCATAGTCTGTGTCTCCCTCTCCCTCTGCCCCTCCCCTGCTCATGCTCTGTCTCTCTCTGTCTCAAAAATAAAAACATTAAAAAAAAGTTTAAAAAATGTATTTATTTTTTATTTATATGTATAAAATATTGAGATTGATTTTATTTTGTTCTGTCATCTATACTATATCATTCACTAGCTTCTTGTTCCTGTTTTTGTTAATGATATCAGTTACTTTTCTAGTTTACTTGCTGTGAAAGCAATCTGTTATTTTTTTATTTGCACAATTTTCAGAATATTCTTTCTCTTTGATTTTTCTTTAATTTTACTACTAAGTGTCTAGGTGTAGATTATTCTAGTTTTTTTGTTTTCTTTGCTTCACATTTGATGATCTTCAATCTGTTGATTGGTATCTTTCAATGGAAAATCCTCAGGTACTATTTCTTCAAATACGTATTATGTTTGTTTTATTTTCTTTGTTTTCTCCTTTTGAGGTTCCACACAAACATATTTTTGTTACCCTCGCCCATATTTTCAATTCTTTATCTTTTTGCTTTTCATTCTGTAGTGTTTCTTTTCATCTCTTCTCCAGTTTACTAATTCTCTTTTCTGCTGTGTCTAATCTGTTCTTATGTACAACAATTTAATTCTTAATTTCACTTATTACATTTTCTACTTATATAATTTCTACTTGGCTCTTCCATGGATTTATAATGTTTATTGATTGCATGTCTAAGGTCTTTGTCAAATTTCCTAACCTGATTATATTTTCATAAACAATACATTTTATAATTCTGGTGAGTTCGTTACTACTGTATTGTATTTCTGCTTATTCTCATTATGTTGTCTTCTCTCTGTGGATGCCATATTATCCTTAATTGTTTATTGGGAATTTTATTTTCAGAATTTCTTATAATAATGATCGGATGAGTAGGATGGTATTATTTTACCATACAGGGGAAGATTTTATATTTTATGAGACACCTAGATAAAAGTGAGCTGTAGTCCATACTATTCACTTGCAGAGTAAGACATCTTCAAGTTCAAGTACAAACAGCATCTAGTCCATTATTGCACATATCCTATATGCCTGGAGGAACAAAAGCCACCAAAAGGCTTTAAGCCTCAGTCATGTTCTCAAGATGGAAAATTTCCTAAAGGGATTTGTGACTCAAGGTGCAATCTTATCTCTCAAAGTTACAGTACTCTCCAAGGCATAGATTGAGCAATTCCTCACTGTCCTGTTATCTCTTTCATGAGATAAAAATAAGAAGGAATGAGAAAGAATATGTCTCTCATATAGTCTTTTAAAATTTGTATTTGTATTTATTCCAGGGTTGTTTTTGTTGTTGTTGTTGTTGTTTGTTATGTTACTTCTTTAGTAGAAGAGTTAGTCCAAATTATCTAATCCATTGCTACCAAAGGAAAATTTCTAGATCTCTTATTAAATTTATTTTGTTTTATTTTTGCAATGAATATTCTGATATAAACATACAATAGTTTACAGATAAGCAATTAGTATTAAAAAATTCCAGACATTTTATCACAGTAAATTAGTGTATATCTTGACATGTCTAAATTAGTTAAGAATTAACATTTATTTTGAAATTACCTATTTCTTGACAAAAGATACCATCAGAATTTTCTAGTTAGTTAAGGAGTGTGTCATTGAGTAAGTGTGGTTTTATTATGAGAATAATTAATTACACCACTTAGGATTTCTAAGTGTCTTTTTTGGTGTGATGCATTTCTTACTTAAGTATTTTATTTTTTCTGTTTTTAATTAGTAATTACTTTTAATGAGGTAGAGAAGGGAAAAACACATGTAATTTGAAAATGTTGCTGATAAAATTTCTTCCATTTTTTATTCCTATAATAATAATTATATGCATAATTAAGGCAATAAGACTATAGAACTGATATTAAAATATTCAACATAAGTATGTACTTAGGAAGTTGGAAGGAACAGAATCCTGTTTATGATAAATTATATTTTTCTAATGATTTTAAAATAATTGATTTTTAAATCAATTTTTAAGTCAGTTACTAAAATCTTCTTTTTAATTGGTGTTTCACAAATATTCACAGTATTTTATTCCTTTTTTGGTACTATTTTAAGAACACATACTATTTTTACACATGTTCCTATTACTATTTCTATCACCTAGTTTCTACTGGAATAAATGCTTTAAAAATACTTACCTACTGTGGTTGAAGTTGTACTCAACTGTACTTGTCTCTCTCTGGTTATAAGGTTCTGCTAGTATAGATAATTTTTCATTCCTTTGTAAGCGAGTTCTTAATATTCCTGTTAAGTCAAGTTGTGAAAATGAGAAAGTGCAGAAAGGGTTCTAAAGGGAGACACTATTTTACTTGCCTCTTCCTTTTCCCAAGTAATCAAAAGAAAAGCTGATCTAGAAATGGCATTAATAGTCTTCATAAGATGAGATTAGAGGAAACACCACAGCTGGATCTCTGATTTCTTCCCTTGAATACTTGAGAGGTCCTCCACTAGGAGACAAGGCTTATAGGTCGAAAGAAGTGCTGAAGTGTTTCAAAAAATCTAGTACCATCTGTTAAACCTAGCCTGTATGTGATTTTACTCAAAGACTTTTATATGTGTGCTATTATTGGAGCTGAAAGGATGGAGTGGGTACAAAAACGGTAGATCTTATTTTCTACAAAGTAGTTGTCTTCACATAACTAGCATAAGCTGTTTGTGGATAGAATGCTATAGAATGAAATATGCTTTCATTTAATGTATATCTATGAAAATGTAGGTTAATCCTAATTAATAAGGAATTAAATTTTCAAGATTTTTTCCTTGGAACTAATTTCTGAACTAACAACTTTGAACACTAAATATCCACAAACACTCAGAGACAACCAACCTGTACTAATAGCTCTTAAAATAAATGTTAAATCGGCTTACAGATTGATTCATAGTTATTGTTTTGGGTCGTTAATCTAGACATAGTCACTATTTCTTTATAAAACATAAATCCAATATGCTTTATATGTATGTTCTTTACCATTAAAGCAGGTTTAATGAAATTTAGAATATAAGAATAAAAACGTTTAATGTCAGTGACTTTGTGAGATTAAGTCTTTGCTTGTTAATAGCTATTAAAAAGACTAGTAAAATAAGTATGACAGTTTTGTAGGTAAAACAAATTTCGTTGCTATACATATTTAAGCAAAGAACCACTTGATTTTGAGAAGTAGCAAGTGAACATAATTGGCTTGGTATATGTAGTTTTATGTGATATACTAGAAAGAGGAGAAATGTATATGTAACATGAAATATGCAGGAAAAATTCTAACAGTTTTCAAAATACGTATCATTAAATAATAATATATATCACTGAGATAGTTTTAAAAATCATTTTAAAATGTAATCTCCAAATTAAAAAGAATTTTTATTGTGCTTGTTAATATACCCTGGGTGAAGAGTAATTCTTGTTTCTCATTATGCATCCTCTCAAAAAAATTACATTTTAGAAAGATGTCCCACATTGTTATGCCCTATCTTTCATTTACTCTAACATGTTCATATTATCTAATTAGCATTGTTAATGCATAACTACCAAAAGCACAACTGATTTGAATGCCCCGGGATCTAATACCAAATGATGGAGGTTAGTGAAGAGATTCCAAAGTGACTTAGTAGCAATTATATTGCTAAATGTCAGAATAGCCAATGCTATTGGCTATTGGCATTGGTCAGAATAGCCAACGCTAACATATGGATTTTAGAACCAGATGTCCCCATTGTCTCTTGGATGATTTTATGAGAAACCAGAAGCTGGAATTCAGAAATGTTATTGAAAACTATAAATAATCCTTATGATACTCTCATGATGTTTTTACTCTTATAATTCTCTTTTTTTCTATAAGTTTATCATATTTTAAAAAACCTGAAGAACACTGTGTTTGAAAATTTCAGATGCTTTCTATGCTTAATTGGTCAAACATATAAAATATAGATAAATAAATAAATAAATAGATAATAACAGAATTAGTATTAAAGAGAAGCTTAAACATATTGCCTATGTTCTTATTACTCAGGAAACTCTGAAATAAAATGTGAATACAGATGAATGTCATTAGGCAACATCAGGCTGCCAATACAAATGACTGAGCAACATGCTTGTTACCTATTTCTATCAGTTCTGGATGTAATGACAAAAAGAATAATCTTGGGCTGAGTATCATAGGGTTTTTCAGTTTCAAAAGCATGCCTACCCCCTTCTTTGACAACACAAAACACTTCTGACTTAAGTAATTAAGGCCTTTAAATTTAGAAACTAGATTTTATATAACAATGCAAGGGTCAGTTTATTTCATTTATTTTCATCAGGTAACGGTGTGGCAGACAGTGGTTCATGACAATAGAGATCATTTAACATTCATACTTAGCATGTGCATGTGAGGAATTGTTTAATCCTGGTCTTAGTTTACAAAAATGCATGCCATTTTTGACATTGCTTTTTGTGATTGCACCAAAAAATAAAGTAACTGTTCATCAAATAGTTACATTCTATAAACTATTTGATTGGCATTTTTCTTCCTTCTCAAGAGGACATATGATTCAGAAAGAGAAAAAAAGAAGGTAGAATGGTGAAAGGAAAGGAAAGCGGCTTGTGGAGGAAACAGCAAGGATAGCACCTGATCATATTTATCGCAAATTAAAAGCCATCACTTTCTCTACCCAATGCCCCCATGAAAAATATCATCAATTGCAACAAAGGAACAAAAGATAATCATTGTTCCTCCCCACACTACCCCCATGGAAATTTCAGTTCAGAATTGTGGTTTGTGATATTTCTAACCTGGCTAAAACTGAGCAAAGTCAAAATGCAAGACTCAGTCATAGCATAGAAAAGACAGTGCCTGTGAATGTCAGCTGAGAAAACTAAAGGGCAACTTTCATGTGGAAGAAAACTGGTAGGCTTATCCAGTCATTTCTCATGATAATCGACAATGACAGAGGTGTTAATTCCCATAATTGGTAAATATTGTCTGAAAGTAGAAAGGGAAAGCCAGATCCAAGTTACAAATTATATTTACTGGTTTGGCAAAATTATTAGAAGAAATGTGTTGGGTAGTTAAAAATATTATATTTAACTTTAAAATTTAAGGATGAGGAAGCAAGTGTACTATACCAACATTGTCTGACTGATAAAGGCAGCTGGCAGAATTTCACTTAATTACTGTGTGGTTGGTGAACTTCAGTTTTTCCTCCTTCAACTTCCCAAATAAATCTTACTCCTTTAGAGTCAATTTACGTTTCCCAGCATAATGATGCATTTTACCCATTCAGCTATGCTAGTGTTCTCTGAAGCCAGCCAGCAATGATCTCATCGCACCTACAATATAAATCTATCAGTGAATAAACAACATCATTTTTATTTCAATGCCGATGACACACTACATGTCGATTTGGCAGTTAAATAATTTATCTCTCTTTTGGGTGCAATCTGCCAGGCTTATTATAACTCTACTTCTGATATTCATTTCATGTTTAATAGTTCTTTGCCTCATGAGGATGCTTGTCAATCAATTAAATTGAAATGTCATTCTGACCTTTTATTGGAAACAATTTACTCTTTTTTTTCATTTCATCACAAGCTTTTTTCAATTTTATTCAAACTAAAAGCCTTAATTACTAGTATTCAGAAACTTTATAGTAATTAACCTTATAAAACTACAGGCTCATCAACATTACTGACACTTTATCTTTGCAGAGGTTATCCAGTTGAGTCTGCCTGAAGATCAGAAACTAAGCATTACAGCAGCAACTGTGGGACAAAGTGCTGTTCTGAGCTGTGCCATTCAGGGGGCACTGAGACCCCCCATCATCTGGAAAAGGAACAATATTATTCTAAATAATTTAGATTTGGAAGACATCAATGTGAGTACATACATAGGTGTTCCTTTATAATTTGTGTATTTCATGTGATATACTCTAGGCCTTGTGAAGTCTGAGTAGCTTAATGAATACTGGGTGTAGTGTAGAAGAGAATTGGAACATTGTCATATCCACACTACTGACTAGGATGTGCACTATAGATCACATGAAATTATCCAAATCACTTGTGTAGATGTGGTAAGCAGGTAGTGTAGCACTGTGTTGGTGGTATCATATCAACTTAAACCAATAATGTCTGCCTGTCAGAATTTCTACAATTATTAACAATTAATCTTTATGTA
This sequence comes from Panthera uncia, assembly GCF_023721935.1. Lineage (NCBI taxonomy): Eukaryota > Metazoa > Chordata > Mammalia > Carnivora > Felidae > Panthera > Panthera uncia. The sequence continues at coordinate 135,650,991 of NC_064811.1, read as the reverse complement.
TTTGCTATTATGGTTAAGCAACCACCTTTAGCTTGTGAGGTGTTAAATTGGGGAAAGGCGGTTTTTGCTTCAAATTCTTCATAATGTATTAGAAATAATAAATATCAATCAAGCAACAAATGGTTTATTTTTTCTAGAATGAAATTGGAATATATTTTTCCACTCAGTTCTCTCCTAGAAATTCAGAATCTAAACTCAATTTGAAAGGTTACTGCTCTGAAAATGAAACAGAAATAGAACAAACTTCAGGGTATTCATCTGTTTCTTCCATGCTATGCGTTCCAAGTGGGGATTAAAATGTATACATCATCCTAGATGATGAAAAGAAGTAAAAATTGTGCATTATGGGATGCCCATGGAAATGATGTAGGGCAATCTTTTGTCTTAGTGATTTGGGGATTTTATGATCTCTTTGCACATAAATTTTAGTTATTTTTTATTATTGCTCGGGAAAGCCATCACCTATCCACTCATTCTTTACTGCTTCATAAATAAACCCTAAAACACAGATCTAAGAGAGTCACTTCTATGTTACATCTTACTAATACTCTTGTTTAATGTCCTCAAATTATTCAAAAAAGAAGCTTTCTAATTTTAATTTTTAAATTTAACATTTTTTCTAACTTTGCTTACATCTGTGAAATTTCCTTGGAGAGTACATGGAGAATAATATTTAATTCTTAAGGTATCATGAACACTGTGCATTAGAACAGCTATAATCTCTGGAGCATTCAACAGTCTTTGAGAGATATCGCCTTAAAGCCACATTGGGTTTGCTTTTTATGTTGTTATGTCTACATTTTATCTTTTATTTTCTATCTTCATTCTTACTATCATGTTTTCCACTGTTATTTCCAGAGGCCCCTGTATTCTATGGTGCTGTGGTTTGAATACCTTAAAATAAGCTCATTTGAATTGTTTCAAGAATAAGAAAGGGTATGCTATGAGTAATACCCTGTGGAAAAATTGTAAAAATGGGCACATTCTTGTGCATATATCTTGTAAATTATTTTACTTACTTCCTAACTTTTGACTCTGTTCTAGAAATGTGAAATCCCTAGAAAAATGATTATAGATAAGTTAGATGTCTAAAATATATGTGAGCATTAGATAAATTCTGGTATCAATAAATACATTTTTATTAAAGTTATTTTGGTTACATTTCATAAAGCAGGTAAATTTTAAGAAATTTAAAAACATTTTCAAGAGTCGGAAAGTTTCAATTTCATTACAAGTCATATTTAAATAAGTTGGACAAATGTTCATAATCTGTAGTATACACGTAACTGCCAGCATTCCAAATAAAACTGTAGGGATATCTTTGAAAGGGAATTTATTTAATGTCCCAATGTACTACTAGAGTTTTCATTTAAATGCATTTACCAGTAGAACTAAAGTGTGAAATAAAGCAGTTATAAACTATTACTTATTGTGTTCTGTTTTATACTTATTCTTGCTTAAAGTCTGCTAAAATATGGACCACACCATGTAAATAAACAATCTATCTATCTATCTATCATCTATCTATTTCTATCCATCTGTATATAGTGTATAGTTTATTGTAGTTAATAAACTATAAAGTTTTAAAATACATAACTGTATTAAATATAATAAACTATCATAGTCAACCATATATTATAGTATATTATACATATTATTATATTGTATTTATTATATAATAGTTAAACTATTCTAGTTTATTTGATAGATGATAGATAGATAGATAGATAGATGATAGATACACACAGAGAGTCAGTACTATCTCTAGTGGACATATGATGTGTCTTCTGATTACTCAACATCTTTTGAACACCCCTTCAAATATTTTGTCGATGCTTGGATTTTTTTCTTCCCCAAGGTAGAAACCAAAGTCTTATTTAATTAGCCTTCTTTGCAGTTAGGGAGTATATATGTAAATAAAGCTCTAACAAAAAGACTGCTAAAGGCTTCATTTCATAAGCAAGAACAGGGAATTACAGGTACTTTACAGAATTCACTCTCCCATCCATTCTTCCTTATAAGTGCTGTGGCAGCAGATTCTACTTGCCAGGACATTAGTGATAAAAGTTCTGGAGTTGGTCAGTGTTTAGGTGTAATTGGGTTTTCATTGGACAGTGTCAACATGTGGCTTATGCGTTTTTCCATAAGGATGGCTTCTCATTCCATAAGGATGACACTCAGTTCTGGATATTCTATGACCTTCCTACTATCTTCATTAAATGTCTTTCTTGCTTAAAACTCACTAGAATGGGTTCTATTGTTTGCCTCTAAGAATGTTGTTTAATTAAATTTTCGGGTGTACTGTGTTAAGAAACATCTATAAATTACATATTCTTTTTTTTTTAAGTTAAATTATTTTGAGAGAGAGAGAGCCGAGGAGGGGCAGATTGAGAGAGAGACAGAAAGAATATTCCAAGCAGGTTCTGCACTGTCAGAGCAGAGCCTGATGAGGGGCTAGAACTCACGAACTGAGGAGATCATGACCTGAGCCAAAATCAAGAGTCGGGCGTTTAACAGACTGAGCTACCCAGGTGCCCCTATAATTATATCTTCTTGAAATGTATATTTCATCATTGGATATAGATTTTGGATGTGTTGAAAGACCAAAATGACCTCAGTATAGTAAAATACATTCATTGTTTATAAGCAAAGAGAACTTCAAACCTTTCAGATATGAGTCAGTTTTATACCTACTTTGTATATATTTATTTTCACAAAAGTGGGTTTAGTTACCATTAAATTATGTAAGGTTAAAATTATAACTACTGACTCAGTGATAGTTTTCAAAATTCTTTCTCATTATTTAATATATATTAGGTAGGATTTAATATATACTTACCTAGGCAATACATACATACTTTCTGATTGCAAAAGATTAAAATAATATAGACATATTTTTAAAGCATAACTACCCCTTGTTTTATTTCCACTTACTCTCATTTTTAAGTGCAGAAGAAATCCTGTGAGATTGCTTTTAATCTCCCTTCTATGAGCTGCAAATATAATTTTATTTTTTTAGTAGGCTAGATTCATATTAATCCTCATTATGTCACTACTTTATTATCTTATTAGTCCTAAAGACAACTACATGAAGCAGGGAATCTTATCCCTATTTACCTATGTGGATATTTATGCTAGAGAGTTGTTCACCCAAGGTTGTTGAGCTGATAAATGGTACAGCTGGAATGTTTATATGGCCTGATAGACTCTAGTTCTTGAGCTTAACCACTGCATGGAAGTGAGATGGTCTGTCATTTTATGCTACCCTTTGAAAAATGTACCCCAAATAATTCTGGCCCCTATACATTACTAATAGATTTTATATCCTCGGTTATTATGTGTGAGACAGATTGATATTGTTAATGTTAGAAGACTTTCATTTTGCTTGTCTTCTGTCTTCTGTTTTGTATCAAATAAATAAAAGAACATCACTGAACTACTGGAGGCAGTGACAGTGGTTTGCAACACAGGCTGGGGATTCACACTGTCTGAATTCCAATTAATATTCAATCTCTTGGGAATGATGTGCTCTCGTTATTCAACCCACCTATGCCCAGCTTCCTTATCTGTAAATTGAAGATAACAGTAGAATGAACTCATTTTTGCACAAGAGCTAATGGCATAAAGCATTTTAAAACTGGTAACACTGTATGAATCATACTGTAAATGTTCAGTTAAAGTAGGTTCTTGGCTTTCTTTTCTCTCTCCTCCTCCTCCTCCCAACCTCCTCCTCTTTCTTTCCTTCCTCCTGATATATATTTCAACAGCACAGAAACACTCAACCTGCCTAAAACCACAGGAATTCAATGCTAGGACACATACAGCAATAAGAGAGTTTGAAAACTCACAGGAAATGCCCCCACCAAATTTGGTCCAATTATAGTCACTAAAACTGGAAGTTGTTTTTTTGTTTTGTTTTGTTTTGTTTTTGTTTTGTTTTTCTATTCAGTGCAGCTTAGGAATCAGGCTGATGAAACTTTCTTTAGCAATCTTGTATTAATCCCTGCTCTAAAGATATGCCATTAAATTCACTCAGCGGGTGCCTGGGTGGCTTAATTGGTTAAGTGTCTGACTTCAGCTCAGGTCATGATCTCAGGGTCCCTTGAGTTCAAATCCTACCTGGGGCTCTGTGCTGAAAGCTGGGAGCCTGAAGCCTGCTTCAGATTCTGTGTCCCCCTTTCTCTCTGCCCCTCCCCCACTCATGCTCTGTCTCTCTCTCTCTCTCTCTCTCTCTCTCTCTCAAAAATAAATAAAAACATTAAAAAGTTTTTAAAAATGCACTCAGCTACTATATATTTATATATTTTTCTTAGTATCTGTGCCCTCAGTCCTCAACCTAAATTTCTGCAATAGATCATTGGTTTATTTACATCATTTTGTTTTGGGTAGTACTTGGCACACAAACTACACTTCTGGCATTATTGTGATTGAACTTGAGTCCTAATGCTGGTCTGCTGAGCCATGACCAGGGATGCAGATGGGGAGCTATGAGGTACAGAGTATGACTCTCCCGTTCACCTTTCTTCTCTCCAGCTGATTCTTAGATTCCAGCCCTAGTTTTGCCACTTATGTAATGACAGTGAATAGACTGAACCAATTTAAGGTACAGTCTCTTCATCTACACAAGCAGATATTGTCATAAAATTCAGTGACACATATCAACTTGCACATAAAATATGAGCTATTTATTTTATCACTATCAGTAGCGTGATTCAACATGGCATTGTTGATCATGCTTAATAACAAATGTAAAGCCCCATGAAAATATTTCAAAATAGCCTGATATAATTTATATCATTATAACATTCAACAACTTTAAAAGTAGACTTACTAGACAAAATACTGAACTCACAGACACATTTGAATTTCAGATATACAATACATATTTTTTTCACTATAGGCATATACAAAATGTACAATGGGATATACTTTTACAAGAATCATTTTTTGCCTGTCTGAAATTCAACTTTAATTAGGTGCTGCATATTATTTGCTATGTCAGGCACTCTATTTACATAAAGTCAGATTGGCTTGAATACTGCATGAAAACCATTTTCTTACAAATGATACTGTGGCTTATATCACTGAGATTAAAAGTTTGAACTGTCAAAAGTTCATATGAATTTAATACATTGACTTTGTGGAGTCTGTACTGTTTTCCCATCTTAACATGCATTCTGTGATTTTTGTTTCTTTTTCATCTATCTAACCTGTTAGTAATTGTGTCTGGCACTGAGAAGAGGTGAGGAAAAATAGTGGATTAAATGCACAGGAGTTTGTTCTTTCAAGAAATATATTGTCCATAGCTGGCATGATTTCTCCATGAAGCATCTGGATCTCAATCTTCTATCTTCTTTTTCTGACATTCCAAGAGCATGGCTCTTATCTTCAAGGTCATCTCAGGGGTCAAGAAGGCTGTTGGAACTCCAGCCACCAATCTATATTCCATCATTCTGTAATCCAGGTCCACAAGAGTACAAAGCAGGTAAAACATGAAGGAACTTATTCCTGGAAGTCCCACAACTGTTTATGGGTCACCGATGTGCAATAACTGGCATAACTATACTAGGGAGACTGGTAAATACCATCGTTTAGCTAGGCATACTGCTCAGCCTTCTGTTACAAAGGAGGAACAGGAGAGCAATCTCTACTTCTCTACCCGAGGCCATCTAAGAGGATGTAAGATGTTCTACTTTTTTCTTTATACTTTTGTTTCGTTTTGTTTTTCTGCATTAATTAAATGTGATTATCCATCTGAATTCCAATCTGAGCATCTCTGCACACCAATTTTGTTCCGTTGGTAGTTTCATCAGTCATCAATTTACTTCCTTGATTTTTTTTATTTTGCTTTTATAGGCCTCTGTGGAAATATTCCACTACGTTTGGGGCACCTGGGTGGCTCAGTTGGTTAAGTGTCTGGCTTCAGTTCAGGTCATGATCTCGCGGTTCATGAGTTCGAGCCCTGCATTGGGCTCTGTGCTGACAGCTCAGGGCCTAGAGCCTGCTTCATATTCTGTGTCTCCCTCTCTCTCTGCCCTTCTCCTGCTCACGCTCTGTCTCTGTCTTTCAAAAATAAATAAACATTAAAAAAATAAAAAATATATATATTCCACTAAGTTTTATTTATATATTTTGCATGTAGTCTGATGATTTTTTTTCTGATAATTCTTAAGATATTTCTGTCTATCCCTGCAGCTTATTTGAAGTGATTCTCACCATGTACATTAACTTACACTTAAAGCAAAGCATTCTCGGGGTGCCTAGGTGGCTCAGTCAGTGAAGCATCTGACTTCAGCTCAGGTCATGATCTCACAGTCCGTGAGTTCGAGCCCCGTGTTGGGGCTCCTGTTGAAGAGCCTGGAGCCTGCTTCAGATTCTGTGTCTCCCACTCTCTGACCCTCCCCCATTCATGCTCTGTCTCTCTCCATCCCAAAAATAAATAAACATTAAAAAAAAATTTAAAACAAAGCATTCTCTTGAAAAAAGATAAGTCACTCACAGACAATTGAAATAATCACTTTAATTCAAATCAGAATCCAAATGCAGGTGTGGGCAGTTTGCATTTGATGATTTGTTTTGCTTTTTTGTTTTGTTTTGTTTTGTTTTTTGTCTCTAAATATTACATTTCCTAGTACATAGTTGGCAAACTAGTACTGGGAGATAACGTATCCAAGCATAATAATGAAATTTGATCCAAATTAAAAACTTTAATAAAATAAAATTTTATTTTATTATTAATTTTATTTTAATATGTTTGAAGTTTTAAAGCCATTAAATGCTTACTATAGAATACTATACCTTATTATGATATCTTATTTCAGAATATATGGTGAACTTCAAATTTAGAAGTAAAATCCCTAAGGAATACTTAGTTCCCAGAGACTGAAAGTGATTTTAGTAGCAGAGAATTCTGACTTTGTTTCTCAGGTTTAATACTTAAAGCAGTGTGAAGATATAACTTTTTCCCTTAAATCTATGAATTTTAAAGTCCTCATATATAAAGACAGACATTTTTACCCCTTATGTTATTCTTTGGTAACATAACCAAAATTATAGATCTCTGATAAAAACAATTTAATTAGCAAGATTTAATTTTAACTTTTTAGAAACCTACAGTGTTGCCTTTCAATATAGAACATATTAGAGTATAATGTCAAAACTAGTTATTAAAAAGAACGGCATTGACTTTTTTCTTCTCTAGACTATAAACAATCCATTTCTTGTTCCATCTTAACTAAAAATGTAGACATTTAACGTTTGGTATATAATACGTATTTCACCATGTAATTTTCATCACTAATTTATTTTTAATATAAGCCTGAGGCCACTGTGGCTCTTAAAATCCAAGGGGAATTAGAGAATATTTATGATTCAAAATATTCCAAGCCAAATAAAGCAGGGAGCATTGGCAAAGCTGAAGATGTTGGATTTCTTCCACAAACATCAAATACGCAACATGCATTCATTTTCCACCAATAATTGTTAAATTGGTGAAATTGCACGTAATCATAAACATTGCCTAAGAGTGTTCTGCTTTAAAATGAGTATTGTTCCTAACTTGCTTTGTTCTGCTGATACAACGGAACACTGCATATTACAATTCACCTCTTAGAAAAGTATTAAAATCAGTAATTTAAAAATATTTTTAAATGTCATTGGCCATATTCTTTTTGAACTTATTCTTACAAATAGCAACATATAAAAACAAAAGGATTCATGTGTGGATACGTGAATGAAATAGTCACATACTAGTTTGTTGAGTACCTGGTAATGTATTTTTTTTTAATTTTTAAAAATTTAGGCCCAGTTTTCAAAGTTATGACAGATCATGTTATTTAAATAGGTTTATGAGAAATATTAATTTGGAAGCATGACTTTACTATGACATTCTTTTTTTTTTCAATATGAACTTTGGCTGAATATCTATATAGATACTTAAATTGATGAACTTTTTTTTTCATTTTTCCCCCTCATTATGTGTCTAAACCCATGGCTTTAATTACTATGTTTAAGTTGACACATTCTAAGTTATACTTCTATTTAAAATTTCTCGCTCTCTTTTTTTTTTCATTCGAATGTGTGAAATCCAAACCAATATCTTTATTTCAAAAGCTGTGACATTTCCAGTATTTCCCACTCCGTGCAAATGTAGCCAGAAAACCAAGTCATGTTAGAGTTCTCTCTCAATTTTCCCCTCAAATCCAATCTATCACCAAACCTTGTGAATTTATCTTTTTTATTTACCTTACATCTCTTCTGTCATCTCATTTCCACTATGGCTGTCTTAGTTTAAGGTCCTATCAGTTCTCACCTTCAAACTTGACCCTTTCCTACTGAGACCAACCCCACCCCCCCGCCCCAGTTGAAACATGCACTTTATATCACAGGCAGACAGATTCTCATAAAATGTATAGCTCTTTAAAACCTTTAATGGTGTCTTCTAGTTTTCATGAAAAAAAAAAAGATTCAAATTATTTAGCTTACTCTGGAAAGCCTGTTTATTAATTCTTCCTACTATTCATACAATTCCATTCTTTCCTAAAGCCCCTCCAGAACACTAGCTGCTTTCTATTAGGTTGTGTTATTATTACCATTCTCAAACACATTCTTGTCTCTCTGGAAAACCATCCCTTGTCATTTTCATCTAATGTATTCTTTACAAATAGACAAATGCTTCTTATGCCTAAATTTGACTTTTTTAAAAGTTCTTTTTCCAGTAACTACCATACTTGTTGCATCATGATAAAACTGTTAATATTCTTGCCTTTTTTCTCCAGACTAGAAACACTGAGTTCAAGGACCTTGGCATATTTAACTTTGTGTTATAATGTAATAGTTAGCACTATACTGACACATAGGAGATAATCAAATTTAAATGTACAAATAACAAATGACATAGTGATATTTCTGATATTCACAATTATGAATTTATTTGTACACTTTTTATATTCAAATCTTGCTAGAGATTTTATTTACTTACTCTAGCTACTTGCAGGATTATCAATCAACTGATGTTTATTTACAATCAATCATTTAAGCCTAGCATAGCTCAACAATTTCTGGATTCCATTTCTTTAATAACATTTCTAATTAAGCATATTGATTTTTTACTACAGTTTCAATTTAATCTTTTATCATATGCAATAAGGGGGACAAGAAAAAGATGAGGGGCAACACATATTTGGTCATTGCTTAATCTTTATGTATTCAACACATATTGATTTAACTGCTTCACTTTTCTAGGTACTCAGTTAAATTCTGAGAACATACCTAAAAGAGACAGCATTCCAGGCTTCAAAATCTCACAGATTGAAGGAATCAAAGAAAGAACACAACTGCATTATATTTGATAATGCAGTATGAAAGTTTCCTAAATACAGATCTTCCTCAACTTACCATGGGACTACACCCCAATAAACCCGTTTTAAGTTGAAAATATCTTAAGTGGAAGATGTATTTAATACACCTAACCTACTGAACACCATAGCTTAGCCCAGCCTCCTTTATAGGTTCCCAGAATGCTCATATTTGTCTTCAGTTAGGCAAACTCACCTAACATAAAGCCTATTTGATAATGAAGTGTTGAACCTCCCATGTAATTTACTCAATATGGCACTGAAAGTGAAAAACAAAATGATTGTATGGGTACGGGCAATTTTGTTTACCCCGGTGTAAGAGTTGTTTACCCTGGTGATTGCGTGGTTGGCTGCAAGCTGTGGCTCACGGCTGTTGCTCAGGGTCACTAGAAGTGTTAGTACTATACCGGGCTGGCCCAGGAAAATATCAACATTAAGATCAAAGTACCGGGTCTACTGAATGTGTATTAGTTCCACACTTGGCAAAGTTGAAAAATCATAAGTTGGAGACCATCTGTATATGTACATTTGTATATTAATGTGCAAATATATAAGGAATAGAAAAGGGAAGTCAAATTTAAGTTACAGAGTCTCAGAAGACTTCTAAGAATACACTAATCTTGCAATTTAGAGGAGAGCTAGATGAAGGAGTGGCAGATAGGTATACTGGGAAAGAGTATATATCAGGCTTGAGATAGCATAGTATATTTAATGCATTGCAAGTCCCTTGTGTATAAACAAGCAAGGACAATAGATTAATAAAGGGCTTCAGTATATTAATATATTGATAAAAGGTTTGAATATATTACAGAAAATTAGGTTTTTGCACTTGATTATCGAGGTATACATTTACATTTACAACATATAACACAATAATAACATTGGATGGATACTTAATATTTACCAAGCATTGATATTTATCATTCTAAAACAGTATACTAACTTATTTATTTCACAACACAAGAGAAACCAACATTATCTATACCTGTACACAATATGATGTTTAAGTTGTTTTAAGTTTATTTTTTACTTATTTTGAGAGAGAGAGACAGAGAGTTGGGGAGGGGCAGAGAGAGGGAGAGATAGAATCCTAAGCAGGCTCCATGCTTCCAGAGCAGAGCCCGACCCAGGGCTTAAACTCCTGAACTGTGACACCATGACCTGTGCTGAGACCAAAAGTCCACCACTTAACCAACTGGGCCACCCACACCCCCCCCCAAGTTGATTTTTTAAATGCTTATTTATTTTGAGAGAGAGTGAGAAGAGGGGAGGGATAGAGAGAGAGAGAGGCAGAGAATCCCAAGCAGGCTCTGCTCTGTTAGCCCAGAGCCCGATGCAGGGCTCAAAACCAGGAACCGTGAGATCATGACCTGAGCCAAAATCAAGAATCAGACGCTTAACAGACTGAGATACCCAGGCACCTCTAAGTTGATATTTAAGTGCATCGTTTTGATAATAATCTTGGTTCTCTTAATAGTTTATCTTTGTCCAGTCACCTTGGTCCATGTTTGCAGATAGAACTATAATTTAAACAAATAATACATCTATAAAATTTTAAACAACTTTTTAGTTTCATAGCAAAGGAGAACGGCAAGCACAATTTAAAGGATATATAACCTATGCCAACTGATCTTACAGACCTCCTAAAATATATACCATTCATTTCACAGTAGACTTTCCATTGCCCTCTAATTATAGTTAACTTCTTCCTAACCTTTTAAATAATGACCAGATTTAGGAGCTACATCTACTACACAATTTATTTTAAAAGAACCGAAGAGAAATTCTATGGTATAATTGCTTCACAGCCACCAACAATCATAGGGTTCAAAATCAAAATCTTCTTATCTAATTAAAGGCATAATAGGTGCAGAGTTTTTTTTTTTTTAATTTTTTTTAAACGTTTTTTATTTATTTTTGGGACAGAGAGAGACAGAGCATGAACGTGGGAGGGGCAGAGAGAGAGGGAGACACAGAATCGGAAACAGGCTCCAGGCTCCGAGCCATCAGCCCAGAGCCTGAGGCGGGGCTCGAACTCACGGACCGCGAGATCGTGACCTGGCTGAAGTCGGATGCTTAACCGACTGCGCCACCCAGGCACCCCGGTGCAGACTTTTTAATACAGAAAGACAACCAATCACTTTAACAGTAATTGTTGATTCTTATTTTCTTAATCTTTCTCCTTTTGTACAAGAAGCAAAATTTATGGTTTAATATAAAATAAAGAAATAGGGGGCGCCTTGGTGACTCAGTCAGTTAAGCATCAGACTTGGGCTCAGGTCATGATCGCATGGTTTGTGAGTTCCAGTCCTGCATTGGGCTCTGTGCTGACAGCTCAGAGCCTGGAGGCTGCTTCAGGTTCTGTGTCTCCCTCTCTCTCTGCCCCTCCCCCACTCACACTCTGTCTCTGTCTCTCTCTCAAAAATAAATAAACATTAAAAACATTTTAAAAATAAAATAAAAAAATAAAATAAAGAAATAGTATCATAGATATCTCTGTCTTGAAACAGTTTTCATAGAAGCTACCAATAGTATACTTGTGAGTACTCAGTGTTTTAGATAGAGAAATTTAAGAAGGCTATGAGAAATGATTAACCAAAAAGAAAAGAAGTTGTAAAATCCAATGTTGTTGTTCCTTAAAGGATTTGCTATTTCTGTTCAATTAGCAGGGTTTTGTCAGAGGCTGGGGATTTTTTATATATTTTCTTCCTAACAGTATACACTATTAAAATAAGGCAAGGACATAAAAACACTACTAATAAAGAACATCATTTCTTAAATTTTTTTTGCTCACTCAAGGAAGTTGATGGAGAGGTGTGTGAAATCAGTTATATTAGTGAAGCATGTTAATTGGCAATTACTTGCAAATTACTGTTTTTCCTCCTGAAAATGAATTATATTTATGACAGAGAACTCTAACAAACTCTTAAATTTATATAATCAATGTTCAAACATATTTATACTGACATTGTGATTCACAAAACCTTCTTTCAATGGAGGAAAATGCATTGTTATTTTACAACTTTTGTCTAAAATAATTAACTAGCTGTTGTCCCAAAGGCAGATATCAAATCCTCCCTTATTTTATTCATTTCTATTCCACTATGGCATATTTAAGTCTAATGACTTAGGCTCAATGAGCTTCTTTGACAACTTATCAATGAATTTTTACAAAGCCAAAAAATATGTATGATTAATAATAGGGGCCATATTATATCATCTATTATTCTAGATAAGAGGTACTTAATTTATGGCAAAAGTTGGCTTCAGAAATAAAGACAATCTTCAGTGTATGAGGTGAACAAGGACAATTTAACTTTTAGAGAGAGAGAAACTGAAATAAACATGATCACAATGATATGTTGTGACATTGGTTCGTATTCTGGGTTAAGGTAAACAACTAGAGGGCCATTTTTTGCCTGATGCTTTAGAGTCAATTGCTGGAAACAACGTAGCAGTGATGTTACAAAGCTATTTAACAATACCATATTTTTCAATGCCATACTGAAGTATGGGCTAACATTCTCACCTGAAGATTATTTAATTCTCTAGGGATGTACATTTGCCCATTAACTACTTATTGGGACAAAGACTCTGAATACGCGTGTTGTTAAGTTGTATATATGTTGTCCAAAAGAGACGCAATTGATTTTTGTTCTATAGAAAAAAATAACTCCAAAATAATTGTTTATTAATCACTTTTGTGTTTAACTTAACAAACTTACCTCAGCATGACTTTCCCAAATTATACAAATCTCTGCTCCTCAAATGGACTTTAAACTAGCTCTACTGTCCTGTTGGTTTCCTCATTAATGAGATAAATAAAACTTTGTCTCCTGCTCATTTCATATTTTTACTAGAATTGTGTTTTAACTCTTTTATTTTTTTAATGTTTATTCATCTTTGAGAGAGAGAGAGAGAGAGGGGGGGGAAGGGACAGAGAGGGTGACACAGAATCTGAAGCAGCCTCCAGACTCAGAGCTGTTAGCACAGAGACCAACGTAGGGCTTGAACTCATGAACCATGAGCTTATGACCTGAACTGAAGGAGATAATAAATGACCTGAACTGAAGTCAGATGCTTAACCAACTGAGCCACCCAGACACCCCTGTTTTAACACTTTTAAAGCTACACTAACAGTGTTTTAAGCTGCCTGCATCTACAGTTCTTACACACTCCAGCAGGATATTTTGGTAAAATGTGATTTTTACTTCCAGCAATTTAACTGAATAAAAAGAGGGAGCTATTATTTACACAATTTAGTGATAACATTCGGTGTTAGAATCAGTTTTTGTTTTTGTTTTTGTTTTTTTTTTTGTTTGTTTTTTTTGGCGGGGTAGGTGGAAAGAACTTAATTGCTTCTACTGTATTGAGACATTCAGAGACTTTTAACATAATCTGTGGCTCAAGAGAGATATGCATCCGTGAAACACTGAAGTGTTTGCTGTGAAAGTGCCTAGGTAATTGAAGGTTGGCAAGGAGTGAAATCTCTCTAAGTCACAACCTTTTTATTTGTAAAGAAAATAAAAGACATTCCAGCAACTTGCCTTATAGATTTGTGAAAAAATTATATTAAATGAAACATACATCTTTAAAGTAACACAAGATAGGGGCGCCTGGGTGGCTCAGTCGGTTAAGCGTCTGACTTCGGCTCAGGTCATGATCTCACGGTCCGTGAGTTCAAGCCCCGCGTCGGGCTCTGTGCTGACAGCTCAGAGCCTGGAGCCTGTTTCAGATTCTGTGTCTCCCTCTCTCTCTCTCTGACCCTCCCCTGTTCATGCTGTCTCTCTCTGTCTCAAAAATAAATAAACGTTAAAAAAAAAAAATTAAAAAAAAAATAAAGTAACACAAGATAAATAGTAAAATTTAATAAGATTTAGTTCTCCTTCCCTCACAAGAACATTTACTCCATTCCTTTTGTCCTGACTTAAATTCCCTTGTTCATTTACTAATAAGATTTTATCCTATTATATCTGAATATTTTAATAATCAAAGAAGTGAAAAATCAATTTTTAAGTAAATTAGTGAAGCATATCTAACACCAATGAATACTTCATAAGAAAATATAATATTCACCTTCTAACTGAAAAACACAAAAATAATTATCCAGAAAATGTTCTATTTCAGACTCTTAATATTACATAGAATATGTTTTCCTTGACACAAATTCCTAGAGTAGAATATAAAAATTACTATCTAGTGAGGAATATCAAAAGAATACAATTACATTAACAGAAAGATATATTTGGTCATGTAATTTACTTTGAAAAAAAAAATCTTATTAGCCTTAAATGATACTAATTTTGAAGACTTTGAAACAGTGCACACCTATCTCTAATTATACCATGGCAACCATGTTTCTTTGAATCTATTTTCCTCTAAAAATAAAATGTTACTTCTGTGCAGTGGAATGGCGATCAGTTGAAGAGTGTTGTTTTCATTGAAGTTGGAGTTGACCTTGTCACATGTTAAAATAAATCTTATATGAGTCAAATAAAACTTCAATATATTTCTAAATTGGAGGTAACTTTAAATGAGAGAAGTTAGGATACAATAAATCAAGAATAAATCAAGACTTAAAGGAAATGCCTAAGAAAGACCCCACTTATATAATATGCTGAAATCTCATACAGCTTGCTTTAATTACCAAGTTTATTCAGGCAGCAATTTAAATTTGAAACTATACTTCTTAATATATACCTAATTTTTTATTATTAAAGTTGTCTAGTCAAAACATCGTGGCAATTATGTATGCCTAAGAAGGCTATATGGCATTTTGAATAATAATTGTGTTGTTAAATGAATAAAATATCACAGCACCAAGGACCAAATTAGTGTTGTGGGTCACATGCATTATTGATAGAAGAAAGGAATATGAATTAGTGGACTAAAAAATTGATGGGGAAATTCAGACTTTGGTTTTGAAGAATTAGAAGGAACAGAAAATTCTTTTTTTAATGTTTATTTATTTTTGAGAGAAAGACGTAGAGCATGAGCGGGGGAGAGGTGGAGAGAGAGGAAGACACAGAATCGGAAGCAGGCTCCAGGCTCTGAGCTGTCAGCACAGAGCCCGATGTGGGGCCCGAACTCACAAACTGTGAGATTGAAGGAACAGAAAATTCTAAGAAATATGCATAAATGTTAATTATAAGGACATTTCATGGAGGCAGAAATGGACAAATAATATTCAGAAGACATGAATCAACCAACTCCACTGCCATACTTGCTCTTACTATGTAAGACAACAGTAGGGAATGGAATTTTCTTGCCTTTAAATTGATACTGAAAAACGTCTGGGTGCATCTGATAATTATTAACTTGGCCTGTGAAGAATTCATTTGCTCAAGTATTGCTTATTTGTTTCTAATTGAACAAATATGTTACAAAAATGTTGGGGATAGGCAGGATGACATTTTGTGTCAGATTCCTGTTAAGATAACAGGTATAGATAGCAAGTGAGGTTCTGTCTCTTTCATACGTGCACATGAAGCACTGTCCTGGGGAAAAGCAGGAACAAAATAGGACTCAAAAACCTGGGTCCTGGTGACTATTGCACAGTACTATTAGTACCACATAGTACCCAGTACTATTGGTAAAAAGTGAGTTAGTTTCTTGTTGGAATTAGAATATGTTTTACATAAATATGTTGACTTTGAAGTCATCTAATGACATCCTGTTGAAAATATGTGTAGTTTGAAGATGCAAGATCTAATGTTCATATTTATAAAAACTTAACCAAAGTGTAACATGATTCATATGCTCAATCGCTGTTATTTACTGTTTTGGAGATCCTTCAAGTTTCCAGTTATAGTTATGGTTTTGAGATTGCTGTTATTGAATGTCTGTTTTATCTTAAGAAATCTACTTATGTCATCTCTTATGATAGAAAGGCATCAGCATCTCAGTTTTACAGCTAAGAAGAGCTCAAAGAAGGTAGACAACTTCAAGGGCCAAGTTGAGCTGGAGATTGCTGAGTGGCCAGGTGTCACAGTAGCTCATTGACACTACACGCCAAAATGAAACCCTTTAGTCACTTAGTGCAAAATTATAAGCAACAGGCTAAATAGAGGAAGGCCAAATCTCCCACTGTTTCATTTTTCTCTGTCAAATGGCACCAGACAAGGGTCAGATGCATCAGCACAGATATGGTGGATTGCTAGCCAAAACGGAAGTAATTATATCACTCCCAAGAGAAACTGAACAAAAGGATCCTGTAGTTTTATGGACCTGGGTGGAGGAGGAGAAGGAAAGGTAAGGGCTAGGAGTGGCAAAGTACTAAATACTTTGTCAAGATTCAGACTACTAATGGACAAGGAGAAAAAAGTGTCATGTCCCTCCCCCATCCTTTCCCCATAAAGAAATCTCAGCAGAGGTGTCTGTCACAGGTGTCTCTTACATTGGTTCCTGATGGGGGTAGAGAATGGAGGCGCTTAGGCTGGTAATACAGATAAGAGCATGGCTGGCTGGCCAAGAGGTCCTGAGTTCCTGACTGTAACTTTCTCCAGAAACATCCGTGCATTGGCTGTGCTCCGAGTCTGGTGTAGGAAAGGCAGCTCTCCCTTACAATATCTGCCAAGCAAAACTTTTGTAACTGCCTGTGGTCAGGCCTGAAAGATCACACATAGATTTTTTGAACAGAAGCCTGACTCCTCAATAATTTTGGCATAAACCGATTCAACCCAAACTTGTACCCATATAGCTTGAAAAAAAAATCCCATTTTATTCTATTCAAGATCGCTGTCCTCATTAAAAACATTTTTAGTAAGTTGACTTTATTGATTTTCCTATAATCTCTTGGAACTTTACCATTCCTTACTAATAAAATATATGTTTGGAAATGTTTGCTGCAACTTAGCATAGAAAACAGAGTTGGAAGTAGAGATATATGTGGTAGTCCCATAGGCCACATAAAAAATGATGAAGGAAAAAAAAATGATGGAGGAAGAATTCCTTGTGTGAAATTTATGTTAAACAGCCATTGGGTTCTGCTGCCTGGATGTACCCTAAACATCACTAATCTCCATATATAACACAAACCTAGATTTTATTAATGATTTATTGATTTAATGTCTTTCTGCTTTGTCTAACACATATCTATATACACGTTGCCTTAGCTCCCTCACTAAATTCCAAGGTCTTTGCTCACTGGTAATGCTTAATTCTGGCAGTGCTTAATTCATATTTTGTAACCATATAATAACCAAAATAATATCTTCACAGGAAGTTCTCAATAAATACTATTGAGTGGAGTATGCTAAGCAGTCAATAAAATATAGAGTTTTATTGGTCCTTGAGATCAGTGACTTTTTTTTGGTACATCCAGGTAGCAGAATAACATGGCTGTCCATTAGTAGTCTGAATCTTGACATCAGAAATGAGTAAGTGACAAATTATAATCGAGGGCTTGAGATTGGCACAGCCAACCTGATAGGAAGTTCAAAGGAATAAATTACTAATTAGAAATGAAAGTTTCAGATTGAGATGCATTATAAAATTAAAACTTAAATTTCATTGGGATTTAATGTTACTCTTAATGGATGAAAGTGATTTTAAATGTCCTTTTTGGCATCTCTTTGCACATTAAAAGTAATATGGCCGTCATTCATCTTTGGTTAATCTGAGGAAGTAAAATGATTATACTTTGAAATTATGTTTTATGTAGTAATTTTTCTTTAGGCATAATTTTAAAAATGGAGCTGCCATCCGTGTGTTTCCTTTAAGCAGTTTTTATCATGGTGGTCATACTTCTGATTAGAGTGTAACATTTCTACCTTAAGAAATCCTTTAGACTCATCAGGGCTCATTGATATTTTAAATACAATTTATTGTTGTTTTGTTACCACTTACCAAAACTAAAATATTCTCCATAATTTAAAACATAGAGATTATACATTTTCAAATCCAATCAGTTCAATAAAAACATATTGGAGGAATTAACATTTTTTGAGTGCCTTTAACATGACAGACACAGTGCTGTGTTATATTAAATTGGCTCCTTCAATCATGATATTCAAATTCAATAAAGAAAGGTGCATTCCCACCCCCCCCCCCCCGCCATTTAAGTATGAGAAATGGAAGCTAAGAAGACTGATTTAACCAAAATCATACAAAGGGAGCTAGAAGTAAAGTCAGAATTAAAAGCCGTATTTGGTGCTTGCTTGGCAGTACATAATATCAAATTGGAATGATATAGAGAAAATTAGCATGGCCTTGGTGCAAGGATGACATGCAAAACATGAAGCATTTCATTAAAAAAAAAAAAAGCCAGATTTGTTGGCTTCAAAGTCATACCATTTTGTCTGTACAGGAATGTTTCTATCCATGTCTATCTAATTGTTCCTTGTGTATTATATTTGAATTAAAAATGAGTTAGGGACACCTGGGTGGTTCAGTTGGTTAAGCATCTCAGCTCAGGTCATGATCTCATGGTTTGGATTGGTGAGTTCCAGTCCCGCACTGGGCTCTGTGCTAACAGCTCAGAGCCTGGAACCTGCTTCAGATTCTGTGTTTCCCTCTCTCTCTCTGCCCCTATCCTGCTGGTGCTCTGTCTCTCTCTCTCTCAAAAATAAATAAACATTAAAAAAATTAGTTATTTGCCTGGGTGGTACAGTTGGTTGAGCAACCAACTCTAGATTTCTGCTCAGGTCATTGTCCTAGAACTGTGGGATCAAGCCCTGTGTGGGACTCTGCACTGAACCTGGAGCATGCTTGGGATTCGCTCTCTCTTCCTGTCTGCCCCTCTCTCCCCTGCTCATGCTCTCTCTCTCCAAAAAACAAACAAACAAACAAAAAACAAAAAACAGTTATTTTGGCATATGATGCCATCATAAAACTATTTACGACTATTCCAAGTCTATACCTGTATAATAGTATCAGTATAAATTCAGAATTTTTATAATAATAATTTCCATTTCAGATATGAAATTACATGTTTTATTACATATAGAATAGAAATGGTATTATTTTAATATTCCAGAAAAATACTTCGATATTACCCCAAGTTATCATGTGGAAAATTATCTGGTTATACATGATTTATGCCTTAAGTTACTATAGTAACAGATCTGAACATGGTGAATTATCAAAAATTAATTCAATATAATTAACAACTAAGATTCTGAGGGTCAATATTGGCACAAAGGTACCTGATAAAAGCACACTTCCTAAAATTATTGTGAAATACTGCTATTAAAAACTGGTAAATATGGAAAAATGGTCAACTTATTAAGACTTCAATTTGCATATGATTAAAAAGAACTTTTTGAAGGCTGTCATTCCCATATAATGGATATTTTATTCTACTGTCCCATTAATGAAAAATAGTGCATGCTATTGACAAAGTAGAGTTAGAATGACAAACTGATGTTTCCTAACACGGCTCCAACTGTAGCGGCTGTGATGCTGGCCAAAGTGGCCCCACGCGGCTTACGTGTTATTCACCACAACATGGGCTTCTCTGTCTTGTCCAATCTAGACTGCATCAGACTTCTGTATAGGATTGGAATTCAATTTTGTACACAACAGGTATGTACAAACTCAATCTACAGAACAGAAACTGATACAGATTATATATACATATGTGTGTGTGTATATATATATGTAAACACTTTAAGGTAATGAGCCTACAAAAAGTAATTAACTTACTTTGAAGAATGAAAGTTTTTAATGTGCTGTGGTTAAAAAACAATAGACATCTTAACTATAGAGAACAAACTGATGGTTATCAGAGGGAGGTGGGCAGGGGGATGGGTGATGTAGCAGATGGGAGTAAGGGGGGCACTTGTCTTGATGAGCACCAGGTGTTGTGTGGAAGTGTTGAATCACAATATTTTACACCTGAAACTAGTATTACACTGTTTGTTAACTAGCTGGAATTTAAATAAAAATGTGGGGAAAAAATAAAAATAAAATATTTCTAAAAAAAGAAGCAAAGAAAAAAAGGGATAAACAACAACACTAACAAAACAATAGATACAATACAATATATACAATATTGCTATAAATCTGTAGCTCTACTCACATTGTTAAGCAGCTTTTAATAAGTATCTACATATGAGAATGAAAAAATACATTATAAAATCATCAAAATTTTTTTTTTAATTTTCTTAACGTTTATTTATTTTTGAGACAGAGAGAGGCAGAGCATGAACGGGGGAGGGGCAGAGAGAGGGAGACACAGAATCTGAAACAGGCTCCAGGCTCCGAGCTGTCAGCACAGAGCCCGACGCAGGGCTCGAACTCACGGACCGTGAGATCATGACCTGAGCCGAAGTCGGACGCCCAACCGACTGAGCCACCCAGGCGCCCCTAAAATCATCAAATTTGAAGTGTACATAATTTTTCATGCTTTCTAGTTATACTTTCCTTCTTTCTTTTTGTAGCCAATTTCTGTAGCTTTATTAGCAGATAGGAAATTACTCTCTCTATATAAATTGTTTACCTTATTTTATTTTTTTAAATTTACATCCAATTTAGTTATCATATAGTGCAGCAATGATTTCAGTAGATTCCTTAGTACCCCTTACCCATTTAGCCCATCCCCCCTCCCACAACCCTACAGTAAGCCTCAGTTTCTTCTCCATATTCATGAGTCTCTTCTGTTTTGTCTCCCTCCCTGTTTTTATATTATTTTTGTTTCCCCTCCCTTATGTTCATCTGTTTTGTCTCTTAAAGTCCTCATATGAGCAAAGTCATATGATATTTGTCTTTCTCTGATTGGCTAATTTCACTTAGCATAATACCCTCCAGTTCATTCCACGTAGTTAAAAATGGCAAGATTTCATTTTTTGATTGCTGAGTAATACTCCATTGTGTGTGTGTGTGTGTGCGTGTGTGTGTGTGTGTGTGTGTGTGTACATATATATATACCACATCTTCTTTATCCATTCATCCATTGATGGACATTTGGGCTCTTTCCATACTTTGGCTATTGTTGATAGTGCTGCTATAAACATGGGGGTGCATGTGTCCCTTTGAAACAGCACACCTGTATTCCTTGGATAAATGCCTAGTAGTGCAATTGTTGGGTCATAGGGTAGTTCTATTTTTAGTGTTTTGAGGAACCTCCATACTGTTTTCCAGAGTGGTTGCACCAGCTTACATTCCCACCAACAATGCAAAAGAGATCCTCTTTCTCTGAATCCTTGAAAACATCTGTTGTTGCCTGAGTTGTTAATGTTAGCCATTCTGACAGGTGTAAGGTGGCATCTCATTGTGGTTTTGATTTGTATTTTCCTCATGATGAGTGATGTTGAGCATTTTTTCATGTGTTGGTTGGCCATCTGGATATCTTCTTTGGAGAAGTGTCTATTCATGTCTTTTGCCCATTTCTTCACTGGATTATTTGTTTTATTGGATGTTGAGTTTGATAAGTTCTTTATAGATTTTGGATACTAACCCTTTATCTGATATGTCATCTGCAAATATCCTCTCCAATTCTGTTGGTTGCCTCTTAGTTTTGCTGATAGTTTTCCTTCACTGTGCAGAAGCTTTTTATTTTGATGAGGTCCCAGTAGTTACTTTTTGTTTTTGTTTCCCTTGCCTCCAGAGACATATTGAGTAAGAAGTTGCTGTGGCCAAGATCAAAGAGGTTTTTGCCTCCTTTCTCCTCGAGGATTTTGATGGCTTCCTGTTCTTACATTTAGGTCTTTCATCCATTTTGAGTTTATTTTTGTGTGTGGTGTAAGAAAGTGATCCAGGTTCATTCTTCTGCATGTCACTGTCCAGTTTTCCCAGCACCATTTGCTGAAAAGACTGTCTTTATTCCATTGGATGTTCTCTCCTGCTTTGTCAAAGAATAGTTGGCCATATGTTTGTGGGTCCATTTCTGGGATCTCTATTCTGTTCCATTGATCTTAGTGTCTGTTCTTCTGCCAGTACCATACTGTCTTGATGATTACAGCTTTGTAGTATAGCTTGAAGTCTGGGATTGTGATACCTCCTGCTTTGGCTTTCTTTTTCAAGATTGCTTTGACTATTCCAGGTCTCTTCTGGTTCCATACAAATTTTAGAATTATTTTTTCTAGCTCTGTGAAGAATGCTGGTGTTATTTTGATAGGGATTGCATTGAATATGTATATTACTTTGGGTAGTATCAACATTTTAACAAGATTTGTTCTTCCTATCCAGGAGCATGGAATCTTTTTCCTGTTTTGGTGACTTTTTCAATTTCTTTCATAAGCTTTCTATAGTTTTCAGCGTATAGATTTTTCACCTCTTTGGTTAGATTTGTTCCTAGGTATTTTATGGTTTTTGTGCAACTGTAAGTGTGATAATTCCTTGATTTCTCTTTCTGTCCCTTCATTATTGGTGTATAAGAATGCAGCTGATTTCTGTGCATTGATTTATATCCTGCAACTTTGCTGAATTCATGAATCAATTCTAGCAGTTTTTTGGTGGAATCTTTAGGGTTTTCCATATAGAGTATCATGTCATCTTCAAAGAGTGAAAGTTTGACCTCCTCTTGGCCAATTTGGATGCCTTTTATTTCTTTGTGTTGTCTGATTGCAGAGGTTAAGACTTCCAATACTGTGTTAAATAACAGTGGCAAGAGTGGACATCCCTGTCTTGTTCCTGACTTTAGGGGAAAAGTTCTCAGTTTTTCACCATTGAGGATGATATTAGCGTTGGGTCATTCATACGTGGCTTTTATGATCTCGATGTATGCTCCTTCTAGCTCTACTTTCTTGAGGGTTTTTATCAAGAAAGGATGCTGTATTTTGTCAAATGCTTTCTCTGCATCTACTGAGAGGATCATATGGTTCTTGTCTTTTCATTTATTGATGTGATGAATCATATTAATTGTTTTTCGGATATTGAACCAGCCCTGCATCCCAGGTATAAATCCCACTTGGTCGTGGTGAATAATTTTTTTAATGTATTGTTGGAGCCAATTGGCTAATATCTTGTTGAGGTTTTTGCATCCATGTTCATCAGGGAAATTGGTCCATAGTTCTCCTTCTTAGTGGAGTGTCTGTCTGGTTTTGGAGTCAAGGTAATGCTGACTTCATAGAAAGAGTTTGGAAGTTTTCCTTCCGTTTCTATTTTTTGGAACAGCTTCAAGAGAATAGGTGTTCACGCTTCCTTAAATGTTTGGTAGAAATCCCCTGGAAAGCCATCTGGCCCCGGACTCTTGTTTTTTGGCAGATTTTTTATTACTAATTTGATTTCCTTACTGGTTATGGGTCTGTTCAAATTTTCTATATCTTCCTATTTCAGTTTTGGTATTGTATATGTTTCTAGGAATTTGTCCATTTCTTCAAGATTGCAAATTTTATTGGCATATAATTGCTCATAATATTCTCTTATTATTGTTTTTTTTTTCTGCTGTGTTGGTTGTGATCTCTCCTCTTTCATTCTGGATTTTATTTATTTGGGTCCTTTTCTTCTTTTTGATCAAACTGGCTAGTGGTTTATCACTTTTGTTAATTCTTTCAAAGAACCAACTTCTGGTTTCATTGATCTGTTGTACTGTTTTGTTTTTTGTGTTTTTTTTGGTTTTGATAGCATTAGTTTCTGCTATAATCTTTATTATTTCCTGTCTTCTGCTGGTTTTGGGTTTTATTTGCTGTTCTTTTTCCAACTCCTTAAGACATAAGGTTAGATTGTGTATCTGAGATCTTTCTTCCTTCTTTAGGAAGGCCTGGATTGCTATATACTTTCCTCTTGACCGCCTTTGCTGTGTCCCAGAGGTTTGGGGTTGTGGTGTTATCATTTTCATTGACTTCCATATACTTTTTAATTTCCTCGTTAACTGCTTGGTTAGCCCACTCATTCTTTTATAGGATGTTCTTCAGTCTCCAAGTATTTGTTACCTTTCCAAATTTTTTCTTGTGGTTGATTTCGAGTTTCATAGCATTGTGGTCTGAAACTATGCATGGTATGATCTCGATCTTTTTGTACTTACTTAGGGCTGATTTATGTCCCAGTATATGGTCTATTCTGGAGAACGTTCCATGTGCACTGGAGAAGAATGTATATTCTGCTACTTTAGGATGAAATGTTCTGAATATAACTGTTAAGTCCATCTGGTCCAGTATGTCATTCAAAGCCATTGTTTGCTTGTTGATACTTTGATTAGATAATCTGTCCATTGCTGTGAGGGGGTGTTGAAGTCTCCTACTATTATGGTATTACTATCGATGAGTTTCTTTAGTTTGTGATTAATTGATTAATATATTTGGGTGCTCTCACATTTGGTGCATAAATGTTGACAATTGTTAGGTCGTCTTGGTGGATAGACTCCTTGATTATGATATAATGCCCTCCTTCATCTCTTGTTACAGTCTTTATTTTAAAGTCTAGATTGTCTGATATAAGTATGGCTACTCCGGCTTTCTTTTGTTGACCATTAGCATGACAGATGGTTCTCCATCCCCTTATTTTCAATCTGAAGGTGTCTTTAGGTCTAAAGTGGGTCTCTTGTAAACAGCATATAGATGGATCTTGTGTTCTTATCCATTCTGTTGCTGTATGTCTTTGGATTGGAGCATTGAGTCCACTGACATTTAGAGTGAGTACTGAAATATATGAATTTATTGCCATTATGATGCTTGTAGAGTTGGGAGTTTCTGGTGGTGTTCTTTGGTCCTTTCTAGTCGTTGCTGCTTTTGGTATTTATTTAGTTATTTCTCTCTCTATATATATTTTTCATCTTTTCTCCCCTCAGAGAGTCCCCCTTAAAATTTCTTGCAGGTCTGGTTTAGGGGAAAAAAGGAAATCATTTGAGAATTTGAAAAAATGAATACACTGAAGTATTCTAAAATGAGATGATGGGAGTAAAATAGAATTTTAAAAAATTTACACAAAAGTAAAGAATATAGTAGAAAAAACTTAAAGAAAAATATTTTTAATAAAAATTCAAAATAAAGATGAATTTTTTCTCTTTCTGTATTCAAGAAAAGGAAAGTATTGTAAAAGACAAAAAAAAAAGAAAGACAATTGAATAGATGGACCTGCTCACAGATTGAAATATAACTGAAATTACTTCATTTTCCTGTAGAAGTCAGACTATGAAGCGCTTTATAGTCCATAAACTAAGTAGGCGGTGAGACTTGTGTTCTTGAAGAGCAAGGTTGGCCCTGTTGGGCGGGGCTCAGTTTAACGGATCCGCTCTCCACTAGGTGGCGCTGCTAGCCTACTGGAGTGGATTGTTGTGGCGCTCGTAGGTGTGTATGTGCATGTGCGGGAGTGGTGAAAATGGCGTCACCCAGCTACCCAGTCTTTAAGTATGTGAACCCTGTTCTCCATGATCAGCAATAGGGCACCCGTTCTCTGTCTTCAGCTTTTGTCCACTCCCCGCTTTTTCTTCACTGTCCGTGACCAAGCCCCAGGCACTACCTCTCTCCCAAGTTTTGTCTCAGATGTGCCTGTATTCCCCGGCCCCTTACTTCTGAAGAAATGCAGCTTTGACCTGTTCCACCCCTCTGTGGAAGGGTCTCACCAAGCAATGGCCGAATGCCAGCTGCACCCAGGAATGATTGCTGGACCCTGCTGCTGCTGGTGTCTCAAGACTGTGGCCGGGTGCCAGTCTGCCCCAGAAAAAGTTTGCAAGTAGTGTAGCAGCAGCTTTTCAGGGATTATGAAAAATCACAACACACATCTGGCACCAGGCTTCACCCTTAATGACCTTGTTCCAGCACCAGCAAATGTGGCCACCTCCTGGGGTCTGCTGGGACCAGGTAGCTTCAACAGTCTCTACCAAATGTCCTTCCAACAGTGGAACTGCTTCTTCCTGTGTGGCCTGAGAACCTCCTGGACCCCACTCTGTTCCTGGAGATTCGCCCTTCCCACCAGAGCACCACAAGGTATCGAGCTGTGGAGTTAAAGACTCTGCACTCCACTTGTTTACGGTCTTAATGGGATTTAAACCCTCTCCTTTCTCCTTTCTCCCGTTTTAGTTTAGTCCCTGCGGCTGTTTCCAATTTTCCACTTTCTCTCCAGCTGCTTTGGGGGAGGCGTGCTTTTCCCGTAGTCTCACCCCCTCCCCCAGTCTCCATCCTCTCCGCCTGCAAAAGCAGCTCCCTGCCCGCCGCCTGCTTCTCTCTCCCCATGTTCACCTCTCCGTGCCATGTACCTGCTGAAATCAGTGGTTAAGATTGTGCAGGTTGTTGTGTTAATCCTCCAATCAGTTTTCTAGGTGTGTAGGATGGTTTAGTGTTGGTCTGGCTGTATTTCATGGGGGTGAGACACACAAAAAACTTCCATGCTGTTCTGCCATCCTGGCTCTTCTCCTCTATTCTTTAAATATTTATATCAGAAGATATCTTGATTTTCAATCTTTAAAACAAATTTTAAATATGTGGAAATATACATGAAGAGAAAAATTAAGATAAAATAAAAGTGCTTATTTCTGGATTTCAAAATTGAAAGTTCTTTAGGCTTTCAAAACTTAATATGTAGTCCTATTAATATAAAAAAGGGGGAAATCAAATTTAGTGCAGTAACTTATGGAGTAGAGGTCCACACTTCAATTTGGCAGACAGGGGAAATTCAAAATATGAATGGAGTTACTGCTGTTATCCTTTAGTAATTGCTTCAAATGCATTTTCTTAATTGGTAATAACTATCTTATCTCTTATGAGTAAGCATTTATCTTCCCCACTGCTTTTGTCTTATGTAAAATAGTATGTAATCAGTATTGGAAAATTTCGCTTTTCTATATCCCCCCCTGTAATCTTTCTCATCACTTAAAAATTTCTCTTGCAAATGTAATTGCCTAAGAGCTTATGTGAATTTAATTAAAGAGAAATAATAAATTTGAGATGTATAAGCAAGTCCTTGAGAGTTTTACCACATCCAATATCTCAAATACATTAAATAAAAGCTCTCCAAGCAAAGGGTACAAGATATTCTGCACAAATCTGCTCTTAGAGGTTCCACTTAAGAAAAGTGATAGCCTTCTTTAACAGAAATAAGTAGATATCTATCATTGACTTGAAATATATCATGCCAGAAATCACTCATTTGGGATATGAAATGTAATACCATCATTTTATTATTTTGTTTATAAACCATAACACACACACACACACACACACACACACAAAACTGAACCTAAAACTAATTTATAATTTTATTTTATTTTATTTTATTTTATTTTATTTTATTTTGCTTTTTATTTATTGTCAAGTTAGTTAACATACACTGTAGTCTTGGCTTTAGGAAGATTCCTGTGGTTCATCACTTACATATGACACCCAGTGCTCATCCTAACAAATGCCCTCTTTAATGTCCATCACCCATTTTGCCCACTCTCCCAACTCCCCACCCCCATCAGCCCTCAGTTTGTTCTCTGCATTTAAGAGTGTCTTATGTGAACCGAAAACTAATTTAAAGTAAAGTATTATGAAAAATTACACAGGAAATGACTTTGTTGATAACATAACTGACATATCCTGACAAACAAGGATTTCATTTAACTAATATAAAAACTATAAATAATCTTAATGAGCAATAAGCATAATATATTTTATAAAGAGTCTAGATACAATATTTTAGATTTAAATTTTTAAAAAATGTTTACTTATTTATTTTGAGAGAGAGAATGCACAAGCAGGGGAGGGGCAGAAAGAGAGAGGAAAGAAGAGAATCCCAAGCAGGTTCTGTGCTATCAGTGCAGAACTTGACATAAGGTTTGACTCACAAACTGTGGAATCATAAACTTAGGCAAAATCAAGAGTCAGAAGCTTAACCGACTGAGCCACCCAGGCATTCCTCAGATTTCAATTTTTTAAATATATGGTCATTTGGTAGTCATGTATTTAATTTAATACCACATAAATGTTGAGATAAAAATGGAGTAATTGGAATGAAAGCGTGTTTGTAGTGATAAATAAAAAATAAAAAATAAATAAAAATTCACCTTCTAATGTTTTTGTCATTGTTTGTACACTTGAGAATGAGACAGGAATGGTATTCATTAATATCATAATTTCTAATTGCATTCAATATCTTATGAAATGAAACATGGGCCCAAATTTGAGAAAATTCCTATTGTCAAGGATGAGTTCCAGATATAATCTCAAATACAACTGGGTGTGTGTCTGTGTCTGTGTATGTGTATCTACATATAATTTTAACTGCCACCACCCCTTGTGATGCTTGATATTTTTGTGAGTCTATCAAGAAACTCTAGAAATAAAGTTAGAATGGAACTGAGGCTTTCTTTATTTCTCAAAAATCTATTCATAAATTTAAAAAATAAATGTTTAAGTGTTGATATAAATAATATTTCTCATGTTGAAGAC
This sequence comes from Panthera uncia, assembly GCF_023721935.1. NCBI lineage: Eukaryota > Metazoa > Chordata > Mammalia > Carnivora > Felidae > Panthera > Panthera uncia. Next base: position 135,622,388 of record NC_064811.1, on the reverse strand, counting down.
ACAAGTATATGTATTTTCACTTGACACTTTATTGAAAATTCATAATTTTGTCCTTACATCTGTGAATACATCTTTCTTGTCTTTGCTTTTATTCCTTTTCCTTGACTTACTGCACCTTTTAGAAACTCCAGTAAAATGTTGAATGAAAATGATGATAATGGGAATTTTTCTCTTCTTCAAGTCTCAAAAGGAAGCTTTAAGGGTCTGACCCTTAAATAGGATGTTTGCTCTAGACATTTTGAATACCTGTTGGCAGATAAAGGAAGTTTATTTTATTCTGAATGTCCTAAAAATGTTATCATCAAAGATTCTTTTCTATCAAATATTATTTTTTTCAGCAGTTATTGGGATGGTCTTACGAATTTTCTCTTTTAATCTTTTACTGGAAGTTGAATTTTATAATATGCACCAACCTTGGTTTCCTGGATAAAGCAAATTGGGCATGATTTATTGTAATGACCAAGATATCCTTTATCAGATTGAGGTAGTTATTTTCTGTTCCTGGTATTCAGAGAATTTTATTATTAATGAGAGTTGAAAATTGTCCAGTGTTTTTTTTCTTCATTTATTAACGTGATCATGCTATTCTGATAACATAGTAGATTATGGTATTTAGTTTTTAAGGTTTAGACTAACTTTTCATTCCTGGAATAACTCTATTTGTTCATACTATATTATCTTTTTATGTGTTATCATTTACATATATTGCTGTTTTCCAATACTAACATTTTAACAGTTTTGTCTATATTTATGAAATGCTATAATATTCTATTTTAGCAATGTTTTTCTCATGTTGTGACATCAAATTTTTTCTGAGCTCATAAAATATGTTGAGAGGTGCTTTCTTCTGTACTTGTGGAAGTGTTTGTAAGATTGGTATATTAGTTCATTCCTTAGTCTGTCTAGGATTTACCATTGAAAACATCTAAAATATGAACTTTCTTGGTGGGAAAAGATTTTGACAATAAAAACAATTTTTGGGAGATGTAGAGCTATACAGCTTGTTGATTGAGTTAACACATGGGCTGTGTCTCATCAACTGTAAGATCGTGACCTGAGCTGAGATCAACAGTCGGATGCTTAACTGACTGAGCCACCCACATGCCTCAAGATTTTTTTTGTCATTCCTTTTTTTTCTTTGAATCTTTGATCCTATTTATAGCATCCTATGTAAACTCCTTATTTACTTAATGCAATAGCTCAGTCATCTAAGTATTAGTTTTTATTGACAGATTTTTTTTTTCTCTTCAGTTTGGTCCTGTTTTTCAATTTGCTTGTCTGGTTTATTTTTAATTGGATAGTGTATAGTAAGAACAATATGTTATGAACACTGTGGATTCTTTTTTCTTTTTCTGAAGAGGGCTCTTTTTTTTTGTTTTATTTTGTTTTTGTGTTTGTTTTTTTCTTTTTCTAGTAGGCAGACTATATGACTAGACTCAAATTCCAAACTCTCTTGCCTTAGGCAGTAGTGGAAAGTTCTGCTCAGTTTCTCGTATACAAGCATAGTTCAATGGAAGATATTAAAGGGATTTAGATGTAGGAAGAAATAGTTGGTTAAAGAATGCAACTGAAGTATTGAAAACAGGGTGCTTAAGAAAAAAATAGATATTGTAGCATTCCAGGCAAATATAAAATGTAAAAAGTAAGGCAGTAGTAGAGTGGAAAGTGTTGGGTTTTTTTGTTTGTTTGTTTCTTTGTTTTTAATTTTGCCAGCCCAGAATTTCTTTATCTTCTTAGATAACCATCTCTCCATGACTCTGTGTCCATGGGTCTGGATGTAGATGACCTCATCCTTAGTTCCAGATGGGGCACACATAACACCGTAGTCACCAAAACCAAAACATGTAGTCAATATCAATCCCAAGTTTTGGATGAATGGATAGATTTTTTTGAGCTCTTTCTGCTCTGCTTAGATTTATAAGGATATACTTCTGGGGTCATATCCTGAGAAATTCTATTATGGGAGCCATTATGTGGATATAGTCAGCCTGAAAATGAATATGTCATATAAAAATCAGAATAGAGGTGTAGAAACAACAAATGCCAGATATTCATGACATCCGATGGTATCCAGGATCCATTTTTTTACCCAAAGGTAGAATTTCCAGGTACTAACTTTGATAATAACAAAATATCTGGGAAAATGGAGTAAGGGTAGGGCAATGGAAATTCCAGAACAATATTGTGATCAAAACAATTAAAAAATAAAGTTGAAATTGTTCCTGATCAAATCTATACATCATCTTAACTAGGAGCTGAATATGAATACAAGTAAGATAAAACTCAAAAAACAGTGGCTTAAATAAGTAAGGATGTGTTTGTCTTTCATAACTCAAGTCAAAATTGGACAGGCTGGAGATGGAATGGTTGATCAGCTGTGGCCTCGGGACCCGGGCTCCTCCATCCCTCATTCTGTGCCTTCCTTTGTGATGGTGGTTGCACTTTGGACATCATGTACACATTTTAGTCACACAGACAAAAAAAGTGGAGGAGGAAGTGCTAACAAAATTGCTGATATCTCACTTACAAAACCAAATCTTTTGGCTAATTTTTAACTTTTACTTCTAGATCAAATAATGCCATGATAGAAAGGGCTTAACATGAACATTACATAAGCCAATAAATAAGGGCTTTTAACTAAATTAGGACTGGGGATAAAGGAGGACATTTTGCAAAGAGTGACAAAAGGAATATATGAGATAATATGTTTAAGAAAAGTAAATATTTCCTTCTTAGAAATGTAGGGGAACTTTATTTATTTACTTTTTCACTAAGAAAGGCAAAAAGACAAAAGTATGTTAAGTGTGTCTTAAAAATTATTTTATGTTAAAAATCATCTCTGGGAGAATTTCATTGTGAAGTGCTTTATTCCTTCTCAAGATCTAGTAATTAGCTGGGCTGGAAAAAGTAATCTGTGTTTTTAAACAAGCACTCATTGAGACTTTGATACAAACGATATGCAGATTACATTAAAAAAAAAAACAAGAGTATATTTTAAATAAGAAAGGAGAGAAGATACAAGAGCTCATACATCTTCTCTATAAAGTAGGTAAAAAGTTTCTATGCCTATCATGGTAGCTTCTTGAGTGAGACTTGAGGCTTCAGGGGAAAAAAAAATGTGAACACTGTGTCAAGAAATCCATTAAATGAATATAGCTTTGGTTAGATTGGTAGTAGCCCAAACCATTCTGGCCCCTGTTTATCTAGCCACATGCTTGTCTAGTACCAACTTCCACGACAACAAAAATCAAAATAATTTCCTGTAAGAGTGTTGTCGGACTATAATAATACAAACTAGATATCTCAAAAATCAGGTGACCTATCTTAAATATAAAACAAATAAAATAGTTACAGTTTTTAAACTTAAACTTGTTTATACATATTCCTAATGTATGCTTTTCCCTGCAAACTACATAAATTTTAAACAGTGATGAATATGTAGAGTGCTCCCTTGGGCAGCACATGTACTAAAATGGAAATGAAACAGAGAAGATTAGCATGGCCCCACATAAGAATGACGTAATGAATATGTAGAGATCTCAACATGGGCTTCACAGATACAACCTTGGGGTTTATCCCCTGAGGATTGAATTTTAAAAAGTTGAAAGAAGCAAATTATGGAAATACTCAGAAATACCAATCCGCATTAATAATACTTATAAAATAATAAGTGAAAAACGAAAATATCACTGTGGTAAAGTTGCATTTTGTTCTTAACCATGATTTAAGTATTGAGCTACGGCAATGCATGACCTGCCATAAGGAGCTGTGTGAAGGCTGGGCTCTACCATTATGAAGTCCTTCTCTGCCTTTAACTAGATGTCTTCTCTAGGCTGAGGAGATTGGGAGCCTCTTTCTTCATTGTAAAGTGAGGATGGTACACTTTTCACACACGACATTAGGTTTGTAAAGTGTTTAGCAAAATTATTTCCATTTTTCAAACAATAAAGTAACAAAATCTGAAGATATACTTAGTAAAAAAAGAAAGAAAAAGAAAAAGAAAGGGTGAAAGAGAATTGTTGCTCTTTTAAAAGTCCAATTACCAGAAGTAAGAGAATATGGTTGCTGAGTAGCAGATATAATCCAAACAATTTTAAAAGGTGGCTTAATAAAATAATTTTGACAGAAGGAAAGTTATGCATGCTACAGTTTAAAAAATGTATTGCTATAATAGCCTAGTAAAAAGTTTCTATACACATGATTATGGAAAATGTTGATGGTATTGGAAGTACACTGATATTATAAATATAGGAGCACTGAAGAGATGGAGAATATTTGTACCATTTCCTTATGATGTTTATTTGATCTAATGAGGGGAATTAAATCCCATTTTCACTTATTTTTAGATTTCTTTCCATGCTACATGGATTGATATGCTTATAATGAAAAATTAATAATATTTTTATGAGATAACAAGAGTATTGTATGATTCTAAATATTTTTTATGTTTAAAGATTTTGATATTTAAAGAGGCAAAAAATCATACAATACAATTGTATATAATACAAATTGTATATAATACAGATTGTGTATAAATCTGGAAGAAAGGATTATATGGACTCCTAATTATTCAGGAAGATTCTCCCCTTTATTTGTTCTACATGATCATTTCATCTTGTTGATTGGTTACAATTTCTATTATCTCAATGAATCTCTTTGAGGTTCCATAACAGATAGTAATGGACACCTGATTGCAAACCTATATTTAAATTGAAGTTCTCTTTTACTCCCATATTTTTGAGATCGTCAACCATTGGATGATGAAGAGGTGTTGGTGAATTTGGAATGACTGTGAATACATAGTCTCTGGGAATAAACTTATTTTAAATATAGTGTATTGTCTACTGGGTGCAATATAGAAATGGTTTGCTATCAGAGTATAGGTAAAAGGTTAATTAATGAGAATAGGTTGTTGGAATACAGTCATAAATGACAATGATTGTGATTACTTGCAATTTACCAGAAACTTCATGTGCTTGTATTATGCAACATAAACATTTTTATTCTTACTAATTAGTGAAGCCAGTTGACTTGTGAAATGGAATCCAAGAGTAGAGAATGGAATTCAAGTCCTTTCCAAAGTTCTGATTTCAAAATCCTTGCTCCTGTCACTCTGCTAAATTACTTCTTTATACTTCTACTTTAACTAATGTCTATTTTGTGATGGATAGTATACTAGAAGATTTGCCGATCTAAACTTATTTAATCAAATAAATTCAGTTTTACTAATCTTATTTTAAACGATAAGGAAACTGGTGGTGCCTGGGTGGTTCACTCAGTTAAGCGACCAACTTCGGCTCAGGTCATGATCCTGAGTTGGAGCCCCACAACGGGATCTGTGCTGACAGCTCAGAGCCTGTAGTCTGCTTTGGTTTCTGTGTCTCCCCCTCTCTCTGCTCCTCCCATGCTCATGCTCTGTCTCAATAATAAATAAATGCTAAACAAATTTTTTTAAAGATAAAAAAATTCAAGGAAACTGAAATTCAAGGAGCCCAGCTTTCTCAGGATCACATAATTGTTCAACATCAGATCATTTGGTTCATACTAGAATAAGACTGGAAAGTTTATCAGAATCCATACAGAATAATTAAGCTTTAAATTTATACTAATTTTATTAACTTGATTTTGTATAATTCTGAGATAAGATAATTACTAAATAAGAATGTCAAGATATCACAGAAAATATTAGCCCTATCTAATATAAAAAACCACACTGTGAAACTCCCACTTTAAGGAGTTCAAATAAATTGTAAGCAAGAGTATTTTAAATAGCAATTATTGTGTATAAGCCAATACTACATTTTAAATTTAAGCACTCAACTATTTTCCTTCTTTAAACATAAGAAGAATTTGGGAATGTAATAAGGATTAAATAACAAAATAAACCTAAAACTCATTTGATTAATTGGTCGATGATATATGAAATATAATTGAGCTACATTAGGAGTTCATGTTTTGCATATTTTATGTTTGTTTCAATTCAAAGTCTTCACAGAAAATGACTATTTTAAACATGACCTTCAGACTTAATTGTATTTTTTTGCATTCTCTACATACATTGTTACTTCACAGACAAGATATGTTCCGGAAAAGTTACATATGAAACAAAACTTGTAATTTTGCATCTAAAAGATGCTGAAGGAATGTGTTCTTTAAAGGAAAACTCAGATGAATATTTTTGAAATGCAGATAAAAGTTATTGCATATGGATTTACCTGTATGTTTTCTTAAACTGGATAATATTTGAAGACATTATCAGGGATTTTGCCTTCTGGCCCCCCGTTTTCCTGCTCTACTCTGTAGTCTTTCTGTCTCGGGGCCTTCTTCTTCATCAGCATCAGCATCCTATGAGCACTTATATGATTAGGCCACCATGTTAAGTTTTGAGAGCATTACACTAGATGCACTACTGTGAATTGTCACATAATTAGTTTTAGTTTATAAGAAATTCTATGATTATATTTTGAGTTCAATAGATACAGTTTCCTTCAGGCTTGGTTAAAGATTTGTTAGTACCAGGGTGCATGGGTGGCTCAGCCAGTTGAGTGTCTAACTCTTGGTTTCTGCTCAGGTCATGAATGCCAGGGTCGTGAGATCAAACTCTGTGTTGGGCTCCACGCTGTGAATGGAACCTGCTTAAGATTCTCTCTCTCTCCTCTCTCCCTCTGCCTTTTCTCCCCACTTGTGTGTGCTCTCTCTGTCTAAAATAAAATTTAAAAATACTAAAAAAAGGGAAAAAAAGGAAAAAAAAGATTTGTTAGTACCTTTTTTAGCTCCAAGCTTTTCTGAATTTCAGTATTCAGTCATAAGGTAGAATTGTTAAACTACTTAAGATTATAATAACAGAACACCAATAATAGATATTTATGTTACAATTGCAGTGTTGCAGACACATTTGTCAGTATATTTTACAAATAGAATCATAGAACCTTGTAACATCATTAATATTATAAGATTATCACTAACATTCCCGTTTTGTAGATGGTAATTCTGAGACAAAAAGAGGTATGGGATTTGTCTTCATCACATAATTCTTGCTTTTAGAATAGATTCTACTTCAATACCTTTCCCTACAGAAACAGACCCCTACAGCACTGTTTACCAGTTTTTCAGTTCACAAGCAGAAATTCCCTCTGAAGCTTTTATAGCCTTATATGCCTTCATTGAAGTAATGCCCTGATAAAGATATTGTGTCTTCCCTACTTCCAAAGTCCAAGTGAACTGTGTGACCTTTTATTGTTGTTAAAAGAATCTAGAAAATCATATCACAAGTTTATGTTAATGTGGCAGCGGGCGCTAATGAATATCACAATGGTAGAACACAATAGCGTGGTTTTCAAGCACCAAATTCATTCATCCTGATCATACACTGGTTCTGGTAAAGGGCAAAATAGAGAAAGCTGACTATTCTAGCCTTATAAAATGCCACTGATTTTATTTTCCTTTAGTGAAAAAACACACTAATGAATACCATGAAATAAATCCTTGTTCTTTGATTACTGTGTTATTGAATTATGTACTATTTATTATCCTGAAAGTAGTAGGCATAAAACATCTTCTTTTAATAATATGAATACAATATTTCAAGTTATTATTCAAATTACTTTTATGTATCTATTATTTTATTGCTTTTCCTTTATTCTAAAGTAATATTGAAGTTATACTTTGTTTTTTTATTTTTATTTATTTTATTTTCATGTTTGGCAATTAATTGAAGTTCTGCATTAGAAGTTGTTAATTATTAGGGTCGCCTGGGTGGATCAATTGGTTAAGTGTCCAACTTCGGCTCAGGTTATGATCTCATGGTTTGTGAGTCGGGCTCTGTGCTGACAGTTCAGAGCCTGGAGCCTGCTTTGGATTCTGTGTCTCCCTCTCTCTCTGCCCCTCTTGCGCTTGTGCTCACTCGCTCTCTCTCTCTCTCTCTCTCTCTCTCTCAAAAATAAATAAATAAATGCTAAAAAAAAAAAGTTGTTAATTATTAGAAGGCACACAATGTGAGGAATCTCTTTTCTCTTTTGGCTTTCTCTCTTGGCACATTGCTGGTTTTATTTTTGTGCTTCTGGAGGATCTTGAGTCTTCTTGCTTGCCAACTCGTCCTTCACTAACAATCTACAGATTTTGGCACGGCCAGATTTAACCCCCTTCTCTTTTCTCCAGATGAACTCATCCAGCCTGAAGTAACTGCTGTGATATTCACAGATTTAACTCCAATAGCTCTGGCCTTTGGGGCTTTGAGCTTGAGCATCTCTCTCTTTTCTTTATGGCCCTTCCCATGGCTGGTTCCTTTTCAAGCTTATAGTTTCGTTAGTAAGATATGCCCTGGCAGAGAGGCCTTATATGACCATTCCATCCAAAATAACTTTTCCACCCTAAATTTTTTTTCCATAATTTTGCGCTAAGAAATTAGTTCTTGTCTGTATTTACTGTTGTATTGTCCTCACTGTAATTAAGCTTCCTGATGGCAATTTCTTGGTTAGTTGGTACACTTTGGTATACAGAGGACCTTGAATACCGTATACTCCCTAGTGAGTGTTTCATGAATATTTACAATGGATAAAAAATTTATTTATGAACAAAAACATATAACATATTGCTAATTTTTAGCTAATTAGTGATAAAGGCTACAGTTATCATAAGAGTGTATGTAGTAAGTTACATACTTACTACATACTTAATCTTTTATAAAGATCTTTTAAAATATTTTAAAAATACATTTAAAGAAATAGAAATAGATACGTCCTGCTCCTGGACATGTCATGTCATGAGCCTGTATCCAGCCACACTCCAAGCTCCCCATGGCCTCTGTTCTAATCCCATCACCATTCATCCTTTCCCTCATGTTCTAACAGGTATTGCTCCTGAGAACATTCCCAACTGATCCTCAGAGTATATTCATAGGTAAATCTGACCTAAGACCATAGCTTTTAAAAAAGATATAATCCTGCCCTTGTGAAGTCCCCATCTTAATGGAAAGGCACACCATACTGTATGATAACTACTGAGACATGTCAGAATGTCCTCAGACTCATGTGGGAGTGGTGGCTGCATGCAGGACCTGGTCGGTGCCTCCACCAGCCCTCCACATCCTATGTTGCTCCCTGGGAGGTAGGAGATCTGGCTACCCCAGTGCCAAGGAGTGGTGCTGCGCTGTGGCTGCCTTCCACTGGCCACTGAAGAAAAAAAATATGCCTTCTCTTCACACCCCTCGCCAGCCTCTCCCCCACCTACTCAACCAGTAAATGCTTCACTGGTGCTGAGAAGAAATGGAAAATCACTTCTCTTCCTTCTTCCTTGATGACTAGGAAATCCAAACATCCACATTCAGGCTGAGAAGCTGAGAATCCCTCAAATGTTTCTCTTCTCACCCATTGTCCCAACCACAGCTGAGTAACTGGACTGTCCACCCACATTGTGCCTATTTTGTGCCTTTTTTTCCAGTTGTATCAGGAAGCCACCCCCTCCTTGTGTATCAGCTCAGGTCTGTGGCAAATTCTCTCAAAATGTTACTTCTGTTTCTTGCTCCTTTTATTGTATCCACTAGGCTTCCAAAAGCAGGTACCTGGCTGTAGCTAAGCACCTTATGAAAAAGAAACAAGCCCACCAACCAAGGTTGGCTCAAACTTTGGGCCCTGCTACTTCCTAGCAATGGGAATTCACCACTCTTAGCCTTAGTTTTTTCTTCTGTAAAATGAGGCTCATCTTGCCCACCACCCAGGAATGTTGTCAGTATGGAAAAAGGTGATCCACATGAGGCGCCCCACACTGCTTAGCACATAGTCCCTTCCATTTATACTCAAAACTGCTTTGCCAGCACCAGGTTTATGTACCTTTGTCCCATTTTCACCAGGCATCCCACCTTAATAGCTCTAGAGATATCTAGGAAAATATATTTACCTTCTAGTGTTTGAATGCCACTTCTCCTATCCTGGCTTCAGAAGCATCTTGGAATGGGCATAGTATCCCCAAGAGTTCTGGACACCCCTCCTCCATTGTCTCTGTTTCTGCTGTAGCTCTGCTCTCATAATTTGATCTAAAGGTGTTTCTGCTGATTCTTCATCTTTGGCTGAAAGCCTGCCACACCTGGCCAAAATGGCTTCTAGTCCAAAGCATTATTCTCAAGTTAACACTGTGAGTGGCCCCCAGCTCTCACTTGGGACCCATTAACCCATTGATGTCACACTGGAAGGCTTTTATCTATATTTTCCTTCTAGTCCAAACACATGGTCTTCACTTAGAAGATTTGTTATAATGGCTTTCATATATTCTATTTCAGGCAAAGGTCTAAAAAAAAAAAAAAAAGATTAGAAGAAAAAGATATCTCAGGTTTCTTCATAGAGTATTAATGATTAAATTGCAAAGAAAGCCTTAAGATGATGATTTAAATAATTGACTGATCTAGGAAGTTATGTTTATATTTTTTTCATCTCTTGACCTCACCTACTCTATGACCTTGGGCAAATTATTCAGATCTTCTGTGTCCATTTATTCCTTGATGGAATAAATATACTGAATTGAGTTATCTTACAAGTAATTTTATGTATGTCTTTCATAATTTAAAATTTAATTATGTTGGTTATTTTGTCTTATGAATGAGAAAAGGGGCTATAGAAAATAGATAGTCAATTTTTCATTATATCTGCACCTGAAATTGCAGTGCAAAAACTATAGCACATAAAATCTCTACAGAGAAACTTCATCCACAACCAAAATATAAATGAAATAAATTATGGAAGAAGTTGATTTAAGTTAGTAATTTCATATCACTACAAAGAAGCTGCCTTGTCATTTCAAGAATGAAATTTGTGGCAGAGTCTTCATTTTCAATTTCAACCCCTCACCATTTGATTTTGAATTTAGGTTTCCATGGCAGGGGTGATGTGCTATCCCCACTGAAATGATCCTCCCCCACTCTCTTGTTTAAAGCAGTCCTTTCTAGATTTTGCAAACCTGGATTGCATTTACTGACTTCAGCCATGCGATCACCTCAAATTTTTCAAATTTAAAGCAAAATTGGGCTGAAGCAAGGATAGAATCAGTTTTCTTCTGAGGCCAGCAGCATGCGTTGGGAAAGTAAAAGAGATATATTTGATGTTATTACGTGATGTACACCTTTATCTCATCTCTATCACTTCTGCCAGCTTAAGCATTCTATAACAAAAGCGTAGTTCTGTGATTAGAGCATATGTAACCCTTACACATGCAACGGAGCATTTTACAAATGTGCAACATGATTGGCTCTAGAAATATAATCCAAAAGAAGGAAAGCCGACATTCAACATTTCTATGGCTGCGTATTATCTATTTTTTATTAGCGAGAAGAGTTTCAACAAGCCAGTATACGCTTTAATTGGTGTCATATTTAGTGTGCTTAAATATACGTATGGAAATAAAAGTTTTCTGACACAGTACTGCTCTGATAAAATGAATAAAATGATTATTTCAAAGTATAAACTGCAAGATTTCCATTAAATGAGGAGTACATTAAAAAACAATTTTCCATTGAATGTTAAACATTTTTGCATGTCTTTTGAACAGAGGCACTGACGGTTTTTGTTCAGGACTATGTTTGTAAGGGTATTTGTGTAGAATACAGTCCTTGAAAATGGAAATAGTGTCTCCCTCCAAAACAGAGTTTGGGCTTGCTTACTATGTGCAGCTTTCACCCGGGCTGCCTTGCATCATTCCCATAAGGCTGACGGGGCAAGGGGAACTGATAAAAGTGTGAAGCTCATGCTGCTTGCTGCACTACAAATAAGGAAGACTTTTGTCACTGACCCAGGAATCTCATGTCTTCCGCCAGCATTCACAGAACTCGAGCAGGCCTACTTAGTAACATGTAAGTAGGAAAAAATATTAGACCAGTCACTGTTCTTGATAGCTTGACCTAATTCAATCCAGCAAACTAGCCCCATGACGTATCAGGATTGAATTTAATTTTGATAACCATCTTTAAACAAAATATTTGCTGTGGAGGGGTGCCTGGGTGGCTCAGTCAATTAAGCGGCCAACTCTTGATTTCAGCTCAGGTCATGATCTCACGGTTGTAAGATGAAGCGTTACGTGGGGCTCTGTGCTGGACATGGAGACTGCTTATGATTCTCTCTCTCCCTCTGGCCCCTCCCCTGTTCACACTCTCTCGCTTTCTCTTAAATAAATAAATAAATAAATAATAAATAAATAAAATGCTCTGGAATCCAATGAAATAAATAATTTAAGGTTTAAGTATATTCGTTGGGTTTAAAACCGGAATGCTGCAGCATAATTTTATCTAATAAATCTAAATAGCAACACTTAATGATCTATCACTTAATAAAAAGTCTAATCAAAGGTAAAATAAACTTATTTGCAGCATGATATAGACTTTAAAATGTTGTTTATAATAAATAATTTTCCAACTAAATGCTTGGGAAATTTGAAAAAGAGAAATTATTATTGATTTATTTTATTAACACACTGAAATGTCTATTGCACTCTTCCCATATGCCCTGGCATATGCCCTGGCATGGTTCTACATGCTGAAGACATGTAGTGAACTACATGCTACCTGCCTTCGTGGATAAGACTATGGAGATAGATCATTAAAAATAGTCACATAAAATTTAAAAGCTAATAGCAATTGTACCAAAAGTTAAGAATAAAAAGTATAGAGTAATATGATAGATTATACAGAGGGGACTTCATTTTTGTTATCCAACAGGAGATTTAGTGTAATATCTCAAGGATATATAGGAGATGTTCTGGAAGGTGTGCACTAAGCAATAGGTGTGAGCACTACAGGGTGGAAAGGATTCTGGACTGCTGGAAAGAAATCAAAAGAGGCCTCTGTGAGCCTGATGGCAAGAGACAAGACTGCATAGGCAATCATATATTCTTTTTTGATATAAAATTTAAAACTCTCATGTGACATTTTCTATTAGTATATCACATGTGGTTTTTCTTCTACAGATGTTAACATGAGGTAAAAAATGTTTTTAAAGAATATATACTAATTATTTAAGATTCTTAGTTATGACTTTTTACTTCATCCTTTTTGATGAGTTTAGAAATGTGTAGAAAATCTCAAATGAGGAAGTATCGCTTTATTCTCAGTTACGCTTTTCTTTTACATTTTCCTCTAAATGTGAAATTATCATCCGAACAACGAAGCTATCTGAGCCTTTGTAGACCAAAGAAAAGGAACCGTGAGACAAACAGTCCTTCCAAACAGAAGAATATACAGCTGCATTTATAAAAGAACTTCAGAACATCTTAATTTTACCAACTGTATGAAAACTATACTGATTGGTGATGTTGGAATGAACTGCTAAAAGTAATTATAATATTGATTGTTACTTTAACATGTTTACCTCCCATTTGGAAACCTTCAATCCATGCAAAATTAGATGTGCTAATATACAAACTTTTAATTCCTTATCATTAAAAGGGTCATATGTCCTATTTTACTGTAATTTACAAAGTGCTTTCCGAAACATCATTTTATTTTCATTTTCTCCTCAGATCTACTTGTGACATAAAGTGAGCAAATGTTTTCAACCCCGTTCTGTATATTTGGAAATTGAAGCTTGGAGAGTGGAAACAGCTTTCTCCAGTTTTCTTGAAAGCAGTCTGTGACAAAGCTGGATTTCAAATTCAAGTTTTGATTTTTCAGAAAGTCAATGACTTAAATAAGTAATTAGAATTAAAGTGTTGTTAACTAAAAAGCATCAACCAGGCTTCTCTAATAAGCATAGTTTTGGTGGGTTAAGTTTACACATGTGGATGTATAATATCATCCAATAAAGCTGAAGAAAGCACAAAGAATAAGTAGAAAGAAAAAAATAAACATTTTGAAATGCTAAATAATCAGCATCCTATAAATTCTGTAAACATCTTTGTTCTAAGTAAGCACCCATTGGATTGGAGAGTTGAAAATTTTTTTAAGATTAGGAGTAGAATAAAGAATCATCTTTATTCAGGTCTTCAGTACCGATTATATCTTTTTTCTTTGTGATTAGTTAAAAGGAAATTATCCCTTCCCATAGGACATATGAAAAGACAAGTACGCAGCCTTTGCCTGAGATTCAAAGTGGCCAGCCAAAAAGAAGGTATCCAACAAACATTTCCTGAAAGAAATAGTCTTAGAGAAGTTATTTAATGTTCTTCATTTTTTATTTTTAATTTTTTTTAACATTTATTTATTTTTTTGAGACAGAGAGAGACAGAACATGAACGGGGGAGGGGCAGAGAGAGGGAGACACAGAATCGGAAGCAGGCTCCAGGCTCTGAGCCATCAGCCCAGAGCCCGACACGGGGCTCGAACTCACGGACCACGAGATCGTGACCTGAGCTGAAGTCGGACGCTTAACCGACTACGCCACCCAGGCGCCCCTGTTCTTCATTTTTTAAAGTCTTATTTATTCTTATCGTGGTAACAGACAGCATTAATGTAAAAAAAAGAGTCATTGTTTTTGAATATGACCTATATTTTACCTGTCGTGCATGCAATTAGAAGAACAATACTCCCCATTTTCTCCTAACTTACGAAAGACAACTGAGCCAATAATAGGGTTATCATCTAACTGCCCAGAGAAGAAAAATTCAGTAATAAATTTCTCATATAAACAGTATTTCATGACTAATCATGAAATCATAAGGTTCTTTCCCCTAACTTGCAGAATGATATGGAACATGAGACTGTTCAGTTTTGTTCGGCTGTTCATCATTATTACCTCACTGATGGTCATCAAACTTGTTATGTTACTTAATAACAACCTGTGGGTCAGTTCACACATAATGAAACAACAGTAAGTCTACATTTATTGAATTATCACCTTTTGATTGTAAAAGACTTCCAAATGATTTAAAAAACATTTTTTATTTAAACGTTGCAACTTTCTTAATGAAATCAGAACATTACTACTGTATATTTAAATTTTAACTGTTAATTTCATTTTTCATCAATTATATTATTTAGTAGGCTCAGCATTTATAGATTTTAAATATAAGCTCTTAACTCATCCCACGTAATTTTAAAGTTCATGGTATATGATATTCTCTATTTTGGTTGTAATACAATTTAGATTTACAATCTCTCATTGCCGATATGAAGAAAAATGCTCTCTAGTTATTGAGAAACCCAAGTGATCACTTAATGTTCTACATGTGGCTTTTTGATTCTTATTCAGTTTGCCTATTCAATAACTCTAGTGAAGTGCTCTGAACATTATTTCTTAAGAAAACAAAACCAAACAAAATTTTAATAATGAAAAAAAATCAAGTAAGAGAAAACTCCAGCCAGAGGTAAAAAGTTACACTAATTAACATTGCTACATGATACATTATTCCAAAATTAAATGACTTAAAATTGCAACCATTCATTATTTCTTGCAAGGTTCTGGGTTAGCATGGAGACCTTGATGATCTGGATTAAACTAGACTGACCTTGCTTAATTTTCTCAGTCCAATGTAATAAACTTGTGTGTAAGCCATGAACTGCTCAGTCTTGAATAGCCTCAGTTGGGATGATTTAGCTCTACCCCATAGGGTGTCTCAATTTGTAGGAGGCTAATCTGCGTGTGCTTATGCTAATGGCAAGAATCCAGAAGAGAGAAGGACAAGTCATGTAATAGGGCAAGCAGAAATGCACTTTTCTTTTTTTCAAGTCTCTGTTTGCATCACATTTACTAAATCACTTTAGCCAGAGTAACTAAAACAGCAAAAGTCATAGTCAAAGAGAAGACTAGAAAGATATAGAGCAAATTACATTGTTTAGAAAAGCAAGTAATTGAGACCATCAGTGAAATCTGTCTACCACAAAAGGTGATTCTTATGTTAACAACACTGTCAAAAAGACCTACCTTTTAAGATTTGGGATGATTTTCCATTGAAGGGCAAAGACATTTCAACTTTCAGTATTGAGGATGAGTTGGGTGTCCAACTAGTAAATTTCATTGAAGGGCAAGAACTTAGGGAGTTAAATGAGGGTCATCTGGTTTTTACCATAAAATAATTAATACTGTTGCCAGTAGCTTCCTGATAGCATATATAATGACAATTATCTTCATGTAGAGGAAAAATGGGAAGTCATAGAAAAACATGTTTTGAATGACTGACAAGTCTTTACTTCCACAGTAAACTCATTCTTTAGTTCCTTTTTAACAAACCTTTATTTAGGATGTGGAAATAAAGTTATTTTCAATTCAGAGCATTGCAATTAAATAGGCAATTACAACAGAGAGAAATACGTGTTAATAGGGCTATAGACATGGATTCTATGGAGTGCTACACACAGGCAGTCACTAATAATCAGAAATTAAACTTTGCAACAAGGATATTTTATTTTAAATCTTTATTAAAAAATGTTACAGACAAATGCATAAACCACAAATTTACAGTTTGATGAATTTTCACAAACTGAAAATAACAATGTATCCAGCCCTGGGATACTTTTGAATTTATTCTCTATATGTTATCCCCTCTCCCCTCTTGTTCTCTTTATTGGTGAATGATGAGGATAGAAAGTGTGTGTAGTGAAAAACATATGGCTTGTAGTAGATCAGACCGCTGACCTTTTGTTTTCCTAATTTGGCATTTTTCTTGAAAGATACTGAAAATTGATGTTTTTTTGATGCATTGTGTCTTCTCTCTAATCACCCTTAAATGATAGTTCTGTAATATATTTGAAAATATTTCTCCTGTAGCAGATGGCATGCTTTTTTAGTAGAGAGTACTAGAAGAACACATCAGTAGGAAGGTTTCTCTTTCAAGTTCTGGTGTGTTTTCCTTGGCAGACTTCTGCACTATGTGCAACTTTTTAGCCCCAAAGCTTTGTGCAACTCCTGGTTTAGTCCCTTGACTCTAAAAGTACACGATTTTTAACAGCTCATGGCAGTCCCCATGGGTAGATTTCTCCAACAACACCATAAGTGACTTCTCAGTTGGGGGTTTCCAGCAGGGTACGTCCTATGAAAAATTTCTCCTGTACCTCTTGGGAAGCTTTGCAGCTCAGTGAATTTTCTACTCTCTAATGACCATGGACATGCCTACCTTCTACAAAAGCCTGGGTGTCAGCAATGCAGGAAAGGAGTCTCTTTTTTATTTTTTTTTATTTTTTTTTTATTTTTTTTTGTTTTTATTTATTTATTTATTTTTTTAATATATGAAATTTACTGTCAAATTGGTTTCCATACAACACCCAGTGCTCATCCCAAAAGGTGCCCTCCTCAATACCCATCACCCACCCTGCCCTCCCTCCCACCCCCCATCAACCCTCAGTTTGTTCTCAGTTTTTAACAGTCTCTTATGCTTTGGCTCTCTCCCACTCTAACCTCTTTTTTTTTTTCTTTTCTTTCCTTCCCCTCCCCCATGGGTTTCTGTTATGTTTCTCAGGATCCACATAAGAGTGAAACCATATGGTATCTGTCTTTCTCTGTATGGCTTATTTCACTTAGCATCACACTCTCCAGTTCCATCCATGTTGCTACAAAAGGCCATATTTCATTTTTTCTCATTGCCACGTAGTATTCCATTGTGTATATAAACCACAATTTCTTTATCCATTCATCAGTGGATGGACATTTAGGCTCTTTCCATAATTTGGCTATTGTTGAGAGTGCCGCTATAAACATTGGGGTACAGGTGCCCCTATGCATCAGTACTCCTGTATCCCTTGGATAAATTCCTAGCAGTGCTATTGCTGGGTCATAAGGTAGGTCTATTTTTAATTTTCTGAGGAACCTCCACACTGCTTTCCAGAGCGGCTGCACCAATTTGCATTCCCACCAACAGTGCAAGAGGGTTCCTGTTTCTCCACATCCTCTCCAGCATCTATAGTCTCCTGATTTCTTCATTTTGGCCACTCTGACTGGCGTGAGGTCGTATCTGAGTGTGGTTTTGATTTGTATTTCCCTGATAAGGAGCGACGTTGAGCATCTTTTCATGTGCCTGTTGGCCATCCGGATGTCTTCTTTAGAGAAGTGTCTATTCATGTTTTCTGCCCATTTCTTCACTGGGTTATTTGTTTTTCGGGTGTGGAGTTTGATGAGCTCTTTATAGATTTTGGATACTAGCCCTTTGTCCGATGTGTCATTTGCAAATATCTTTTCCCATTCCGTTGGTTGCCTTTTAGTTTTGTTGGTTGTTTCCTTTGCTGTGCAGAAGCTTTTTATCTTCATAAGGTCCCAGTAATTCACTTTTGCTTTTAATTCCCTTGCCTTTGGGGATGTGCCGAGTAAGAGATTGCTACGGCTGAGGTCAGAGAGGTCTTTTCCTGCTTTCTCCTCTAAGGTTTTGATGGTTTCCTGTCTCACATTCAGGTCCTTTATCCATTTTGAGTGTATTTTTGTGAATGGTGTGAGAAAGTGGTCTAGTTTCAACCTTCTGCATGTTGCTGTCCAGTTCTCCCAGCACCATTTGTTAAAGAGACTGTCTTTTTTCCATTGGATGTTCTTTCCTGCTTTGTCAAAGATGAGTTGGCCATACGTTTGTGGGTCTAGTTCTGGGGTTTCTATTCTATTCCATTGGTCTATGTGTCTGTTTTTATGCCAATACCATGCTGTCTTGATGATGACAGCTTTGTAGTAGAGGCTAAAGTCTGGGATTGTGATGCCTCCTGCTTTGGTCTTCTTCTTCAAAATGACTTTGGCTATTCGGGGCCTTTTGTGGTTCCATGTGAATTTTAGGATTGCTTGTTCTAGTTTCGAGAAGAATGCTGGTGCAATTTTGATTGGGATTGCATTGAATGTGTAGATAGCTTTGGGTAGTATTGACATTTTGACAATATTTATTCTTCCAATCCATGAGCAGGGAATGTCTTTCCATTTCTTTATATCTTCTTCAATTACCTGCATAAGCTTTCTATAGTTTTCAGCATACAGATCTTTTACATCTTTGGTTAGATTTATTCCTAGGTATTTTATGCTTCTTGGTGCAATTGTGAATGGGATCAGTTTCTTCATTTGTCTTTCTGTTGCTTCATTGTTAGTGTATAAGAATGCAACTGATTTCTGCACATTGATTTTGTATCCTGCAACTTTGCTGAATTCATGTATCAGTTCTAGCAGACTTTTGGTGGAGTCTATCGGATTTTCCATGTATAATATCATGTCATCTGCAAAAAGCGAAAGCTTGACTTCATCTTTGCCAATTTTGATGCCTTTGATTTCCTTTTGTTGTCTGATTGCTGATGCTAGAACTTCCAGCACTATATTGAACAACAGCGGTGACAGTGGGCATCCCTGTCGTGTTCCTGATCTCAGGGAAAAAGCTCTCAGTTTTTCCCCGTTGAGGATGATGTTAGCTGTGGGCTTTTCATAAATGGCCTTTATGATCTTTAAGTATGTTCCTTCTATCCCGACTTTCTCAAGCGTTTTTATTAAGAAAGGGTGCTGGATTTTGTCAAAGGCCTTTTCTGCATCGATTGACAGGATCATATGGTTCTTCTCTTTTTTTTTGTTAATGTGATGTATCACGTTGATCGATTTGCGAATGTTGAACCAGCCCTGCATCCCAGGAATGAATCCCACTTGATCATGGTGAATAATTCTTTTTATATGCTGTTGAATTCGATTTGCTAGTATCTTATTAAGAATTTTTGCATCCATATTCATCAGGGATATTGGCCTGTAGTTCTCTTTTTTTACTGGGTCTCTGTCTGGTTTAGGAATCAAAGTAATACTGGCTTCATAGAATGAGTCTGGAAGTTTTCCTTCCCTTTCTATTTCTTGGAATAGCTTGAGAAGGATAGGTATTATCTCTGCTTTAAATGTCTGGTAGAACTCCCCTGGGAAGCCATCTGGTCCTGGACTCTTATTTGTTGGGAGATTTTTGATAACCGATTCAATTTCTTCGCTGGTTATGGGTCTGTTCAAGCTTTCTATTTCCTCCTGATTGAGTTTTGGAAGAGTGTGGGTGTTTAGAAATTTGTCCATTTCTTCCAGGTTGTCCAATTTGCTGGCATATAATTTTTCATAGTATTCCCTGATAATTGTTTGTATCTCTGAGGGATTGGTTGTAATCATTCCATTTTCATTCATGATTTTATCTATTTGGGTCATCTCCCTTTTCTTTTTGAGAAGCCTGGCTAGAGGTTTGTCAATTTTGTTTATTTTTTCAAAAAACCAACTCTTGGTTTCGTTGATCTGCTCTACAGTTTTTTTAGATTCTATATTGTTTATTTCTGCTCTGATCTTTATTATTTCTCTTCTTCTGCTGGGTTTAGGCTGCCTTTGCTGTTCTGCTTCTATTTCCTTTAGGTGTGCTGTTAGATTTTGTATTTGGGATTTTTCTTGTTTCTTGAGATAGGCCTGGATTACAATGTATTTTCCTCTCAGGACTGCCTTCGCTGCATCCCAAAGCGTTTGGATTGTTGTATTTTCATTTTCGTTTGTTTCCATGTATATTTTAATTTCTTCTCTAGTTGCCTGGTTGACCCACTCATTCGTTAGTAGGGTGTTCTTTAACCTCCATGCTTTTGGAGGTTTTCCAGACTTTTTCCTGTGGTTGATTTCAAGCTTCATAGCATTGTGGTCTGAAAGTATGCATGGTATAATTTCAATTCTTGTAAACTTATGAAGGGCTGTTTTGTGACCCAGTATATGATCTATCTTGGAGAATGTTCCATGTGCACTCGAGAAGAAAGTATATTCTGTTGCTTTGGGATGCAGAGTTCTAAATATATCTGTCAAG
The DNA here is from genome assembly GCF_023721935.1 of Panthera uncia. NCBI lineage: Eukaryota > Metazoa > Chordata > Mammalia > Carnivora > Felidae > Panthera > Panthera uncia. Next base: position 135,601,724 of record NC_064811.1, on the reverse strand, counting down.
TCCATCTGATCCAATGTATCATTCAGGGCCCTTGTTTCTTTATTGACTGTGTGTCTAGATGATCTATCCATTTCTGTAAGTGGGGTGTTAAAGTCCTCTGCAATGACCACATTCTTATCAATAAGGTTGCTTATGTTTATGAGTAATTGTTTTATATATCTGGGGGCTCGGGTATTTGGCGCATAGACATTTATAATAGTTAGCTCTTCCTGGTGGATAGACCCTGTGATTATTATATAATGCCCTTCTTCATCTCTTGTTACAGCCTTTAATTTAAAGTCTAGTTTGTCTGATATAAGTATGGCTACTCCAGCTTTCTTTTGGCTTCCAGGAGCATGATAAATAGTTCTCCATCCCCTCACTCTCAATCTAAAGGTGTCCTCAGATCTAAAATGAGTCTCTTGTAGACAGCAAATAGATGGGTCTTGTTTTTTTATCCATTCTGATACCCTATGTCTTTTAGTTGGCGCATTTAATCCATTTACATTCAGTGTTATTATAGAAAGATATGGGTTTAGAGTCATTGTGATGTCTGTATGTTTTATGCTTGTAGTGATGTCTCTGGTACTTTGTCTCACAGGATCCCCCTTAGGATCTCTTGTAGGGCTGGTTTCGTGGTGACAAATTCCTTCAGTTTTTGTTTGTTTGGGAAGACCTTTATCTCTCCTTCTATTCTAAATGACAGACTTGCTGGATAAAGGATTCTCGGCTGCATATTTTTTCTGTTTAGCACACTGTAGATATCGTGCCAAGCCTTTCTGGCCTGCCAAGTTTCAAAGGAGAGATCAGTCACGAGTCTTATAGGTCTCCCTTTATATGTGAGGGCACGTTTATCCCTTGCTGCTTTCAGAATTTTCTCTTTATCCTTGTATTTTGCCAGTTTCACTATGATATGTCGTGCAGAAGATCGATTCAAGTTACGTCTGAAGGGAGTTCTCTGTGCCTCTTGGATTTCAATGCCTTTTTCCTTCCCCAGTTCAGGGAAGTTCTCAGCTATAATTTGTTCAAGTACCCCTTCAGCACCTTTCCCTCTCTCTTCCTCCTCTGGGATACCAATTATGCGTATATTATTTTTTTTTTTAGTGTATCACTTAGTTCTCTAATTTTCCCCTCATACTCCTGGATTTTTTTATCTCTCTTTCTTTCAGCTTCCTCTTTCTCCATAACTTTATCTTCTAGTTCACCTATTCTCTCCTCTGCCTCTTCAAGCCGAGCCATTGTGGTTTCCATTTTGTTTTGCATTTCGTTTAAAGCGTTTTTCAACTCCTCGTGACTGTTCCTTAGTCCCTCGATCTTTATGGCAAGAGATTCTCTGCTGTCCTGTATACTGTTTTCAAGCCCAGCGATTAATTTTATGACTATTATTCTAAATTCACTTTCTGTTATATTATTTAAATCCTTTTTGATCAGTTCATTAGCTGTTGTTATTTCCTGGAGATTCTTCTGAGGGGAATTCTTCCGTTTGGTCATTTTGGAGAGTCCCTGGCGTGGTGAGGACCTGCAGTGCACTTCCCCTGTGCTGTGGTGTATAACTGGAGTTAGTGGGCGGGGCCGCAGTCCGACCCGATGTCTACCCCCAGCCCACTGCTGGGGCCACAGTCAGACTGGTGTGTGCCTTCTCTTCCCCTCTCCTAGGGGCGGGATTCACTGTGGGGTGGCGTGTCCCGTCTGGGCTACTTGCACACTGCCAGGCTTGTGTTGCTGGGGATCTGGCGTATTAGCTGGGGTGGGTAGGCAAGGTGCACGGGGGCAGGAGGGGCAGGCTTAGCTCGCTTCTCCTTAGGTGATCCACTTCAGGAGGAGCCCTGTGGCAGCGGGAGGGAGTCAGATCCGCTGCCGGAGGTTTGGCTCCGCAGAAGCACAGAGTTGGGTGTTTGCGCGGAGCGAGCAAGTTCCCTGGCAGGAACTGGTTCCCTTTGGGATTTTGGCTGGGGGATGGGCGGGGGAGATGGCGCTGGCGCCTTTGTTCCCCGCCAAGCTGAGCTCTGCCGTCCGGGGGCTCAGCAGCTCTCCCTCCCTTTGTCCTCCAGCCTTCCCGCTTTCCGCGCAGAGCTATTAACTTATGACCTCCCAGACGCTAAGTCGCGCTTGCTGTCGGAACACAGTCTGTCCGGCCCCTCCGCTTTTGCCGGCCAGACTCGGGGGCTCTGCTTGGCCGGCGAGCCGCCCCTCCGCCCCGGCTCCCTCCCGCCAGTCCGTGGAGCGCGCACCGCCTCGCCGCCCTTCCTACCCTCTTCCGTGGGCCTCTAGTCTGCGCTTGACTCCGGAGACTCCCTTCTGCTAATCCTCTGGTGGTTTTCTGGGTTCTTTAGGCAGGTGTAGGTGGAATCTAAGTGATCGGCTGGACGCGCTGTGAGCCCCGCGTCCTCCTACGCCGCCATCTTCCGGAACTCCTCCCAAGGAGTCTCTTCTTTAGGCTTACTATCTCACCTCTCTGGGTAATGGTTGCCCCTGTATCTGTTATTCCTACATTGTTTAGAGTACTTTTAGTAGACGATCACCCATTACTGTAATTCATTGTTACAGTTAGTAATTTCTAACAGAAAATTCCATGCTCAAATTACTGTGTGGTTTCTGCCTCTTGATTGGTTTTTGAATTATGTGTTTGCTTTCTTCTGGTTCTCAGAGCTCTTCTGATTCAAGACTGATGATTCATGGTAATAGTGCTGAGTGGATTTTTGCATATTATTATTTGCTGATTTAATCTGTGAAATTTAAGATATCTATCAGTGAATATTAAACTCAATTTAACTGAATATGAAAATCAACCCAAGAAGATATTGGGAAGATAATTATCAAAACTACATTGAAAGTAAGAAGCAAATTCTATTGAAAAGAAAGTGATTGGAAATGAATATTATTTAGGTACAAATGCCAAGAGATGATTAGTTTTATCATTTGAATATATAATAGCATCAGAATCTGATCATTTTCTGTTAAAATTGTATGCATTTTTTATTTATATATGCTCAAACAATTAATTGATGGGGTGATTGACTGATATTTGCAATAAGGTTATCAATGATTGAATGGTCCAACTTCCCTTGGTCAGGGAAAGAGAACTTCTCTTATTTTATGTTGGAGAATTGATATTGATATTGTTACCTCACTTCCCTGATTTTTCTTAACCTCTGTTGGAGATCATCCACTCCTCTACATTATACATATTTTTTTTTCAGATATGTCGATACTTTTACTCTGGTAATACCTGGTGTCAAGAACCTGGAAGGCTCTCCAGGTCCTTAAAGTTGATTATGTGCATTTGTTTTTCTGACAACCTTTAGCATTTCTCTTTATCTTTGGTCTTCAGCAGTATGAATTTATTTCCTGGTTGTTTTTTTAATTAGTTATCTTTGAAAATATTTTGACTATTCATTTGCAAGCATTTTTCTCTCCATTCTCTCTCTCTCTCTCTCTCTCTCTTTTCTTTTAGGATTTCAATTACACACATTTTAGACTGATATTGGCCTATATCTCTTGGATGCTCATTTCTCTCTCTTTCTTCTAAATTTTTATTTCACTAATTTCCTGTGTGTGTTTCCATCTGAGTAATGTCTATTGACCTATATTCAAGTTCACTGAGTCTTTCTTTGGATGTGTCAGGCATACTGATGAGCCTGTCAAAGGCGCTCTTCATCTCTGCTACTGTGTGTGTGTTTAAATTTATTTCCAGCATGTATTTTGACACTTTCTTATTGCTTCTATTTCTCTCCTGAAATTACCCATCCATTCATGAATGTCTTCAAGTTTCTCTACTAGAGCCTGTGACATATTAATCATTGTTATGTTATCCCCTATCTGATTTTCCTAACAGTAGATTTATACTTGAGATTAGTTCTTTTGATTGTTTCACCTCTCAACAACAAATTATTTTTCCTTTCAATTTTGTGTGTCTCATAATTTTTTTGTTGAAATCCGCATATTCTGTGTGGGGTAGTAGAGACCAAGTTAGACAGTTTCAAGTTCCTCTAGTGGTACCTTTTGGTTAAGGTGGGAGCTAGATTGCTTATCTGAGAAAATTCTTGATTCTGCTTGGTCCACCTTCAATTTTATACTTTTGTGCCTCAGCGAAGTTGTCTCTCCATGCTCTTGTCCTCCCCATTAGCGGTATTCTGCTGTTGCTTATTTTCTGGTTCTTGATATCCTGGGTGGTGAGGAGCAAGGAAGCATTCTATGTTTTCCTCATTCAACCTTAGCCTTAGGCTGTTCATGTGTCTCTGAGTCTTTTGAGCAGAGTTTTCTCAGATATCCTGCCTGCCCCCAGTGTTAAGGGATCTTTAATTTTCTGGAAGTAGGAAGATTTCTTGCCTTTCTCCCTTTCCCAAACTCAGTAAGTTTTCACCAACAGAAAGTGACAGGATTCACTGCCTTTCTTTGGCAGTTTAAAACTTTATTCCACTGGGGAGAAGACTCAGACAAGAACTGTTGTTTCTTTTTTCTCAGCAGCAGGACTACATTATGTTACACAACATCAGAACTACACTTGATGGATGCTCCCCCTGATCTCTACTGCCCCCAGTGTTTTTCATGAGCAAATAGTGAGGTCCATGGAGAAATGGCTGGAAGCATTTGTGCTCCCAGGGGTCTATACTCCTAACTGTGTGTGTTTAGCTGTTAACAATTCATTAAAAATCACTTCAACTTAAAGTATACAACTTAAAGTAAAGTAATACACTGATAATTATAGGCGGCTGCTGGGTGGCTCAATTGGTTAAGCCTCCGACTCTGGATTTCGACTCAGATGATGATAAAACGGTTTGTGGGTTTGAGCCTTGCATCTGGCTGTGTGCTGGCAGTGAGGGACCTGCTTGGGATTCTCTCTCTCTCTCTTCCTCTTCCCCAGATCATACTTTCGTCTCTCTTAAAGTAAGTAAACTTAAAAAAAAATGCAGTGATGATTATGGACCCAATAATCATTTAAAAAATATAGCATTAACAACAAACTTGAAGCTGCTTATAGGCTCCTCCCCATTATATTCTCCTTCTTTTTCTGTAGATATAACACTTACCATGACTTATATGTTAACTAGTTATTTGTTGTTTTTTATTTTTACCATAAATGTATATAATGTATAATGCATATATACCTAAAAGATACAGTTAATTTTTGCCTTTTGAATTTTACATAAATTGAGTCATATTGTATTTTACATATGCATTTGCCATTATGTTTGGAGATTCATCTATATTGATGCTTATATCCATAAAGCATGGACTTCCAGAACTTGGACTTCACAGTCAGATGGCCTGGTTTTGAATATTGTAAAATTAACTAAAAATCTTCATAGATAAGTTACTTCATCTTTTTGACTTCTGTTTATTCATGTGTAAAGTACAATATTGCCAAAATATAAAGAATTCATATAATCGGGGTGGTTCAACATTATGTGACCTTGAAGTTTTAAAGCACCCACATTTTGAGGCGTCTGAGTGGTTCAGTTGGTTAAGCATCTGACTTTTGCTTTCGGCTCAGGTCATGATCTCACAGTTCTTGAGCCCTGCATTGGGCTCTGTGCTGACAGTGTGGAGCCTGCCTGGATTCTCTCCCTCCCTTTCTCTCTGCTCCTCCTCCACTTGCACTCTGTCTTGCTCTGTCTGTCTCTGTCTCTCAAAATAAATAAATAAACTTAAAAAAACCCTGTAAATTCCATTAAAAAAATAAAACACCTGTAGTTTAAAGGTGCTCTATTTAAGAAATAGAATACAAATTATAAATAACAATTAGATACAAAATTGGATGTTTATTACAATAAGACAGGAAATCAGAAACTTCAATATATTTATAAATTATACAGAAACATATAGCGATATACACACATTTCAGGGTTCCTGTCATATCCTTGTAAATGTACAGATGAGGGACTCTGAAACTTAATTAATCCTTATTATCTTTGGGGCAAATCTGAATCCATATATACATAAAACCCTTTGAATAGTAGTTCTATAAAAATGATAGACACTTTTAATTTATTACTATTATATCAATGGAAACATTTTGTAAGTCTCTTTCCTTTTTTATTGAAGAATAATTGACATGCAATATTATATTAGTTTCAGCTGTACAACACAGTGATTTGATATTTATATACATTATGAAAGTGTTATTATGACAGGTCTAGTTACCAGCTATCACCACACAAAGCAGTCACAATATTACTGACAATATTCCCTATGTTGTGCGTTATGTCTTCCTGTATTATTTATGTTATGACTGAACTTTGTGCCACTTAATCCCCTTCACCTATCTCATCTGTCTCCCAACTCCCTCCCCTCTGGCAAGCATCAGTTTGTTCTCAACATCTGAGTATGTTTCTATTTTGCTTTATTTGTCCATTTATTATTTATATTACATGTATAAGTAAAATCATACGGTATTTATCTATCTCGCTCTGACTCATTTCACTTCGCATAATACCCTCTAGGTCCATCCATGTTGTTACAAATGGCAAGATTTCATTCTTTTCTATGTTTGAGTAATATTCCATTATATATATATATATATATATATATATACACACATATATATATATATTTAAATTAATATTTTTAATGTTTAATTATTTTTGAGAGAGAGAGATAGAGAAAGAGAGAGACAGAAAGAGAGAGAAAATGTGTGTGAGAAGGCGAGCAGCAGAGAGAAAAGGGGACAGAGTTTTTAGAAGTGGGCTCTGGGCTGATGTGGGCCAAACTCACAAACCATGAGAACATGACCTGAGCTGAAGTCAGATGCTTCACCGACTGAGCCACCCATGTGTCCCAACCACATCTTCTTTATCCATTTGTCTATGAACGAATATTAGATTGCTTCTATATCTTGGTGATTGTTAATATGCTGCAATAAACATAAGGATGTATATATCTTTTCAAATTAGTGCAGGGTTATTTTCTTCAGTGAAATGAAATATAATTAATCTAATTATTCACATAAATATCAAATAATATTTTTTACATAGCTTTCATGATTTTGGTTTTGATTTTTCTCACCAAAGAATGTAGTTGCTTGACTTTTGTTTGCTTGTTAACTTGAAATAATAATTTCAGTCCATATTAGTTTACTTATTTTCTAGTGTATCTCTTTAACACATGAAATGGCTTACTTTAGAGGAAAAAGTTGTTTTTTATTTTAAGTTTATTTATTTATGTTTGAGAGAGAGAAAAAACACGATTGGGAGAGGGGCAGAGAGAAAGGGAGAGCGAGAACCCCAAGCAGGCCCCACACTGTCAGTGGGGAGCCCAATGCAGGCTTGAACCCACTAATCATGAGATCATGACCTGAGCCAAAGTCGGAGACTTAATTGACTGAGCCAGGCAGGTGCCCCTAGAAGAAAATAAAAGTTTTGCAAATAATGTATTTAACAAATTAAATTACATTATTGAATTTTTTACAAAATTCAATTTACAAAATTGTAAAAAAGTTTTACCAATAATGTATTTAACAAACTATATTTACATTATTGAATTTTATATTTCACTGTGCTATTTATTGATGATGGAATAAATATCTCAATAGGTTAATGAGAAACTACCAGAGTTTTAGAAAATCACATAAATCATGAGATAATAGTACTTAGTCAATTTTAAAATGTAGATGTTTGCTTAAATTACTTTTATTGCTATTTTATGAAAACATATTTTATACACATAAAAAGCTAGGAAATAGTTTATACAAGTTTACAAAGTAAAAGCACACTAGCGTAATCAAAATTACAAAGGAAATTACATTAATGTGAGTGTATATTGAAGCAATGTATATTACATAGAAAGCCTCGTTTAAAGTAAAGTAACACTGCTACCATGTAATCTAGAACTATGAAGAAAAACGTAATACAAAATAGGAAAGTAAGTTTTAAATTTAAAATTTGCCATTTTTTAATGGATGAAATTTTCTTTCGGATTGGAACAAATGCTTGTTGTTAAATATAGGCCTGAAATTCATTTGTTATGTTCTGGTATAATCACAACTGACATGTGCTACCCTATATATTCAGAGTGGTCAGTGTTTACCATTTATAGGTTGTTAAATGTTCTAATTTTTACTCTTACATAATTGATTATCATTAATAGTAGCCCCAATATTTTTTCAAAATTTTTGAAATGTGTTACAGATTTTACTTTTAACCACAGTTCTCTTTTTTACTGCTTTGGAAAGAATGTAAGCAATCAACTCAACAAAATTAATGATTTTTTAAAAAGTTGTAGTTTTTTTTCTATTGACTTTCCAGACATCAGAGCCTTGAGGCAACTTTTTAATTGTGTAGAAGCTTATAAATATTTAATCACTGAAGAAATATTTATGGAGTTTCTATTGGCAGTAAGATCATAAAGGTGTAATGGGGGTTCAGGATAAATGGAAGATTTTGTCCCTGAATTCAAAGAGTGCCTATTCTCAGGCCATAATTCTCAACTATGGTCAAGCATCAAAATTGTACATTTGATTTCATCTATTTAAGATTAGAAAAATGCTGAGAAAATGAAAGATTAAAAGATTAGAAAAGCTGAATCAGGATGGAGGTAAAGAGTATGATTGATGTGTCTATATATATTTATATATAGTGTATCTATTTATATATATATTAAAACATATATATTTTAAAAACTCAAAGGTAATTTTGAGGTTTGGCTAAAATAGTGGAAATCTAGAAAGAGGAAGATGTGTTAACAATTACATAATAACAAGGAGAGCCTGGGTGTCTCAGTTGATTAAGCATCTGACTCTTGATTTCAGCTCAACTCATAATCTCACAGTTCATGCTCTGTGCTGACGGTGTGCGTTGTCTCTGCCCCTTCCCCCCCTGGCAAATGAATAAAATAAAATTAAAAAAAAATACTTTCATTGCATAATAACAAGGGTAGTTCGATTCTGCAGTCCAATGGTTGGGATGCTCATCTTATACCCTGGCTTTGGTGGTGTCTTAGTCCACTGGGATGCCATAACAAAACACTAAAGACTTAGTAGCAAAAACCATAAAAAGTTATTTCTCACAGTTCTGAAGCTGAGAAATCAAAGTTTAAAGCACTACCATGTTGTCATAGATTTTAAGTCTAAAGTTCTCTTTTGGCCAGCAAAAGAGCAGATGCAGGATTAAAGCGAGAAGATGGCTAATGTCCAGGAAAAAGACAAGAGCCCCGAATAAGGGTCCTTGCCCCATTTTTATTAGGATCAGAAGGCTTACAAGCATGGGCGATGGACGTGCACAAAGGGACAATGAATCTGTGAACATTAACTTGTGGATGTGGGGGAGAGGTGGGTCTTGAGGATATTCGTGGTTAGGGGTTTGGGTTAATACAAAGCAAAATCCGGGCACCAGGCAGTCTGGAGGAGGGTTGTTTACAGCACACATGAGGCAGCACCTCTGTTTATCTTAGCCTAGGGGATGAGACAGATAGCGGGAATAACCTCAGGGTTGACAAGGCACCTTTTCTTTTGTTAACCATCTCTGCTGACTGCTTTGCCTGCAGCATAGCCGTCTGTGGTCTAATTCACCAATTTACCTAACCTGGCCCTATACTCCTGTGAAAACAGCTTTTCTGCTACAGTACTAAATTGGGGGTGCTTCCACTCTGAATATCTAATCTTGTTCATTTCATATACCTGTGTATTTAGCACCTTTGCACCATTTCTATTTTAGGCCTTTGCCTCTCCATCTCTATTTTGAGGGTTATGCCCCCTCTCTGTTTTGGGGTGCCTTTGCACCGCCCGATTCCTGGCACCTTTGCACCTGCCTATTCTTGGGGTGTCTTTGCACCCCCCTATTCTTGAGTGCCAAACTGGTTTACCCAAACTCAGGTGTGAGCATTTTATGACTTTGTATTTCTTTATGCCTTGTTAACCCATTGGTGTAAGCCCAGGGATTCCTAAGCTTATCCCCCACACCATATTAATATTCTGCTGAGAGCCCTCTTCCTGATTCATAGCAAGTGGCTTCTCCCTGTGTCTTGAAGTGGTGGAAAGGGTGAGGGGTCTATGTTGGGTCTCTTTTAAAAGAGCACTAATCCTATTCATGAGGGTTTCACTTTCATGATTTAATCACCTTAAGGCCCCATCTCTTCACACCATCATATTGGGCATTAGGATTTCAACAGATAAATTGGGAAGGGGACACAAACATTCAGACCATAAGAACTGGTGACCTCAAACTTAGCATCAGCATACTTCAGTTTTCTTGTATATAAAATGGAGTCAATAGTAGGGCATTTAAAAAAGATTTTTTAAAGGATGAAATTTTATAATTTATATAAATTATTTAGCACAGTGCCCGACATATTTAAGTGCTCAATAAATATTTATTGGGTTTAATTTTAGTGTAGTGAAAAGATCCATGCCTTACTCAAAGTGATGAGGGAATATTCAAGTCTTGTTTATATAGAAAAGCTGTCTGAAAAGGTGATTATAAAGTTGTATATTGAAAGAAATTGAAGCTGGAAGATTTTGCTTCCATTTAGAAGAAAGAGAAAAACATAAATATAGACTAGAAGGGGGTCACACATATGCTATTTTAGAAAATACTCTAAGTTAAAGCAATTTCATGTTGCAGAGTAACAGAGATAGCAATAAGATACTTTAAATAAACATTCTCAAAGTTATATTCTCAGATAGTTTTCACATCATTAGGTGAAGGAGTCTTAATTATAGTAGACAAGGAAGAGTCGTATTTTCTAGGTAGCTATATAGAACAATACATGGAAAAGTTGTTTATTTCAGATTTTATGGAGATTTAAAAAAGATTGTTTGAAAATATACTTTAAAATACCTATTGACAGTCTGGGATATAGAAATATAAAAATAATTAAAAATATCAAATATTCTTTGGGCTTTTACAATTATTTCCAACTATTCTTGTTCAGTGAAGGGATTCATTTCTGTTCTGATTTGGTCTCCGTGATTTGTTCTGCTTGGGATGAATCTTTCTTCCAGGACCATGCCCCCCTGCCTCCCTGTCACCTTATGCACACTGGGTACATTACTCTTATATATTAGGTTATCAATTGTTACTTTTGGATCATAATCTTTCACAAAATATTTTGTAACTCTAACCATTATTAATTGATTTCTACAGAAGTTTGGCTTTCCCACATTTTATCCTGCCGCATGTCAACTATCTGCCTTAGTGTTAACCAGAATCACAGCTTCTGTCTTTATGTTTGGCATTTCCATTCTCTAGCCAAAGTGCCCTGCAGTAAGAGTGAGCAGTGTTTTTAAAGGCAGCCTGCAGTAATGCAAGGAGTTTTATCACACATGTGTATCACACAGCGACTTTCTTGTTGAGGATCAAGTTCCAAATCCTCTCTTATTGTGCGGGTCATGAGCCTTCCCCTGTAGCTTTATGAAAGTTCCTCCTGGCAGCTATAGATATGTGGTATGATTAATCTTATATAATGTAGAGGGGTTTAATTTTATTTGGCAGTTATTAAAGAAATATTATTTTTCAGCTAAATAATATGATTGCCAGAGCATACATTATATTTTTTTCCTTCTTTTCTGCCACTGTTTCTCTTTATTTTTCCCTTTTCCCTTCTTCTACCCTCTCCTCCTTGTTCACATTCTTATTCTTCTTCCTTCTCTCACTCCCTCTTTCTGTCTCCTCTCTGTCTCTTTCTCTCTTGACTGAGAGTACATTTTCATTATTTTCGGGCCCAGATTCAAAAGCTTCATAGTAATTTTCTTGATTGCAATCAATCTGTATGAGAATCAGTTACAGGGAATCTATTTTTAAAAGAAATGCACATGGTTTGAATATAGGTAAAGTCAGAAACATACAAGGTATGTTTTTGGAGCACTGCTGTATGAATATTCGTAAGTCACTGGGTACTATGATATTTTAACAATACAAGGATTTAAAAAAAAAATCACTAATGCGCCAGGGAGTTTCCCGACCAAATGCTGCTGACACAGTTAATTATGGTTTAGGTAAAATGTAAAGGTGATTGCTTACTTCACAAAAATAAAAATAAAATAAAAATAAAATGTTAAAGGATTAAATGTAATTTTACAAACATTAGGAAATGAGAAAGAAATGCTGGGAAATATTTATTTTAAATCAGAATGAAAAAAAAAGTCTTTCTTATCATAAAGCTGCTATAATGAATGAAAAAAAAAATCCAAACTACAGTATTCCACACAAAATTACAAGATAAGCAATGCATTAAAAAATTGGAGAATTGCCATGAAAAGTAGCAAACTCAAAAGTTAAAAGTTGAAAGAAACAGTAAACAATCCTTAAAGGGTAAAGCCTAATCATCACCACACGTATAAAAAAACACTTTAATAATATTTGTTGTAAAAGATGTTGAAAATTTGTCAATTGCATCCTGAGAAGAATGAGTACAACAGCACCCTTCTTGTCATCCTCCTTTTCTGCTGCTGAGAAAAGGAAGAGACACAGTTGTTGACTTATTTAAATACTCTTGTCTTTTGACTTAAGCCTCAGATCTATCAGCTTTCCTTCTTCCTTTTCCATATGTGCTCTCACTATATATCTGGCCCTTTCAAACTTAACGGTATAATTGACTTCCTTTTTTGGGGCATTTTATCTTGAATTTTTTCTTTGTTCTCTTGTCCTTATTTCTAGTTCAATCTATGATTGACAAGGAAGGCAGCATAGTGGAGGGGTTTAAAGCACAGCCTTGGAGTAAGCCTACCTGGCTTCAAATGCTAGTTCTACTAATTAGGGGCCAAAAGAAACTAAGGGGATTACTTAACATTTTAATATCCCCTGCTATAACGTGGCAGGAATTTAACAGATTCTCTTTAGCAGATTCATAGGCTTGTTATATGGACCAAATATATCAATATTTATCAATTACTTAGAGCAGTATCTGACATATAATAACTGTTGCATAAATGAGGATTAAAATGTATTTTTTATGTATATTTTGCATAGATAACCTGAGGTTCATTTTCTTTCTTTTAATGCTTACCATGTTTTGTAATTCAGAAGTGTTTATTTTTTACATAAGGATATTGGTCATTCTTTGATTGCTAAACATTTATTTTTTATTACTTTTTTAACGTTTATTTATTTTTGAGAGAGACAGAGCATGAGCATCAGAGGGGCAGAGAGAGAGGGAAACACAGAATCCGAAGCAGGCTCTGGGCTATCAACACAAAAGCCTGACCTGGGGCTGGAACCACAGATCATGACCTGAGCCAAAGCTGGACACTTAACCAACTGAGCCAGCCAGGCACCCCACTTTTTTTGATTTCTAAATTTTTATACTAATTAAAGATTCTTTCTTTTTATGTTTTTATTTTATTTTTGAGAGAGAGAGAGACAGAGCATGAGTAGGGAAAGGGCAGAGAGACAGGGAGACACAGAATCCAAAGCAGGTTCCAGGCTCTGAGCTGTTGGCACAAAGCCTGATGCAGGGCTCAAACCCACGGATGGTGAGATCATGACCTGAGCCAAAGTCTGAAACTTAACTGACTGAGTGACCCAGGAGCTCCTAAAGTAAATAAAGATTATATTAGCTAAAATTATATATAGTTTTATTTTAACATATATATTTTATATTTAAGTATTCCATATATAACTTATTTTTAGTAACAGTTTTGAAATATAGTCATACCATAAATTTAACCCCTTTGAAAAATATGGAGTTCAGTGGCTCTTAGTATATTCTCAAAACTGTACTGCCATAGGGCACCTGTAGGGCACAGTGGGTTAAGCCTCTGACTCTTGATTTTGGCTCAGGTCTTGATCTCATGGTGGTAAGATAGAGTGCCAGGGGGGCCTGGGTGGCTCAGTGGGTTAAGCGTCCGACCTTGGCTCAGGTCATGATCTCACAGTCTGTGTGTTCGAGCCCCGCGTTGGGCTCTGTGCTGACAGCTCCGAGCCTGGAGCCTGCTTCACATTCTGTGTCTCCCTCTCTCTCTGCTTCTTCCCTGCTCATGCTCTGTCTCTCTCTGTCTCAAAACTAAATAAACATTAAAAAAAATTAAAAAAAGATAGAGCACCATGTTGGGCTCCCTGCTATGTGTGGAGCGTGTGGAGCCTGTTAAAGATTATCTCTCTCCCTCTCCCTTTGCCACTCTCCCACTCGCTCCTGCATGTGCTCTCTCTCCAAAATAAATAAATAAATAAGTAAATAAATATTGTGTTGCCATAATCACTATCAAAGATTAGAATATCTTCATCATTCCAAAAAGGAATCCAACCTATTAGCACTCATTTCCTATCACCCCTTCTGCTCAGCTCCTGGTAGCCATTTTCTATCTCTATGGATTTGGCATTCTGGACGTTTCATATAAATACACTCACACAATTTGTAGCTTTTTGTGTTTCATTTTTTTTTGACTTAGTGTAATGTTTTCAAGATTCATTTATTTTATAATATGTATCAGTACTTTATTCCTTTCTATAGCCAAATAATATTCTATTACATATAGACATATCATTTTGTGTTTATCCATTCATGAATTGATAGGTATTTGAATTGTTTTCACTTTTTGGTTAATACAAGTAATGCTACTATGAACATTCATGTACAGTTGTGCACAAATTTTTATTTATTTATTTTTATTATTTTGGGTATATGCCTACAAATGAAATTGTTAGACATATTAGACTCTTTGTTTAACTTTTTGAGGAACTGCCAAAACTGTCATCCCAACTAGGTATTCCGTTTAATATTTCCACCAACAATGTTGGAAGTTTCCAATTTTCTTACATCCTCTTCAATGGCTGTTATTGACTGTCTGATTTATTTATTTATTTATTTATTTATTTATTTATATATATATTTTTGCCATCCTAGCAGGTGTGAAGTGGTATTTCATAGTGGTTTTTATTTGTATTTGTAAATAAAAAATATTTTATTTTTATTTGATGACTAATGATGCTGATTATACTTGTATGTGAATATTGCCCATTTGTAATTCTTTTTTGATAGGTATGTCTTCAAATTGTTTACTCATTGTTTTAATTGGAATGTTTGCCCTTTTATTGTTCAACTGTAACAGTTTTTTTAAATATATATATTGAGGATACAAACTCCTATGAGGTAAATTATTTGCAAATATTTTCTTCCATTCTGTTGGAGATCTTTTCCCTTTCTTGATAGTATCCTTTGGGAAGCACATGTTGTTAATTTTGATGAAGTATAATGTATCCAATCTCCTTGAGTTTGCTATATTTAATCACTGAAACCTTTGCTCAGTGTAGTGGTGAGCTAATGATTGAACAGATATTTAATTAAATGTATTGAATCAATAAGTCTTCCAGACTAGGCCAAGGGGCTATATTTCTGCTTTTTGCTATAAACTGAATGCTCCCATAGGCAGTTACAAGTCTGCTTTAGCCTTCACTTTCTGTCCTTACAGGACCTCAATATCAATCAGACATGAGAGATTAGGAATTCTTTCCCTAATTCTAAAATGTAAAGAAAACACATCTCTTTTGGGTATGCACACAGTCCTACACATTTTTATGGACTTCTAAATTCCCAGAAATATGTAGATTTGTTCATATCCTTCTCTTGACATCCCATTCCCACTTTCCCTTTAAGTTTTTGTTTGTTTCATTTACTTTGTATTATTTTGTTTGGTACACCTGCTGTTATCCACATTAATATCTCCTTCACAAGAAGCTGTAATGTTAAACAATTGCTGTTGTTTCTTTTCAATACAGACCTTTGGAATAGGACTCAAAGCCTTGCTCAAACAAACAAAGTCAGAAAAATGGAAGTTCCCAAAGGGCTGCTAGATAGGTCAAATGGTGGCAATTCTCTGGGAATGGGACCTTGGAAGAGCTCCTACCCTGTTCTTCCCCCTCTGGTGCCTGCTAGGATGATGGTTTTCACAGATAGCAGAATTACAAAGTTGGTGGTTCAAGGCATCCATGAAGCTGTGGAGAGAGGGATGCCACAAATTTCTTTGTTCTTACTGAGATTCAACTACTTTTTTGGAGTAAATGCTCTGTAGTTTGGTGCAAGCCCTTTTTATCTATTTCCAAATAGATAAACTTTCTGAAAAAGTTGATTTTGACAATTGCTGCAGAGTATTCATTGCCTTTGTGGAAGAGAAGATTTTCTGGTATTTACTCTGCTGTTCCAGAGGTGCTTCTTAGATTTGATTTTGACAAACACTGTGAGATTTTGTTTTTTCTTTCTTCTTTCCAAAATGGTCATACATTTGCCCCCACAGTTTTGAAATGGTATGGTTGTTTTGCTCTACTCTATTGATTGTTTCTGGGCTTTAAAAAATTGTACTCTATCAATATAGCTATAAATTTTATCTCTGAGACCATACTGCTTTCATCATCTCTTTTCTGGGTAAATATATAACTAAAGGATATAAAAATTAATGGACAATTATAAGTGTAAAGAATATAATTAAGAGCTATTTGTTTTAGCTACAAATAAAAACAAGTCATTTTACCTATTTATTAATTAAAAATGGACAGCCTCAGGGGTTGTGTTCCAAGACCCCCAGTGGCTGCTTGAAACTTTGTATAGTATCAAACCCTATATACACTATGTTTTTTCGTATACATACATACCTATGATAAAGTTTAATTTATAAATTAGGCATAGTAAGAGTTAACAACAGTAACTAATAATACAATAGAAAAATTATAACGATATACCATAATAAAAGTTATGTGAATATGGTCTCTCTAAAAATATCTTAGTGTACCATACTCATACTTCTTGTAATGTAAGATGATAAAATGCTCATGTTATGAGATGAAGCAAGGTGAATGATGTAGACATTGTGATTTAGTGTGAGGCTACTACTGACCTCCTGATGTTACATAAGGCGGATCATCTGCTTGCAGACTCTGGTTGACCACGGGTAACTGAAACTGGGGAAAACAGGACCATGGATAAGGGGAGACTGCTGTAAGCTAAATTAGAAAAAAAAATATGTGGAAATTGACTTCATATATAAACTCATATAATTCAAATAAGTACTAAAAAATCTGTATGTATGAGTGAAATTACACTTTTTAAACAAACCATATCTTGAGAAATGATAATTATAGGTTTTCCATCCCTATAAAGACTAACAGTGATATTTTGAAAATTTAAAAACAATACTTTAGTCTATTTACTTTGCTCCTGAGTACACGTTTATTTTTTTTAAGTGAATTGTTCAAATACATTTTAAATATGAACAGCTCATTTTGTTTCATTTTATTTTATTTCTATAGGACTTTGGAGATGATGGGTCCTTGTATATTACTAAGGTTACCACAACTCACATGGGCAATTACACCTGCTATGCAGATGGTTATGAACAAGTCTTTCAGACTCACATCTTCCAAGTAAATGGTAAGAAATATGGTGTTGCTATTATTGTTTTATGCTTCACTATATATTCAAAGAATATCACAGTTGATTAGGAAGGTAAATCTTCAATTTTCTTTGAGTTTTGGCAAAGTATAAGCTTTGTTTTGTTTTCTTTTGGGAATTATTGTTAATGTAAAACCTTTTAATTGAAAGCAAAACAAAACAAACAAAAAAGTGCAGGACACCTGGGTGGCTCAGTCAGTTAAGCATCCAACTCTTGACTTCGGCTCAGGTCATGATCTCATAGTTCGTCAGTTCAAGCACTTCATCGGGCTCTACGCTGACAGTGTGGAGCCTCATTGGGATTCTTTCTCTCCCTCTCTCTGTGTTTCTCCCCGACTTGTGCTCTCTTTCTTTCTCAATATAAATAAATTTTCAAAAATGGGGTGGTTGAGTGAGTAAATGTTATAAATTTGTACCACCTTTCTCATTCTGAAATGTTATAGAGTAACTCATCTTAATTGGAAAATTAAAGCATGAGAAATTTAAATTACTTTTTAAGCTCTAAATATCAACAGGTAGGCAACCATATACCTTTTAGAAACAAAATATTAAGCATGTTAAAATTTTAATCAGATTATCTGGTTGATCTTATTAATGATACAAAAAACTGCTATTTATGTTCAGCAAATGTTATACTTTTAATAATTAACTGAATGACTTTGGACATTTGCCTTGTAAGCTGATATTGTTCTTATAATCAGAGCCTTTTTTTAAATTTAATTCAAGTTTTAGCTATTTAGTCAATTGATGATACAGGATGGTATGTATGACACATTAATTCATACCAATTTACTTCCATACTGATATATATGTTAATTTACTTTATGATTTACTAAAAGGAGACAGAAACTAACTGGGCTTTTCAGCTAGTGTGATTGGTTTGAATTAAGAGGGGAGTGGCAGATATGAGCTTGGTGAGGTAGTCTGGGGTCAGATCATGTGGAACCCTGTGGACTTAATTAAATATGTGGATTCCCATTCTAAGTATTTAGTGTGTGAAGTGGCATATTCTGATTTATTCTAAAATGACTGGAAGCACTGAGATCTGTTTAAAAAAATTATTTTAATAGTCTAGGGAAGAGATAATTGTGGCTTAAAATATAGTGTTAATGATGAAAAGGTAAAGTGCGGTTAAATTTGAAATATATTTTGAAAGTAGATCTGGTGATATTATTGAGGAATGGCATGTAAATATAAAAGAGAGTTAAAAAAAACAAGAAATTTGAAACATTTACATATATCCTTGTGACATAAACTGAATATAGAAGAAACACATTTGGAGACTGAGTGAAATTAATATATATATCTTTGGACAATACAATTTCTAAATGGAAATCAAGTCTTTAGTATGCAAGTTTGGAGATCAGAGGAGGGTGTCAGCCCAAGTTGTATATTTATATAATATCAATGTGCATAAACTGTATTAAAAGCCATAAATTTGAGCTTGATGGGGTCACTTTAAGAATGAGTATAAATACTCCTATTGAGGATTAAGCCTTGTAGCTGAGGTTAACAAGTGGAGAAAAGAAGACTTAGAATGAGCACCTTGTGATTGTAAGTGTGTCCTGAGAAATCAATTTTAAAATATTGGCAAAAACTTTGAAAAGATTGGAGAGTTTATGGTTTGTTGTGGGCACTCAACAGAAGCAGATCTAGGCCTTGCTTTCTAATGTAAACCCAGTTGTAACTAACGTGGGTCAAGGCTTGAAAACCAACCTTCAAGGAAGCCAGTGAAGAGGGCAGACAAGGTACAAGGGAGGTTATGCATGTTATTCCCAGTGGTCCAGATGTTTGGAGTTGGGCTTTGGATACAATCTACCTGAGGATATACAATCTTGAGAGGACAGAACAAGTCTGCCTAGGGGATGTTCTCTATCTAATTGCTGCATTCCTGGGGAAATGGCTATTGTTGCAAATCTGGTACTTTCCTCCCTCTTTGTTGTGATTGTTTACAAACTAATGGCCTATTTGACAAGACAAATGCGCTGAGCTGTTATCTTTGTTTTGTTGGAGATTCTCCAGTTTTGTTTTGGCTAACAATTAGTTCTCTCCTCTATACTCACTCTCTCAGTCTAAGGACCAACTGGTCAGGTTTCTAGTTTCTAAAGTAGTGCATGGTTCATGTTCTAACTGTATCAGAATCACATGAAAAAATTATCAAAATTGTAGAACGCTGGACTCTACCAGCACTTTATGTAAGTTGATTTGAAATCTGCATTTTGTCAAGCTTCCTAGTAATTGTAATGCATGGTCGGGCATGAGAATCATTCCAAATGACTGTTCTTTAGGAGTTTCTGCTCCTTATTGATGTCTGAAGCAGACTTCTCAGACAACTTTACTCATTTGCCATGCTCCAGCTGGGAAGCCTAAGAACAAGACTTTGAGCCAAACTGCAGGCTTTCATGTTGCAAGATATGCCCTGAGCAGTACTGGAGAAATGCAGTTTCCCTACTTCATCCCCTCCTGTGAATGAACTGCTTACTCTCTGATCTCAGGTTTTTCTGAAGATGGAATAACGGAATAAAGGAACAATGAGGTCTCAGCAATAGAGCCATGACCATCAGTCTCAATATTATGAATTAATTTAGAGGAATTCAATATTAGCAGTGACTGCCGCTGAGATCTAATGCTGTCCCTCTGCTAGAAACACAGATCCCTGAACCTGGGAGTAAAACCCATCTCTTTCTATTACCTCCTACTACATTTAATCTGTTTCAGAATCTTTCATATAAATGTTTTTATGAAGGCATGGGGTTTGGAAAAAGGGAAAATGATATTATTATTGCTGAACACTGGTTGAAAGTGAACAGAGAGAGAACTCTGCAGTAGCTGGAGAGTGATGTGGAGTTAAAGGGGGGAGGGAACTTATAAAAATTGCAGATATGGTAATCTTTTCTGCTGATGTGAATAATATGGTAAAAGATGAAAAGCAGATCATTTAAGAGAAAAAAGGGAAAATTGCCGTAGTCAAGTTTTTAAAAAGTTGATGTGATTAGTACAGAAATGGAAGGATTGGTCTTTGGAAGATGAATAGTTAATCTGTTGAAACTGAGCAAGACAGACTGGGAACAGATGCTCAGGGAGAGAGCATGAGAAAATAATCCTCTTTGCATTGCTTGGATTTTTTCAGTGCAGTCGGGAATACCAACTATTGAAAGCAAGGAGTTTGTGAGAGTTTCAGTTTGAGGAGAGGAAGAGATAGAAAACAATTATCTTGCAGGGCAGGAGGGTGATAGAAATGGCAGGCGGCAGTTGGAATGTTGGCAGATCTTTGAGTGTTCTCGAGGAGATATATATTAGTATGTTTTCCTTCGGTTGTGGTCGGCTGTGAGTTTGCAATCCTGGAAAGAAGGGAATTGGGTTTAACCTGCATTTTATTTTGTCAGGTGAGTAACTGGGAGAGAAACAGGCATGAGGAAACTAAACAAGTTTACAAGAGAATGATTATAATGATAGACCAGAGAATAAGTGGTAAGGTAAGGAAAGTGGTAGATGAGGAAAGCAGTGAAAGCATGAAAAATGTGAAATGAAATGAAACCCTGACTGGTGTTTCCAAGTTGATCAAATACTACCAGGAGGAGGTACTAGAGAGAATGAAATGTAATACCATCACTGAAAGCATTTGTTTTTAATTTTTTTTAATGTTTATTTATTTCTGAGAAAGACAGAGAGACAGAGTGTGAGTTGGGGAGGGGCTGAGATAGAGAAGGAGACACAGAATCCAAAGCAGGTGCCAGTCTCTGGGCTGTCAGCACAGAGCCCAATGCGAAGCTTGAACTCCAGAACTGAGAGATCATGACCTGAGCCATGGTCAGAAGCTTAACGGGCTGAGCCACCCATGGGCCCCATTTTCTTTTTTTTTTTTTTAATGTTTATTTATTTTGAGAGAGAGAGAGAGAGACTGGGAAGGGTCAGTCTCTAGGGAGAGAGAGAAAATCCCAAGCAGGCTCTGCAATGTTGGTGCAGAGCCCGACATAGGATTTGATCCCCTGAACCATGACCTGAGCCGAAGTCAAGAGTCAGGTGATTAACCAACTGAGCCACCTAGGTGCCCCATTCAAAGCATTCTCTTAAGACATATGGCAATTTCTCTTTATTAGAAACACTTTTAATTAGGTCAAGTTTATATAAAGGAACGTGTGAATCACTAAGGTTTGATAGGTGTTTAGGGAGCTAGCTGTTCTAAATCTAACTTGCCAGTTCCAGGCTTAGCTGAAAAGGAGAAACAAAGGGAAGAATGACATTAATTCATCAAAACCAACGAGAGTAGATCAAAACCTTGTTCTACCGCATTTTTATCAATGAGGGAAGATAATAAGTGCATTTCAAGGATCATCTTTAATTTTTAAACCTATTTGAAGAAGCCAAGAAGCTAAGTAGAAAATGTATTAGATGTATATCAGTAAGAGATTACCTTCAGGCATGATATCAGAGAACCAAAATGACAGGGGCTTAAAGAAGATACCAGTGTGTTTTTTTAATGCATAAAAAATGTTCAGATGAGGTGCTTCAAAATGGCTACTCCACAATGTCATCATTATCCTATTCTTCCCCCATTGTGGTTAGAAATGGTTTCCATTCTCAATGTCATCCCATGTTTTCCGAATGGCAGTGGAAATTCCAATCATCATGTTCATAGTACAAGGAAAAAGGAAGAAAGAAGAAGGAAAAATAACACCTGAGAGAACATCTGAGAGATTACTTTTTTTTTAATGTTAACCATTTTATTTTCATTTTTAAATGTTTGTTTATTTTGGGAGACAGAGAGACAGAGTGGGGGCAGGGGCGAGCAGAGAGAGAGGGAGACACAGAATCCGAAGCAGGCTCCAGGCTCTGAGCTGTCAGCACAGAGCCCGATGCGGGGCTCGAACCCACAAAGCGTGGGATCGTGACCTGGGCCGAAGTTGGACGCTCAACCGACTGAGCCACCCAGGTGCCCCAAGAGAGAGCACTTTTGAAATAACACCAATGGAAGCATAAACAATAACTTACATTGACCCTCTCTAAATGCAGAGATTAAAGTATATTTCTTCGACCTTCTTGTTTTACATCCACAACAATTAACAGTTCAATTATTTACAAGAAGAATAAATATTGGGTAGGTAAATAGCCATCTTTGTTATAAAAAAATGTCTGGTCTGTCAAAACATTTTGCAAAACAGTAATAGAACAATGATACTTTATAAAATTATTTAGAAATAGTAAGATTCTCTATAAAACAACAACCCTACAAGTGATTTGCTAAACAAGTGATTTCTCCTCTTTTTGGTGGTTTGCTTTCCTTTGATTTTATGGTGTTTTATATTTGGGATAATAACTAAACATATATTTTGAGTATAAATAAGTACAGTAAACTTGAGATCACTCAGAATATTGTTATAGACCAATAACAAAAGAATAGTTGGAAATGAGCTGTGACACTGGAAAAATACAATGAAAATGCAAGAAAATGCAAATTAGATTAGCCAAATGGCACATTTATAGATCCAATAAATCTCTAAACTGGTTTAACTCATTTTCTATTCTTCATCCACTTTTCAGAAAAGGTTAAAAAGGCCTTTAGAAAATTAAGTTTTCATAGAAAATTTAACATATTTGTCTGAACAATCTTTCAATTAGTAATAAAAATAAAATATATCATTGATTACCATAAAAAGCTCTGAAAAATACCACAAGTTATTGGAATTTGTGAAAGAGTGTTTTTGAAGTGCAAAGTCTATTTAAATATCCCAGGGTGCAAGCCAAATAAGTCTATCAATAGCCCTGTTTCTTTTCAAACAATGCAAAATTAGATTATTGAAATATGAGAGTGCTTCTGTGTCCTTGTCAGAAGAAACATTATGTATAAATCAAAGGAGCTTGACTCTGCCAGTGGAATTCATTTCATGCTTTTCTTTTTCTTTTTACATAAAGCGAATCGTCTTTAGATCTTCAGCTTATGATACAGAATGTTTGAAATTTTAAAAGTCATTCAGTGTTTACACTACCCTCTGGGCAAAAAGCTTGTCCATATTCACAGTAGACCCATATGTATGCTGTTATTTCTCTTGTTCTTATTATTTAAAACCTCACACATAATATCAATTGGATTTTTTTTCCTGCTCATGTCAGAAATGTCTGCACAATATTGCTGGTTTTATAAGATGTCTATATAGAACACCCCATTTTTCTCCTTCAAAGTTTGGAAAACTCTAAAAGAAAGACACTAGAGCCAGATGTATATATGGAAGCATCACCTTCTTTACTGACAAAGCTATTTAGAGAAAGTGGCTTAGGTCTGGGCAACAGTGGCCTGCTTCTTCTTACATCATAGATTTGAACTTCCTCCTCCAGTCACAGACAGCCTTCCCTGCCAAACTTTCTGTATTGCCAAAGTGCAGACGGGAATAAAACCTTCCCGCAAGCAGTAAGATCCAGAAAGCAGGTGGTAAGAGGCCTACTTCCCCCTTCTCACTCCTCCTTCTTCTATGACTTACGAATGGATGAGAGAAAGAAGAGTCTTGAAGGTTACTCTGGCTCAGTGATTCTCTGTGGTTCTTGGGCGAACACCTTCAGCAATGGGTTTTAAATGCAGATTCTTAGGGTGCACCCACGAGTACTAAATCAGAAGTTCTGTGCATGAGGGAGAGTGACCTGTGTTTTAACAAACCTTCCTGATGATTCAGATGATGTAGCTGAAGAATTACTGCTCTAGAAATGCTATTCCCTAGAGAAATGGGAAGTGGGAATATGTGTTCCTTCCTCATATACTCCAGCTTTCTTCCCTTAATTTTGACTTGAAACTAAGTTCACAGTGTTCTTGGGAAATGGCTGTCTCTTAGGGGGTGGGATCAGCCATGCATCAGATCAGTCATCCCTCTCATGAGGCCTGGCAGCAGATGGTACTGATGTCTTGCCCAAAGCCCACCCAGGCCACCTCAGCTGTGGTGGATGTCCCCTGATGCCTTGATACTACAGGAGCCAGTCCCAAACCACTCTTCCTAAGAATTATATTTGATACGGGAGGCTTTATCAGCTGTACTCAAGGCAGCCTAGATGTGCCAGGGATTTAACCTCTCCCAGGACACTCTTTAACCAGTGAGGGACACAAGTCAAAAGGTAAGAATCACAGCTTCCCACTCACTCAGGGGGAAGATTCTGAGATGCAGTCTACATGATTCGTATTTATTTATTGATTCATTCATTTATTTATTTTTGTTTGCTTGCTTTTTGTTTTTTGTTTTTTGCTATTTTTCTTTCCTCCATCTTATTTTCCTGGTCTCTAACTTGTGTTTCCTGGGATCACATCCCAAATAGGAAACACGAACCTAAATTCTGTCCTCAGAGGTGCTTTTTTGGGGATTCTCATGTTGGGGAATATTCTTACTTTAAGGTAATTGTTATTAGTAATAATTGCTGCCCTTTGGTAGCTCACCCTTGATAGCTACTGGTAGGCACCATATGTTTGCTTCCAGAAGTCTTTGAAATGTGATAAAACATTACACTAATTCATTAACTCCAGAGTCTGAAAATTCTCTGTCTCTATCATTTACCCATGCTAAATTATGTCCAGTTATACTATTCAATAGAGCTCTTCAGAGCTTCTGCAACTAGATTAAATCATGGCATCAAGATACTGCAATTATGCAACAGCAAGAGCATATAGATGCTCAAAATTTAATATATATAATCTAATTATTAAATTCCCAGAGATACATAAAATTTTAAAGATTAAAGTTTCAAAGAAATTAGTTTAAAATAATTAATGTCCAAAATTGAAGACTTCTGCCCTGGAACATAAGTCTAAAGAAAGTCCAAATGTTTTAACTACAAGTAAAGTTCCAGGAGTCAAGTTCTTCCCTTATTTCTTATTTTGTTCCCTCTTGATGAGAGAGGTCTTTGAAAAGTTTATGGTTTTGATATAATGTCTACATCTTTATCTGATGAGAATCTAATTCCCATCAGATTTAAATGTACTATCTTGCTATTTGTTTACAAATGGTCACATCTGTTCTTTATTTCCTTGTATTTTGCCTTCTGTTGGATTGCATAACTTCAATCCAACTTCAATAGAATTTCATTTTATCTTCAGTATTGGCTTATTGGCTATACCTCTTAGTTTAATTTTTTAAGTGCAGCTGTAAGCTATATTTATAATATGCAACTTTAACTTATCACCATGTATCTGTAAATAATATTTTATTACTTCACATTTGAAAGAAGAACCTTAAAACAGAAATCTTTGACCTCTCCCTTTCCATCCTTTGTGATAATATTGTCAAATAGTTAATTCTATATATGTTACAAACTCTACAACATATTATTTCTGCTTTTAATAAGTAAATATCCTTCAAAAAGATTATTTTTTAAAAACAAGAGACAAAACTTTTACTTTAAGTTTCTGATCCTCCTCATTGTTTCACATAAATGCAAATTTCTCAATTTTCCGTTAGCCTAATAAACATCCATTGGGGTACCTGGATGGCTCAGTCGGTTAAGCGTTCCACTCTTCATCTCAGCCCAGGTCGTGATCTCAGGGTCATGAGTTCAAGTCCCGTGTTGGGCTCCACACTGGGTGTGGAGCCTACTTAAAAATAAATACATTACAAAAAATCCTTTAACAATTTTCTCAGCCTTTGTTTGTCTTAGCCTTTGTTTTTTCTCTTCACTTAAGAATATTTCTACTAGACATTGAAATTTGAATAGGCAGTTTTTGTTTTCTGTTTTTCTTTCAACATTTTACAGAAGTTGTTGTATTATCTTCTGGATTGTATAGTTTGTAAAGGAAAGTCAGTTATATTTCCAGGCTTTCCTCCCTGCCCCCCACAACCTGGCTGCTTTTTAAATTTTCAATTTTTCACTGGGTTTCAGCAATTAAAAAAATGTTTTTTTCAACGTTTTTTTATTTATTTTTGGGACAGAGAGAGACAGAGCATGAACGGGGGAGGGGCAGAGAGAGAGGGAGACACAGAATCGGAAACAGGCTCCAGGCTCCGAGCCATCAGCCCAGAGCCTGACGCGGGGCTCGAACTCACGGACCGTGAGATCGTGACCTGGCTGAAGTCGGACGCTTAACCGACTGCGCCACCCAGGCGCCCCAACAATTTAATTATTAACATGTTTTGGTTTTGTTTTCTTTACTTGTATTTATCCTGTAGGGATTATTCAACTTCTTGGACTTTGGAATATATATTTTTCAACAAATTTGGAAAAAAAATTGGCGATTTTTTTAAGTAGATTTCTGCTTTCTCTCTCCATTAGGAATTCAATTACAGATATGCATCACTGCTTGACATTTTACCATAGTCCACTAAAATCTGTTTTGTTTTCCTCTTCATGCTTTGCTCTCACTATACTTCAGTTTAGATAGTTTCTGTTGCTCTGACTTCAAAGTCAAAATTCTGTTTTTCTGTATGTATAATCTTCCACTAAGCCCAACCAAACTATTTTTAAAAATGTATTTCAGATAGTATATTTTTCAATTTTAGAAGTTTCATTTGTTTTTTCATAATTTCCATTTTCTCATTAATTATGTTCATGTTTCCCCTTAAATATCTGAACCTATCCGTACCAGATATTTTAAAAATCTGTATACTAACTTCATGACCTCTGAAATGTCTGTCTTTATTCATCAATATTTTTCTTGCATATGAATCACATTTCCTTCTTCTTCTTACATCTGTCTTTGTTGTTGTTGTTGTTTTGTTTTGTTTTGTTTTGTTTTTTGATGATGGGAATTGGTGAGAGAGATTTGCAGGGTTCTTGAGAAGTGCTGCTTTGGCATTAACTTACCTGCACACCTGTTAGATCTTTTTTGACACTTTTTTTTAAATTATATTTGACTATATCTAGAGTAACCTTCACACTAGGGTTTATTTCACTATCCTTCCAAGATATAGTGTTTCTGGGGTCTCTAGGAGGTGTTTAATGGGGTTCCTTTAATTTTTTTTTTCTTCTATTAGGTCTCTCCATTCAGAGTCTGATTAATCTAACTCAAATGACACCTATCCTTGAGCAAACTCTTGGAGAATTTATATTTATAGCTCCCTGGTTGTAGTTCTTTTTATAGTCACTGAACTTTGCCTTACTTTGTGGAGTTTCATCCCCAACAGACACCTATTCGGATTCCTGTAGATCTCTATCTCTACATATTTCTCTCAATTTTGGAAATCTGCCCTACAAATTCCAGGTCTCAAGCTTTCTTGAATTCCAGTCTCTTTTATTATAGCAAGACCCTTCAATTCCTCTTCCTAGAATCAGTTTAAATGTCTCTAGGCAGAAAGTTGAGGCAATTATAAACCCACCTCGTTTGTTTTCTTTTTTCTCTTCTTTCAGGGATCATGATCTTCTGTTGGTGGTTTCCCAGCATTTGACAGCAGTTGTTTCTTATTTTTTTTAATGTTTATTTATTTTGGGAGAGAGAGAGACAGAGAGAGAGAGAGCACACACAAGTGCGGGAGGGGCAGGGAGAGAGGTAGAGAGAGAGAATCCCAAGCAGGCTCTGCACCATCAGCACAGTTCTTGATGTGGGCCCTGAACTCACAAACTTCAAGATTGTGACCTGAGTCGAAATCAAGAGTTGGATGCTTAGCCAACTGAGCCACCCAAGCACCACTCATATTTGTTCTATTTATCTATGGCAGAGGACTTATCTGCTATACATTTTCTATCATGACTTTAAATCTCAGAGGAACCTTTTTTTTTCCCTCTATTTTCTTCTTTTAAATTCCAGTTAGTTAACATACATTGTAATATTAGCTTTAGGTGTAAAATTTAGAGATTCTTCACTTACATACAACTCCCAGTTCTCGTCACAAGAGCCCTCCTTAGTCTCCATTACTTATTTAACACACCCCCCACCCACCTCCCCTCTGGTAACCATCAGTTTTTTCTCTATAGTTAAGAGTTTTGTTTCTTGGTTTGCCTCTGTTTTGTTTTCCTCCTATGTTCATTTGTCTTATTTCTTAAATTCCACATATGAGTGAAATCATATGGTATTTGTCTTTCTCTGACTGACTTGTTTGCTTAGCATAATACTTTCTAGCTCTATCTACATTGTTGCAAATGGAAAGATTTCATTCTTTTTTATGGCTGAGTAATATTCCATTGAATATAAAAACCACATCTTTATCCATTCATCAGTCAATAGACGTTTGGGCTCTTTCTATAATTTGGCTATTGTTGCTAGTGCTGCTAAAAACATTGGGGTGCATGTATCCCTTTGAATCAGTATTTTTGTGTCCTTTGGGTAAATACCTAGTAGTGCTATTGCTGGGTTGTAGGGTAGTTCCTTTTTTAACTTTTTACGGAAGCACCATACTGTTTTCCAGACTGGCTGCACCAGTTTGCCTTCCCACTAACAGTGAAAGAAGGTTCATAGGAACCATTTTTTTTAAAAAGACTGAGAAGTTTTATTAATTAAAGGCAAGTTTTCTTATGACCCTTGTGTATAAACTTTCTGAAAGTTAGTAGACATGGCTAATGTTGGCAGCATCAACACTATGTGAAATACAGTTGGAAATTTCAGGTATTACTTGTTTGTTCTCAGTGTCCAGTACTTAATTCTACCAAAAGGATGGCAGGTACTCAGTATATGAAGGGAGGAGAATGAATAACAATAAAAGAAAAAAAAAGGTTTGTTTTGGCTGTGGCAAGGTATGAATCTTTCTATATTAGTTTTTCAATGCTCAATATTCAAGGCTAAATATATAATTGATCATAACCACCCCAAAATATGTTAATTTTGTGACTAGGTGTGAAGAAGAGACTATTAGCTACCACCTAATTTTCTTTAGTTTTCTTTAGTGACAGAGGCCCAATTTTAGCCCTTCATGGCTAACCACCTAAAACTATATTTCTCAGATCTTTTTGAAGCTAAGTATTATCCCATGACAGAGTTTTGGCCAATGGAGTGTGATACTATCTAATGTATTTAATATCTGGATTTTACCATAAAAAAGGAGGTTATGTGCTTTCCCTTCTCTTTTTCTCTGTTTTTGCTTATTGGAATATGGATCTGACAGTGGTAGCTGAGGAATGATGTTCAATTTAGAGAAAGGAAGTCATGTTTAAAAGTTAGCAGAAGAAAATAATAGAAGGTCCCTGGGTGTGGAAGGCTTAATAATGTCTTCACAGAAGATATTCATATCCTAATTCCTGGCATTTATGAATGGTACCTTATATGGCTTAAGGAGACTTACATATGTGATGTAGTTAAGGATCTTGAGTTGGCAATATTATCCAGGTGTGTTGTAAATATAAGGATTCCCATACAAAAAAAGGCAAAAATGTCAAAGAAGGAAACGGGAGATGTGATAACAGAAGGTAGAGATTGGAATGATTTGATAAAGGGGTCTTAGACCAAGGAATGCAGGTGGTCTCAAGAAGCCAGGAATTGCAAGGAAATAGACTGCCCCCTAAGACTCCAGAATGATCCAACCCTGCCGACATCTTGACTTTAGGTCACTAAAATAGGTTTTGGATTTTTGGCCTCTGGAAATGTTACTTTAAGCCAGTAAACCTGTGGTAATTTTTGTCAGCGACACTGGGTTCTGTAACAAGATCAAGTAACCAGAACATCCTTTGGCCATCTACAAGGACTTATCTTTAGCTTAAACCACTGTATTTGAGTCTCTATTATATATACTATCAAGCCACTCATATTGACTACATATCAGAATTTATATCTTATTGAAGCCATGACTGTATTTTTGCTCTGTTACATCAGTTTAACCAACATCATATCTTTATCAGGTTTATTTTTCATTTCTACCACAGTCCAACCGCAGATTTGTAGAGGGGCTCTTTTTGATGCATTCAGTAATCCAGGATCCTTCTACGTCTAGCACACTAGAGTATTATGTAAGGCTATGCTACTGCATGTCCTTGTTATAGTCTGTGAACTATTTGAATCAGTATTTTTGTGTCCCTTGGGTTAATACCTAGTAGTGCTATTGCTGGGTTGTCATCTGTCATCTGTCATCTGTTACCTATCCATAAAATAAAGTATAGAAATTATTAGTAAGTTCAAAAAATTTATAGTAATTGCATATTTCTACATCATCTATGGAAAGGATTCTATTATCTGATAACTGTAGAGATTGAAGAAAACAAACCTCCAATCACAGTTTGAGAATCACTTTCGTAAAGCCTGTGAGTCCTCCACTAGATCCTCTGTGTGTTTTTTTAGTGGTTAACAGAAGAGGCAACACATGAAGGATTGTGTGGGAGGTTTATAGGGTAGCACTTGTAGCAGATAGCACTTTTGCCCACTTGCTGGGATTCACAATTATACATTCTTTTGTAAGGGAGTTTGAGAATGATAAGCTGGTTCTGGGCTCAGTAAGAAAGGGGAATACTTTTAGTGTGCACCTAGCCTGATTTTGCCACAAGAGCATAATGCTCATAAGCTTTCTAGGAGAAAGATCAAATGGTATAGAAAACATTTAAGATAATCATATTGTCTTCTAGGAACAGGCATTTTGGGACCCAGTGTCACAATGGAATTCTTTGCATTTTTAAAAATTATTTTAATGTTTATTTTTGAGAGAGAGAGAGAGAGAGAGAGAGAGAACACAGGAGGGGCAGAGAGAGGGGGACACAGAATCCGAAGCAGGCTCTATGCTCTGAGCTGTCAGCACAGAGCCCAATGTGGGGCTCGAATTCACAAACCAGGAGATTATGACCTGAGCCGAAGTCAGACACTTAATTTAGTAAGCCACGCAGGAGCCCCAAGGAATTCTTTGTATTTGTGAAACCAAGTCCATAAGGCCTGGTCTCAGCTGGCATATATCCTTTAGCTGATTGTGAAACTAAACTTGAGATTAATGTTTCTGAGAGCTGTGCTTCAGGGGACTACTGCAGACCTAAACTTCACCAGGAGCTCTACGACGTGTCATTTCCTCAGTTTAGAAGGATTGTAGACCTGTGCTATATGTATTTCTGCTACACTTTCCCCTGCTTCTACTGCTCTCTTTCTCTTAGTTCTTCCATTATTTATTTCAGGAAGGTTCACCGACTTCATTATCTTCTTAATTTGGACTATTTCTTTTTTTTTTTCCTTTGGCAGGGTGGTATGCTAGAAATAAGTGTCTTCCTTCTTTTTTATTGCTCTCTTCTTTCTGGCCCAAACGTTTTTGTTCTCATGTATTTCTCTATATGTTGTCCTGTGGGATCTGTCTCAGTGAGAGATTTGAAAATATTGCATCTGAACCTGCCAAAAACATTCACAGTTCAAACAAATATTATCCACCTTCTCCTTATTGATTTGAGTAATCCCACTCAGAGGTTATTTTTCCATTAGAACAATATCAAACCTCTGCCCAGACATGATCCATCATTATCATGCCTAGATTCCTTTAGCATGTTTCATCTTGGATCCTTCTTCTCTCAGAGTCTTAATTCCATAGATTTCCTGGTTATGTGTCCTTGGTTGCAGAGGATAGCTCCATGACCACCTGTAATGACTGTCACTTTGAAATGCATCCAGGGATGTCATGAGACTTTTATGCTGCTCTTCTGTCTTCTAACATTTTTTCCACAATTTGTGTAAACATTTGGTAGAGATCTGTGAAATATTATTCTCATTTTTGAGTATTTCCCACTTAATATGATTATTCCTATTTTTGTGTATCCTTAACTTCACATTTATGAAGTCAGACCATGTCCCTACTCTGCTTAAAATCCTTGGGGCACCTAGGATAAACCCAGTCGGTTAACCATCCGACTCTTGATTTCTTTGGCTCAGGTCATGATCTCACGGTTCATGGGTTCAAATCCACACTGTTAGCGTGGAGCTGCTTGGAATTCTGTGTCTACCTCTCTCTCTGCCCCTCCCCTATGTTCTCTGTTTATCTCTCTCTCTCTCTCTCAAAAATAAATAAACACTTTAAAAAATCCTATAGTGACCCCTTTTAATCACTCAGATTAAAAGCCAGTCTTTCAAATGCCCTTCAAAATGCTAAATGTTCGGATTTTGTGGTGTCTTCTTATCCTGCTGTTCTTTCCCTTGCAAACTCCATTCCAGGTATTTAATGTGCTTTTTTTCTTTAAATATAGCAAGTGTTTGCAGCTGGCTATTCCCTCTGCCTGAAGATACTTTCTATATCCTCACCAGGCCCAGTTCCAACCTCCTTCAACTCTTTGGTTAAATGTGCATTTTTTAAATGAAGTCTACGCAGACCACACAATTTGAAACCATAACTAGTCCCCACCTTCTCACACTTGCAGTCACTGACAACTTTATGGATAGTAGTATTACCTTCTAATAACTTCATGCATCCTAACATAGTATTGCACTAAGTTTTTTCCCTGGCATTTTAACATCCTCGAAATAGGGATATGTTCTACAATCTAGGGTTATAGGAAGCAATGTGTCTACTACACTGGAAGCTTTCTTTTTCTTTGTTATTGGTATATAAATAATGGCATCTTAGATTTAATTAAGTAAGGTGGATTACTTATTTAGTATGTTTATAGTTTTTTTTAATGATTATTTTGAGAGATGGAACATGCAAGCAGGGTGAGAGGGCAGACAGAGAGGGAGAGAAAGAATTCCAAGCATGTTCTGCACTGTTAATGTGGAGCCCAACATAGGGCTGGAAGGCATGAAACGTGAGATCCTAACCTGGGCGGAAATCAAGAGTCGGATGCTTAACCAAGTAAGCCACCCAGGCACCCCTGTTTATAATTTAATTTTGGTCTTCCCTCACTGGAGGAGATTCTCTCTCTCTCTCTTTCTCTCTCTGCCTTTTGGTACTTAAAACAGTACCATTTGCTGGATAAATACATATGACTAGATAAATAAATATTTGTCATTAGCTCCTGGTTCAGGATCCCTTTGAGGAATCTAGTAGTCTGCTCTCTGAGATGTTCCCATTCTCCTCAGCTGTCAGATTGTGAGGGACTACCTTAAATAGACAACTAAAACATTTCCTCATTTTTTACTGATATCCTTTTTAAGAGCCGCCTCTTCATGACATGTGCATGTAGGTGTGTGTCTGTGTGTGTACAGTGTGGGCGGATGTGTTTGCACTGGACCTCAAGATCTAATTTTCCTTTTGATATCAGGCTGTTCTGTCTTCTAAAATGTCTTCCTAGGTAAATCTCTCTTTTCCAGTGTAGTCAATCTTTCTTCTTTTCTTTTGTTTTCATTTTCTACTACTCATGTCCTGGTAGAGAATTAAAGTATATTTTTCAATTATTTCATTTCCTCCTTGGCATCCTGAGCAAATGTAATTCTTAGAGACAGTGGAGGTATAGAGGTTCAAAGGTCGTGTTAGGTTTTTCGTTAGCAGTGTTTTCGTTGAGTTGTTCCTCTATCCAGCCCTTGAGATTTACTTTTCTAGAATGAAGATTTTTTTTATTTTGCATTTGTCTGCTAATAAAATATATAATATTTGTTTGGGTGAAGACACATTATAGATCTCTGCAATCTAAAGCCATGATCAGAGTTTATATAAATAAGGAAGCCAGAGAACTTATTACCACTAACAGTGGGCTGGGGCTTAAGACTTGTCTTTGAAAAAGCTTCTCTTTATATTAGTAATCCCTGCAAGATTCCTCCCTTTGTAATGAAAAGGTAGTTAATGAAATTTGGGTAGTCAGTTTAGTATTGCCTACCTAGATATGCCACTAATAATATAAAGCAATAACCTGTACTTAGCACTTTGTAACACTAATGGAAATTAGCTGCCTGTGCATTAGGGGGAAAAAAACACAAAAATGCTTCCCACAGACATGGTTGAGAAACACAGCACAAGCCACTTACTGATACCTTTACTTCAGCCTTGATTAAAATACCAGATCAAAGTGCACCTCTGTAATTCAAAATTGAATTATTAAAGCCCATACACAGGGTGACCCACTTCTTAAGGTCTGTATTTGTTAGACACAGTTCTGCCTGCATAAACACAACAATTCATTTATGGGGAAAAAGTCACCCAATGGGATCAAATCTAATTAGCCCATATTTATTAAAGCTTAAGGCCTAAAGCCACTTGCTAAGGCTGCAGCATATGGAAACCTACTTTCCTACTCTCTCTCTCCATAGAAAATCACCCTCAAAGCATATACTATCAGAGTTAAGTTACCCACTGGAGCCATTTCAAAACCCTAGTGTTATCATGTCAACCAAACTTTACTCTGTAAATTTGTCAAGGCTTCCCAAAGCATCAGATGTTGGGCATTTAGGAGATCAGTAAATAACACCAGCTTCTTCCCTTCCTGATCTTGTCTTTGGAAGCAAGTGAGGGACAGATAATGAGTCATATAAAGGACAAAATATCATCTACATTGTGGAAAAGCTGCTTAGAGAATGTGTTTGAGATATGTGACAGTTGTTTAATTTTTATAATTTAGTTTGTCCAATAACTCATGAGCATTGGTATAGACCTTAGCACAAGAAAACAAAAGTTGATACCTGATTTAACCAAGAGCAGAATAATACACATCCTCTTTACAGACAGACCCAAAATATGAGAAGGGATGAACTGAAAAGGCTCAGTCTTTCTTAAAGCATGACAAGAAGACACTTCATCCCTCTTCTTACTTGTGGATTTACTAAGGTCTGGGGATAGATACAATCCTCGACAGGAACACAGAGTTCTTTGGAGTCTTTTGTTAATAGGAGCAAATCTTTCAGGTGGATGACTCATTCTCAGATACTATTGTATTCACCCGTGATTGACTCAGACCTAAATTTTTTCAGCCAGAATTCTTTTATGGTATAAGTGAATGTATTTATATACTTTCATGGGTAAGTACATGTACTAAATCTTATTTTTAAATATTACAAAAGTATTTTCCTTCATAAGATTATAATCTTATTATATCTACATCCACGTTGAAATTAGCAAGGCATAGTTTACTGGACTGGTTTACACCTGTCCATAGAAGTGATATTTCATAGATTGTTTCTGTGTATACAAGTACTAGGTAATGTTACAAAACACTCATGAGGTGGCCAGCACTTAAAGAACAGTATAATGACTAATTAATGTAATGACACTTGTATAACAAGAGAGTCGAAAGAAGGTTAATGTGATAATGAGGCTTATTTGATCTTAAAGATTTAGCATGAAGGAACTCTCAAGATAGCTTAATTAGATTTTAAGCACCTTTTCCAATTTGCATGTGTACTTGTTAATCCATATGTTCTAAAAATAAATTTTACTTCCTTTAAGTTAATGAATTTGTCTCATCTCTTCCCTTGTGCTGTTTACTGTTACTAGTGATGGGGTTTCTTTGAATTTTTCATTTGATATGTGTTATTTATAATTTTTTCTTTTGTATTATGTTCAAATTGTAGTTTGAGTCAAATAGTAAGATGTTTTAAATTATGAAACAATAGCTGAGTAAAATGCAGGCAAGTATGACAAATCATGACTAGACTCATTTAAGTAATTTTATGTCATTTAGTACACTATATTACACCATACAATATGTTAGTAAGTGTGATTTCATTATTTGATACCTGTGTCATTTTTAAACTTGACCAAATGGAAAGAACATTTTAGAAATTAATTTAACAATGAAACAGAAGATCATATGTAGCAGTAATTCAGTCAATTGTATACTGTTTTCTGGTGTTTTGGAAAAATATAGAATTACATTTTCACATTCCATATTTAGGCTTGGATGAGTTCTCCAAATTAATACCCCTTTATTAATACCTCTTTGTTAATGAGTGATTCTCATCATTCATTTACATGATTTTTACTGCCCAGTCTTTATTTCTTTTTCAATGAAGTTTATTCTTGTAGCACTTTATTTCTTGGAGCCATCAGAGCATGAGTACTGGCATGGGTCAGCCTCTTATTTTCTCTGACTTAAGTCAGATCCATTTTCTAAGACTCAATTCATGTTTCATGTTTTACATGCAGATATCCATGAGCACCTCAGCTCATAGTAATCTCTTCCACTTTAGGCACCCTGCTTACTACATATTTTTTTCATTAGAAGTAATGAAGTTGACGGTTAAGCATCCGACTTTGGCTCAGGTCTTGATCTCATGGTTTGTGGGTTTGAGCCCCTCGTCTGGCTCTGTGCTGACAGCTCAGAGCCTGGAGCCTGCTTCGGATTCTGTGTCTCCCTTTCTCTCTGCCCCTCCTCCCACTCACACTCTGTCTCTCTCTCTCTCTCCCAAAAAATGAATAAACAGTAAAAAAATTTAAAAGAAGCAATGAATTTGATTTTCAAACTATCTTTCTTTAGGGTTTTAATGTATATGGAGCTTTGCATTTAGATATCCAAAAAATGAGGTTCAAGTTTCATAAATTCTTTGCTTTCTCATAGGTTTAATTTTGTACTTTGCAAATAGCAAACAGTAAGCATATCTATATTGATCTGTTTTGCTTTTTGAACTAGAAAAAATTTTTTTGACAAACTAAAAATAATCAAATTAATGGCTTATGGGCTGATGAAAATTGGCCATTCTACATGTAATTGTGGTATTTGTGTCTCAATATACAGTTGACCCTTGAATAATGTGGAGGTTAGAGGCGTGAACCCCCCCTCACAGTTGAAAAATCTATATATAACTTTTGACTCCCCCAAAACTTAACTACTAACAGACTATTGTTGAGTGGAAACCTTACTGATAACATAAATCATTAATTAATACATATTTCGTATACTAAAGGTATTATATTACAATAAAGTAGAGAAAGGAAAATTTTATTAAGAAAACCATAAGGAAGAGAAAATACATTTACAGTCCTGTATGTATTTACCAAAAAAGACTTGCATATAAGTTGGCCAGTGCAATTCAAACCTGTGATGTTCAAAGGTCTTTTGCATAGTAGTCTCAGAATGATGAAACCACTGCCTGAATTAAACACACAACAGATAAGGTCATTAATTAAATGTGGTGATATAAACAAGGGCATAACTCCTACCCATACAGCCTTTTTGAAATTTGAGGTATCATACAAATCCGAAAAGTTGTGTGTAAAGTGCAAAGAAGGACTTTTCTGAAATGGGCCATGGACACATGCTAGCTTGAGTACATTTTCTCTTAGCAGGTTTGACACTCATGCAGGCTAATAATTTTAGATGAGGTCAAAGAGAAAGGTGTGGTTACGCAATAGCATTTTTTTCCTCAGAAATCTACATAGGTATTTATTTTAATGTATTTATTGAGCCTATATTAAGCACAAGGAGGTTTCAATTTAGTTTAGATGATGAGGCAAGCATACTTCTTGAAGTTTAATGACATATATAAAGGCTCCATATTGGTCAAGTGGTAAAAGATGTTGTTGTTACTGCTAGTTATGATGACTATGATGATGATGACAGACAAGATATGACGAAAGAAAGTGAGAAGGCAGTATGGATTGGAAGGCTCTGATTATGTTTTGTTCATAAGGTGGCCTGAGAAGTTCTTTGCTTCCCGCTCCACGTTTCCAGCTAACAAATTAGTTTAAGTAAGCTTTGCCAGAGGGTAAGCAGAGGGAGTGCTATATACTGACAACTGTAATAGTGACTTGGGAATATGCTTCATAGCAAAATACAGATAATTTTGTCTGTCATATACACATAAGGGATTAACAATGGAAAATAGATCATTTGTGACTATCAGTGGTGCCCTATCACTATTAATAGATTACATGTGCCATCAAATTTTAAAATTTTCCTCTAAATCACTTTTTCATTTAAGACCACTAGCTATTTTAAAGTAAAAGCAAGTAATAAGCAAAACACCCAATGATAGTACTATTCCCAACAACTACAGTGGTCATCTTTCCTGCAAATGCTCATTTAAATCACACTGTCTTAAAAATAATAATAATAAAAAAATGTTTCTTAGAAAGTATCTGGGAAATTTTGTTAATGATACCAAGAATTTTACAGTAATTATCATGGTTTTAAAAACTGTATCATTTTTGAAAGTGAACATTTTAAAGTATTATATCACCATGTCAAGGGAATAATAATTATTTATTGAATATAAGTTTTTAGAAAGAAGGAAATATATTATTGAATCAACTGATGTATTTTAGCAAATTTTTTATGTTATAGTGTAGCAAAAAATGTGGTAAATAGTAGTGCCATCTATTGATAAAATTGAAAACTACAGTTTCTTTTTAAGGAAAACCGAGACTTACATGTATAGGAATATATTTCAAAGTATATAATTCCTTAGTGTTGTGATTATTTTAAATTATTATTTTATCACATCAAGTACTAGACTTGTGTTAAAAATAGTATTTGTGTGAATGGGTGTGTTTATGTGTGTATATGTATGTATTTATGTGTATATTTTTATGTATGTGATTAATAATGTTATACTTCCTGTAATAGACATTGGTTATTGAATTAAGTTTAGTTAAGCTGTTAATCAATTGAATAATAATAAATTTAATCAATGAAGAAAATTAACTTTAATATTATATACTATATGCTAAAAATATTAAGCAACAACTACCTATATGGCAAAGGATGAATCATTGTGTCTCGTTATTTGTTATTTTTTAATGTTTTTTATTTGTTTTGAGGGAAAGGAAACACACATGTATGAGTGGCGAGGGGCGGAGAGAGTGGGAGAGAGAGAATCCCAAGTAGGCTCTGCACTATCAAGGAAGCCATGACTTGAGCCCAAATCAAGAGTTGGAGGCTTACTTGACTGAGCCACCCAGGCATCCCTCTCTTTTATTCTATTTTAATGTGCAGAAAATACTTTTAACATGTAAAAATTTGAATATGTACCTTTCAGCATACTATTATGACTGAATTTAATATTTATTTTTCTTTTTAATTTTGTTTTTTTATATATAATAACAGACTATATAAAAGACGCTTAGATTAGCTCTTCTCAATAATTCTAAATTATTATCTTTAATTTTTCCAATTTTCTACAATACACCTGGCTGGAACAATCTTTCTGGCCAAATTACCTAAGGTAATACTGAGTAGTTTAAAGAGTTTGATCGTTAAAAATATATGCTAATTAAGGGACAATACTTCAGAGAGGAAAGGAGCAGAAAGTGGTGGTAATATCCATTGACCTCTAGGGTTTGATCAGATTATATATTGCAGGTGATATGTGCCAGAACATTAACAGGTGCAGATATAGCACTGTTCCATTACCACAAGGATCCTTAATGTTGCCCTTTTATAGCCACACCCACTTCTCTTCTGCCCTCATTAACCCCCAGCAATCTCTAATCTGCTCTCCCTTTATACGATTATTTTGAGAATGTTTTATAAATGAAATAATATGGCATAGTATATCATTTTGGGATTGGTTTTATTTCCCCATGGATCACAGTTATCTGGAGATTCATCTATGTTGTTGTGTGTATCAATAGTTTGTTCCTTTTTTTTTTTTTTTTGAATAGTATTCCATGGTATGGATATATTAAAGTTTGCTTATTCATTTACCTGTGGAAGGACAATTTAGGCTGATTCCAGTTGTTTTCTATTACATATAATACTGTAAAAGGTATTCATGTAGGGGTTAATTCATTTGGTTAAGCAACCAATTTCAGCTCAGGTCATGATCTCATGGTTCATGGCTACAAGTCCCACATTGGGCTCTCTGCTGTCAGTGCAGAGCCCGCTTCTGATCCTCTGTCCTTCCCTCTACCTGCCCCTCCTTGCCCTTGTGTTCTCTCTCTCTCTCAGAAATAAATAAACATTAAAAAAAAGTATTCATGTAGAATTTTTTATATGAACACAAATTTTCATTTTTCTGGGATAAATACTCATGAATTTAATGCTAAGTCATATGGTAGTTACATGTTTAGATTTTTCTTTTCTTGAAACTGACAGAGTGCTTATCTTATTTTACATTATCACTAACAATGTATGAGTGATTCAGTTTCTTTGCATCCTGGCCAACAATTGGCATCATCACTGTTTCTATTTCAGCCATTCTGATATGTGTAGTGAAATCTTATTGTCATAATAATTTGCATTGGCTAATGAAGCCAAACATCATTTCATGTGATTAGTTGCAATCTGTATATCACCTCTAATAAAATGTCCTCTTATGTCCTTTAACCATTTTCTAACTGAATTGCTTGCTTTTTTACTGTTGAGTTTTGATAGTTCTTTAGATATTATTTTGTTGCATATCTGGTTTATAAATATTTTGTCCACTCTGTAGTTTGTCTTTTAATCCATTTCACAGATTTTTTTCTAGAGCAATAGTTTTAAATTTTGGTGAGGTCCATTAATCCTTTTTTTTTTTTTTAATGAATAGTACTTTTATGTCAAATCTAATAATTCTAGATAGTGAAGAATTTTTCCTATGTATTTTCCTAAAAGTTTTACAGTTTTATGTTCTGCAGTTTATAGTACATTTTTAGTTGGGTTTTGTATAAGGTATGAGATATGAATCAATGATAATGCCATGACAGAAGGATAATATGTTAACACTAACAAAAGAGAAAATAGTAACCTCCAACTATGGGTATGACATTACAAGAAGCAGGCAATGGGAAGGATGACATAAATCTGTGTAATTACAAACTGGACCATCTCTCCTATAGCCAAATATCTGCTTATTTCTCAGACAGCTCATATATCTCTAAATTCTAATCCCTAAATTATACCAGAAAAATAAAAGGATTCCTGTCTCCATGATGTGATTGAGTTAGAGTTTTTGCTGGTCCTATTTTACTTTTTCTAGGTTGGAAAGTGGATGTCAGGAGTAAAAAGAAGCAAGAAAACAAAAGAATTCTAAAACTCTATCTTAGGGGTGGTCTTACATCCTGAGGTAGGAGTAGCTGTTATTTAATTCTTAGATATAACTTGACAAATAAGATTTTCATATGATAGCTAAACACAGGAATTTTGCAATAGAACTGAAGAAGAAGGAATACAAAGGAACTTTATCAGTGAAGTATAGGTAAGAAAAAGAAAAGGTTAAGCGCTGACTTCAACTCAGGTCATGATCTAGAGCCCTGCATCAAGCTCTGTGCTGACAGCTCGGAGCCTGGAACCTGCTTCAGATTCTGTGTCTCCCTCTGTGTCTGCCCCCCCTCCTCCTACTGTCTCTCTCTCTCAAAAATAAAATAAACATTAAAATTTTTTTAAAAAAGTAAAATAAAAAAAGGAAACAGCAACAATGTACAAGTTTAAAATAAAATGGAAAATTGAAAAAAACTATCATGTGTATCACAATTGGTATGTGTGTTTTGAACTTCTGCATCAAATTGAATGTTTGGGTAAAAAAAATTCAGTTATGTAATAGTTGTAAGAAACACCAAAAAAGAAATAATGAAAATATATTGATAATAAAGTGGTTAGTCAATACATGTGTAGAAAATAAATTGCATTAAATCAAAGGTAATGTACCTATATTTGCTAAAGTTTTATTTATGCTAAACTCATTGACTAGAATAAAGAAAAATATTTTCCCATAGTAAAAACATACAACATACAAAGAACATATAAGAATCAAAACTTTTTATGTGTCCAATATATACAGTAAAATTGCATCAAGCAAAATATAAAACTCAAAGGATTCTTTGATAAAGGTATAATGATAGGATTTTAAAATATAGTTAAAAAAGACTTTGAGGCACCTGGTGCCTCAGTCCGTTAAGCATCTGACTCTTGATTTCGGCTCAGGTCATGATTTTTGTTCATGAGATTGAGCCCCAGCATCGAGCTCTTTGCTGACAGTGTGGAACCTACTTGGGATTTTCCCTCAACTTTCTTTCTCCCTCCCCTGCTGTGTGGTCCTTCTCTCTCTCTCTCAGAAATAAATAAACTTATAAAATATTTGACAGATTAAATGAATAAAGTTTAAGCAAAGGAA
The DNA here is from genome assembly GCF_023721935.1 of Panthera uncia. Lineage (NCBI taxonomy): Eukaryota > Metazoa > Chordata > Mammalia > Carnivora > Felidae > Panthera > Panthera uncia. The sequence goes on along the minus strand of NC_064811.1, from coordinate 135,559,687 downwards.
TGGAGATTGTAATGACTCCATGAGTATATGTGAGATATATATGTTGTGTTTAGATATAAGTAGACAGACAGATGACAGAACTAATGCTATGGCCATCCAGCCATCCATCTATCTATAATCTAAATACGACATATATATCTCAAACATACTCACTGAGTTATATGTATGTATATACATATATATTCATTTTCATATGTGTTCATGTCTATATATATATATATATATATAAAATGCTGAAAAGTAACTGAAACATAACTGGTCAAATTAATATACCATAGCATACTAAATTAGATACCAAAAAAATCAATCCATACCTTACAATGCTTATTTTTAAAATGCTACCTAATATAATGGATGTTTCCTTTAACACCAAAATAAGCCATACTATCATCTATCATCCATAATTAATCCTCATTCAAATTGTTTTGAAGTTTAAAAACATAAATATTACAAGATTGACAGGTTTTTTTTATATATTTGCTGATGATATGATGGCTTACCTTTGAATCCCAAGAGATCAAATATCTAAAAGCTTTTTTTACTAAAGAAAATTAGTGCTCATTGGCACTTAACTACTTATGGATATATAGAAACACATTTCTCATTAACAGCAAAAAAAGAAAATGTTAAAAAACTTAGTAGAAAAAGTCCAGAATCTAACTAAAGGACTTCAAAACTAATGTTAATAAATGGAGCAATACACTACGTTCTTAGACTGGGAGATATCCTATATTAAAATAATTGCACAGCTTCTTTAATTGTGCATTTAATTCAGTTTCAACCGGAATTCCAAGGATCCATTTTTCCTTCCCTTTCTCTGTTTCTTTTCTTTCTTCTTCTCTTCCTCCCTACATCTCCTTTTTCTCTTTACGCTCCCTCAACGTCTTCTAATAAAAGAATAAATGTGGGGGGAAAATGATAAGATGAACACTAGTGTGAATGAATTTGTTGTAAAGGATAATAAAGCCTAATTTAAATCTACAGTAACCAAAGAATATAGGTAAAATTCATGAGGTGAATAAATTACCAGAAAGAAATGCAGCCAGTAAATTTGTAAAATCATTTTAAGTGTGAAAATATATGTATGTATATATGATGCATAAAATAAAATAAACACAGAAAACGTACAATGGAAATATATATAGTGACAAATTATACAGTGTGATGAAGAAAGGATATCCAATTATTGAGAATATATTGCTTTATTCTTGAATGATGTATAAAAAGTAATCAACATCATTGAAAGAAAATTATGTGTCTTCACACTATATGTAAAAATTTTAAACATTCATCCAAAAATTGGATTATAAACTAGATTGTAATATAATTATAAATAGAATTGTTTTAAGAAGAAAAATAAATTTAGGGTGTTCATTGTTCAGGAAAACATTTATTTAATTGAAGATGGCAACATGTGTGCATTTTTCTTTAGCAAGACAAGAAATCCAGTAGTAATAAAAGAGATTTTCATGGGTTACCTTAAATAAAAATATTCTGTTTTGTAATTATTTAAAATAGACTAGATAAAACATTTACACACAAATAAGGGATAAAAGATTATTGTAGGTTTCTCTAGTTGAATATGTATCCCTATATACTTACAAGAAAAATGGGTAAAAGCTGTGAACAGGCCTTTTCATAGAAGAAATCAAAATGACTAATGAGTATAGGAAAACGTATTCAAGTAGCAATCAGTGAAATTCAATTTATTTAAAATGAGAAACCATTTGCCAAATTAAAGCAATAATAACATGCATTTCAGGTGAATTTGTGGAAAGTGGACCCTCCCACACATTGGTTAGTTTGGGGAGAAGGGATTTGTACATGTTAGCTAAGTCATCTGACATTCAATTTTAAATGTATGTACTTTTTAATGTAGCAATTCTTTGATTCGGATAATCTGAAAAATTGAAAGCAACAGTAGTATGTAGGTACAAGAATGATTTTTTTAATGCTTATTTATTTATTTTGAGAGAGACAGAGACAACACGATGGGGCAGGGGTAGAGAGAGGAGAGAGAATCCCAGGCAGGCTCCTTGCTGCCAGCACATAGCCCAAAGTGGGGATTGAATTCACTAAATCCTCAGATCATGACCTGAGCCGAAACCAAGAGTCAGCCACTTAACCAACTGAGCCACCCGCATGCCTTGGTACAAGAATGATTTTTATGTGCAATTGTGTATATAATAGTGGGAAACTGATGACCCCTAGTCATCATTAAAATTGTTGAATACATTATTATAACCCTTACTGTAAAAATTATTAAATTAATCTATTAAAAACAATAAACTAATTTACACATATGGTCCTAAAATATGTCTAAGATATCTAAAATAAAAAAAATCAAAAGTAATGTATAAAGAATAAGTTCCTATTTGAGTAACAAACATTTGTATACACTGTATAAGGATAGAGGTAAAATTTAAAGTACACTGAAAGGTTAAAACTGGTCATTTCAAACATCTGTGATGAGAGAGGCAATTAATATTTTATATTCCTCTTATATATTATGAGTTTTTAATAATAAATATGCAGTATATTAAGAAATCAGTAAGAAGAAATTAAAAAGAAATAAATTAGAGCCAACATGAATGAGCAATTTCTGTTTTTCAGTATTTTGATGGTTTTTATACATACATGATATCTTTCTCTCAAAAATCTTTTGAGGTACTAATATGCTAATTTTATGATTAAAAAAAAAAGAAGCTTAAGACGTTTCCACCTACAGGTGGCTGTGCTAAAAATCGACCTCAAACTGATTGGTCTGGTTTCATGTGGTTCATATACTTAGATGAAGCACGGATAGATTCTGATCATGCCTGTGTAAGATAAAATCATTAGGTTTTGACTAGGAAAAAAACCCATGTACTGTCCATTAAGTTAGGGGATATTCTAAAAATTATCAAATGCACTAAAATACCATAGTCCTCCTCTGTTGAGAGCAAATTTCTATGTATGCCATGAAGGTTTTTCTTGCAGATAAAAAAGTTAAAAATTCTAAAAAAAGGTCCTTGTCAATTTACCAATGAAAAGTTTAAATAATAAAGTATTTTAATAAAAAGTAGTCATATGTATGTCTTTGTTTAATAAGGTTTATGCTTAGTAAGGTAATTTTTGAGGCCAGAGTTTTGTTTGTAGTTTTATAACTTAAAGATTTCTTTTGATAACTGTTCATTAAAATATAAATAAAATAATGTTTGCTTAAAACAAAGCTTACTGCTGCTTTATTCAAGAGTGTCTTTTCTCATATGAGTGAAGTCATATGATTTTTGTCTTTCTCTGACTAATTTCACTTAGCATATGAGGACTTTCAGAGACAAAACAGATGAACATAAAGGAAAGGAAACAAAAATAATATAAAAACAAGGAGGGGGACAAAACATAAGAGACTCATAAATATGGAGAACAAACTGAGGGTTACTGGAGGGACTTGGGAGGGGGGGATGGGCTAAATGGGTAAGGGGCATTAAGGAATCTACTCCTGAAATCATTGTTGCACTATATGCTAACTAATTTGGATATAAATTTTCAAAAATAAAAAATAAAAAATAAAATTTTATAAAAAGAGTGTCTTTTTTCAAATGAACTATCTGTACACTTTTAGTAAATTAATATTATGGCTTAGTATTACATGACTATGTCTAATTACAGGTAGATTGCATTTATTATTCATATCAAAAAGCTCATTTTGAAATTAGGAAATTATATTTATAATCCTCAGTGTGTTAGCATGCATAAAAATTGCTCTAGGTGAATTAGGTAGTTTTATTTATTTATTTATTTATTTATTTTAATATATGAAATTTATTGTCAAATTGGTTTCCATACAACACCCAGTGCTCATCCCAAAAGGTGCCCTCCTCAATACCCATCACCCACCCTCCCCTCCCTCCCACCCCCCATCAACCCTCAGTTTGTTCTCAGTTTTTTAACAGTCTCTTATGCTTTGGCTCTCTCCCACTCTAACCTTTTTTTTTTCCCTTCCCCTCCCCCATGGGTTTCTGTTAAGTTTCTCAGGATCCACATAAGAGTGAAACCATATGGTATCTGTCTTTCTCTGTATGGCTTATTTCACTTAGCATCACACTCTCCAGTTCCATCCACGTTGCTACAAAAGGCCATATTTCATTCTTCCTCATTGCCACGTAGTATTCCATTGTGTATATAAACCACAATTTCTTTATCCATTCATCAGTTGATAGGTAGTTTCTTAAGAAATTACTTCACATTGCTAAATCTGGAGGTCAATCCGTAATAAAAAGTATATATCTCTGACGTGGAATTGTGGACTAGCTAAATTGGCATAACTGTAGATGAATTTAACCCCGTAAACCTAAAGATTTTTTTCTTTTTTGTTTTTTATATAGAGTAGTTTGCAATAAGAAAATCTCTGAACAAAATTATTTTATATTTGCTATTTTCATCATCTTCTCTATTGAAGACTTCCACCAACATTTCAATCAACAGTATTAACCATAAATGTATTCCTCTCCATTTGCAAAGCATTTTATATTTTAAAGAGCCATCACACTGTTTCATCATCATTTTTTTTTTCGAGTGAAGAAACACACACTGGAAGATTTAGAGTAAGTTTTCCAAAATGATTTAATTCCAGGGTGTGATCTAAGATCTGTAAATTGAGTGATCCTGTCTGATACAAAGTGTTTCATATTTTATGGTCTCACATATATTTAAAGTTCTTACAATTCCTTATACAAATGGTGGAAGATAGGTCTGGGTAGAATGATAGCTTTAAGGAAAGTTGTCTTTTTGGCCACACATTTTAATATTATATTGAATAACATATTTTCTATATCTTTTTGAGCTCTAATTAATACAATTGTTTTTCTTACTTCTTAGTCACAAACACAGTCTTTTTACAGAGTAAGCATACACTTACTTGTTATGTGACCAATAGGGTACAAATGTGATTGAAGAAGAGTTTAGAAGATTCACTTGACCTGTTTAGAATAGTTACAGACAGCTTTGAATATATCTCATTACATATTGTATTGAGATAGGGTTTATATCTAATGTTGTATATTGAAATTAAACAAATTTGCAAAATGTTTCTTGGCTTCCATTTCCCTTTCTCCAGTCTTGGCAGATTTTGCTGATCAATTATAGCTTTTATATTGTATTGAACCCATACATAAGTTTTGGCCACTTCCAATTTAGGTCTTCAAAATGTCCATTTCTACTAATCAATTGATATTGACTAGTAAAATTGTGTGCATTTGTCATTTCTTCTATTAAGTCACAGTCATTCTGCAAATAATGGCAAAAATATGATTTCTGGAAAGTAAAGTGTGTGAGTTAAGACACCTAATATTTCAACTTGTCATACTTTGTTTCTTTTCATCAATTTCATCCTAGGAAGGGTTTTACACTTTACAAGTGGGGAAACTGAGACTTAGAGAAATTGGATATTTTATTCCTTAGAGCATAGAATAAGTGTTAGAGATACATTCAAATTTTCAGGTGTGCATGTGGAGTGGTTACTATAATGTTCTATAATGCACACTCCCTGCCTCAAATAATTAATTTGAGATCTCCCCAATTTTTTTAAACTAAATATATATTAAATGAAAGTAAATACAGTCTAAAGAAAAAAAAAGTATACATCATGTACCAGACATAACATTAATTTTTTCATTAGTTCTTTTTTCATAGATTTAGAAAGATAACATTTTATATTATTGCCTTGAATGCTTTTGTTATGCTTTCTTTTGTTTCAGAGAGCATTTCTGTAAATGAGGGCTTTTGAGATTTTTCAAAATTGGGGCTTAAAAGGGCCACTAACTTTAAAGATAGCTATTAATGGATCTAAGTTTGTTAAAGTAGGATAGACTCCTGTTCCTCTCAAAATAGCTTAAAAAGTTGTGATTTGTTACAATACTGTAGGATAAATAGGAAGACCCAATAAAAAATTGCAAAAGTTTATGACCATAAGTATGTTGCTGTTATTTATATTTTGCCTCCAACATTTGTTGTATCCTCTGCATTTTTATGAAGGCTGCAATAATGTGATCAGAGAGTTTTGTAATATTGACAAGAGGCAGTGTGAAAGTCATGAATATAAAAAGACTGCTTTGGGACAAAGTTAAAGAGAAATTGATGGCTTTAATAATGTCAGAGACAAAAGGCATTGGACAAGCTCAGTAGCATTTAAAATATTTATTAAACTCTGTCTGTAATTTTTCATAGGAAAGTTGCTTTAATGACAAAGGAAGTCATAATACAAACAGAACAATCCAGATGCCGCTGTGAGTCAGCACTACTTCAGAGACATTTATATTCTTACCCTCAAGCTTTCTTAGAACCTTTTGTAACAGTCGCAGCTGTGTGAATAATTTGTGGAAGAGCAGTGATAGAATCCTGCAAAAGAGTGCAAGATAATGGCATCAAGAAAAAGAAAAAAATATCTAATGTTTTTTTTTTTCAATGTTTTTTATTTATTTTTGGGACAGAGAGAGACAGAGCATGAACGGGGGAGGGGCAGAGAGAGAGGGAGACACAGAATCGGAAACAGGCTCCAGGCTCTGAGCCATCAGCCCAGAGCCCGACGCGGGGCTCGAACTCACGGACCGCGAGATCGTGACCTGGCTGAAGTCGGACGCTTAACCGACTGCGCCACCCAGGCGCCCCTAAAATACTATTTTTCAAGGACCCCAAATATACCTTATATATAACTGCTAAACACCGAATTCAGACTTTATATTTAGATCCCAAGTAGTTAAATCCAGTAGATATGTTTATTTTATAATCAGTACCAGATAAGACAGTTTAGGCCAAGAATGCATTTTTTCCAGTGTTCACTTGGCTAATTTCAAAACCTAAATTCAACATTCACTCAATATGTTAATTCATAAAACAGAGTATGTGGGAGATGGAGAGAGAACATCATCTAGCTCAATTTGCTACACTCAGAAGTTGCTCACTAATTATCTGTAAATTATTATTTCAAAACTCCTATTTTATGTTTTTTAAGTTTTATTAATGATAGAATTCATATATTTGCATCCTCTTAGATCTCTTCCATTTTAAGGCACAGACGTTTATTTCGTTATATTTTATAGAATGAATTTGAACAATATGTAAACTCAACTACTTAAATGTTTAGTACATATAAGCACATAATATTATACTATTTAATATAGATATTATTTGACTTTATTAGACAATGTTATGCCAAATAAATTCAACCAGTTTAAAGTGCTTCCTGAGTTATTTTAGTGCTACACTGAATATCATTAGAAAATGTCCAGTGTATAGACACTAACCTTTACATACTACATTTTGCTTAAAATACTGGGAACCTGTAATTTAAAGTTTTGCATGATAGGGGCGCTGGAGTTGCTCAGTCAGTTAAGCCTCTGACTTCAGCTTAGGTGATGAGCTCCTGTTCATGAGTTTTAGCCCCGCATCAGGCTCTCTGCTGACAGCTCAGAGCCGGAAGCCTTCTTTAGATTCTGTGTCTCCCTCTCTCTCTCTGCCCCTCCTCTACTGACACTTTGTCTCTCTCTCACTCTCTCAAAAATAAATAAACATTAAAAAAATTAAAGATTTTCATGATAACACACACAAATAATATTCTAAATCCAATGTGAAAACCCTTTGGTGGTCTTCCTCAGTTTCTTTATTTATGCAATACCAGTAGAAAGGAAAGATAAGTTCATAGAGAGAACTTCTTAACTAAAAATGACGGTAACAAATGACTTGAAATGCTCTCTGGAGGGTTATTGACTTTTTAATTCAGGCTGCCATCAATCGTCATTTATATTTCATAATATGTATCCCGGGAAAAATAACCTACTTTTAAATGTGTAGCTTGTCACCAAGGTTAAGTAGTTGTTATGCCGATCACTTATCCTTCAATTTGGTGTCTAAGTTAAGAGATAGCTTTCAGACAATCACTTGGTATCCATATAGCAAAGAAGAAGCATACAATATGAGTATTAGGATTTTTTCAAAATGTAATATTATATATTTGGGTATAAAAATTCAATATGACAAAAATTATTATTCATTATTTTCCTTTCAGTTCATGTGCAAATGTATCAATAAGGTAGAAACAACCAGGAATGCAGGGGGAAATTGAACATCTTATTTGAAAAGCTGTTCTTTGGGGAGTATCAGTGACAGTGTAGGTGACCCATATAATATCTACAATTTTTAATAGAAAAGATGTAGAATTTATTGTTTTTGTTGTTTTGTTTGAGAAAAAGAGAGAGTGTGAGCTGGAAAGGGGCAAAGAGAGAAGGGGACAGAGGATGTGAAGTGGGCTCTATGCTGACAGGCTGACAGAAGTAAGCCCTATATGGGACTCAAACTATGAACCATGAGATCAAGACCTGAGATGAAGTCAGACACTCAACCAACTGAGCCACCCAGGAGCCCCTAGAATCTATTGTTATCATTGAGTTGACTTATGTACTTCTTTTCAAACTAATTTTCAATGTATGTAGGTTGTCTCAATTTTTTGCTATTCCAAATAATATTTCAAGAAGCCTTGGTCCTTACTTTGGCTATGAGTTTTGTGGTAAGATACACTTTCTTTTATTAAATGTTTACTGAAAGAGTAGATTTCCATTTTGGCACTCTATGAAAGTCTTTTTAAAAAACTCATCTTCTAACTCACTTTCGAGTTGTCAAGAGATTAAAGATTGGGTCTGAGTATATGAAAGAAGTCTCTTCACTGCAGATCTTATGGTAATGTGGTTTTGCTGGAAGTATATTACTGTATCTCTTTAAAAAGTTATTTACTTGAACCTCCAATGTAATAAAATGGCATAGAAATTACCCTGGGCTTTTAGATATGTACCCAATGCCTAACTACGTGTGTTAGGTGGTCACCAGAAAGCATGTACAGAAATTTATGAAGACTATTTTTGAAAATATATTTGATATTTCAAAATAAACCATTTAAATAGTCATTGAGGTTAACAAAAAATCAGAGCTTGGTTTACTCCCATCGCTGTTGCAGATGTGTGTATTGCATTTCTTTGGAATTATATTTAGGAGAGGGGGAAAGGATGTAGCAAAAATCTGGTGTTCAGAATTTTGGAAGTTTAATATTTTTCTGCTCCTGAAACTATTAAAGGCAATTCACAAAGTAAAGAAGCAGCTGCAAATTCAAAGGATTACTGGGACTTTTTGAGGACCCCTTCCTTCCCTTTGTCTCCATATCAGAGCTGATTTGAGTCTAGTTTAAGAGCTCTCGTACACAGCCAAAAAGAAGGGGACAGTAGGATGATAAACATATCTATAGTCCTGATTGTGGCTTCAACTAGTCTCTTGGTTTGAATTGCTTTTATATCTTCAGTAAATCTAGAAGGCTGACATTTATTCATTAGTCAATCTAATTTGTATATACAATGGCTCCTCCAGTCACTAGAAAGAACAGTGGTGAAATTAACTTAGGTCTAAAGTTGAGATCCTAAAGAGAGTCTCCCAGTTTAGTTATCCACATTGCATCTTTGACTGGCATTCCATTGGATGAAAATAAAAGAAATCAGGTAGTTCAAAGTATATTAGTTAACCAAAGAGCAAAATGGCCCAGGTGAGCATATCTGTCCATTGTCTTCTGCTAAGATAGCTCCTGCAGAAAATTTTTTCACTGAAAACCATAGTGTTTTTCTTTATTTACCAAGTCATATTATTACAAACAAATGCAGGGTGCATATGCTTTCATGGTCATTCTAAATAACAAATGCTAAAGGCACCTGGGTGGCTCAGTTGGTTACGTGTCTGGCTTTTCATTTTGGCTCAGGTCATGATCTCACAGTTTGTGGGTTTGAGCCCCATGTTGGGCTCTGCGCTGGCAGTACAGATAATATATATATATATATAGAGAGAGAGAGAGAGAGATTAGTGAACAATAAATTATCCTCAAACTTAGTGGTTTAAAATAACATTTGTTTTCATATGAGATAACAGGAAAATAGAGATATAGAGTTATGAGATTATAAGCAGAGAAATGAGACAACTAAAGAATTTGAGAACAGCTTAAGCAGATGGTCTGGTATTAGGTCTTTTCTGAGGTTGCAGTCAACATAATTTTCTTACTGTTGTTGGTTTTATTGCCGTTTGTTGTTGTTTTTAAGTTTTACATATAAGTCATCCATAGAGTATCTTTTTTTCTCTGTCTGGTTTATTTCACTTACAATATGCCTTCTGTGTTCTTACAAATGACAGAATGTCCTTTCTAAGGCTGAATAATATTTCATCATATATATACCATATTTTCTTTATCAGCCATTGATGGGCACTTAAGGTTGTTTCCTTACTTTGGCTATTGCGAATAATGCTGCTATGAACATAAGACTACAGTTATCTCTCTAAAGATAGTGATTTTGTTTCCTTTGGGTATATACCCAGAAGTGGGATTGCTGGATTGTAAGGCAATTTTTATGATTGACTGACTGATTGATTGATTGCCATAGGAATTACTGATCAGTCAAATTTGGAACATGTTTTTACTACCCTTCAGATTTTTGTGTATTTTTTTTCCTATTGGCTAAATGCAGTGGCTATTAGAGACCAAGATCAGCCAGGTTGATTAGGGGCAGCATGAAAAGCAAAGAACATTGGCTGAGGAATCACGGCCTCCTCGAGTTTCATCTCAACTCTGGACTCTAACAAGCTCTGTGTCCTGGGGAAGGCTTCAAACTTCTATGTGACTCATCTTTAAAGCAACATGACTATAAGAAGTACAACACAAATATTCTATGGCATCTATGAGCATATTATTGTTTTTACTCTTAAAGTATTATTGCTGATGGTATTATTTTCTATCAGCAGAAAAACTGACACAGGGTAAAAGAAGATACACAAATTCAATCTTATTTTTCCTGGGAGAATATTGAGGATAAAGTTCAGAAGGAATCTGTGTCAGTTAAAGCTTACTTGAGCAGGAAGTTAGAATTTACTGACTTGGAAGTAGTTCTATTTTTAATTTTTGTAGGAGCCCCCATACTATTTTCCATAGTGGTTGTACCAATTTACATGTCCACCAGCAGTGTACAAGGGCTCTGTTTTCTCCATATCCTTACCAATGGTTGTTATCTCTTGCCTTTTAAAATAGACATCCTAACAAATATGAAGTGGTTTTGGTTTGCATTTACATGATAAGCCGTAATGTTGAGTAATGTTGAGTACCTTGTCATTAACCTGTTGGTCATTGTATGTCTTCATTAAAAAATGTCTGTTTAGGTACTTTGCCCATTTTTATTTGCTTTTTTTCTGTTAAATTATATGAGTTCATTGTATATTTATATATTAATGACTTATCAGATATCTGGCTTACAAATAGTTTCTCCCATTCTATAGGTTTCCTTTTCATTTGGCTGACAATTTCCTTTGCTGTGTGGAAGGGGATGTTAGTCTTTTGTTGCTAGGTTATAACAGCTCATTATATATGCTAGATACTAGTATGTTATCAGATATAATTTGCAAATATGTTTTTACTCTGTGAGTTGTGTTTATACTTTCTTGATAGTGTCCTTTGAGCACCCCAAATTTTAATTTTAATGAGTTCAGTTTATTAATCTTTCTTTTGTTGCTTGTATTTTGGGGTCATATCTAAGAAACCATGGTAAAATACAAAGTCAGGATAATTTATCCTTATGTTTTCTTCTAAGTGTTTTATTATTTCAGTTCCTACATTTAAGTCTGATTAATTTAGAGTTAATTTTTATATATGTTGTGAGGTAGGGGTTCAAGTTCATTCTTTTTCATATGGATATCCAGTTGTTTCAGAATCAATTTTTGAAAAGACTCTTTTCTGGAATCCTTATTGAAAATCCATTAACCATAGATTAATAGGTTTATTTTGGCATCCCAAGTCTATATCCATAGATTTGATTTTTCTCTTTATGCCAGTTATCACATTGTTTTGATTACTATACTATATGTGTGTGTGTTGTCTACATATATATACATTTGAAAATTGGGAGATATGAGACCTCCAGTTTTGTCTTCTTTTTCAAGATTGTTTTGGCTATTTGGGGTCCCTTGTAGTTCCATATAAAGCTGAAGATTAGCTCTTCCATTTCTGCAAAAAAATGCAGTTGGAATTTTGATTGGGATTACATTGTATCTATAGATCGACTTTTTTGGAGTCTTGTCATCTCACAGACAATTCTTACCAATTCTTACTGTCCTACTAATTAATTATTTCAATTAATAAACACATGACTTTTCACTTATGTGTTTTTCTTTAAATTCTTTCAACTCATTTTGCAGTGTTCAGTGTAAAAATCTTACACCTCCTTGGTTAAATTCATTTCTAAATATTCTAAATATTTCTAAATATTTTATTTTTTGGATGCTTCTATAAATATAATTGTTACTCTGATCTTTTAAACATGCTATGGTAAGGAAAATATTTTTGTTCTTTCTCATTTATATATTCATTATTTGTTTATATAACTGAATTCTTTTTTTAAATTTTTTATGTTTTATTTATTTTTGAGAGAGAGAGAGAGAGAGAGAGAGACAGAGCGTGAGTGGGGGAGGGGTAGAGAGAGAAGGAGACACAGAATCTGAAGTAGGCTCCAGGCTCTGAGCTGTCAGCACGGAGCCCGATGTGGGGCTCAAACTCATGAACTGCTAGATCATGACCTGAGCAGAAGTTGGATGCTTAACTGACTGAGCCACCCAGGGGACCCTATAACTGAATTCTTAAAGTCTTATTTTGTTCCTTATAGTTCTTTAGAGTTGTTAATTATTGTAATGCCCAGATTTTCATATATTTTACAAATATGAGCCCCTTTAAGCTGGCTTTTGTATTTTGTTTTTAAGATTTTTTTGTTTATAATGTGTTTATTTTTGAGAGAGACAGAGAGTGAGCAAGGGAGGAGCAGAGAGAGAGGGAGACACAGAATCCGAAGTAGGTTCCAGTCTCTGAGCTGTCAGCATGGAGCCTGATGTGGGGCTCGAACTCATGAACAGTGAGCTGATGACTTGAGCTGAACTCAGATGCTTAAGCAAATGAGCCACCCAGGTGCCCTTGGATTCTGTATTATATTGTTGTTTCTATCATCCTTTGAAAACCTCCTTTATTACCAAAACAGGATATTCCAGGCTCAGCTTGTATTTTTCCCGACACAGTCTCATAATAACCTTGATGCAAGGAATAGTGGCAAATTTTTGGAGATATTGATATTTGGAAACTAAGATCTGTGGAATTACATATCATTAGAATATATAATTAGCAATTTTATCATATTGCAATTTTTGGAAAATCACAGAATATGGCTTAGTAACTTACTTTTTTCCCATTTCTTCTTGTAGTCCCTCCAGTGATCCGGGTGTATCCAGAGAGTCAGGCTCGAGAACCTGGGGTAACTGCAAGTCTCAGGTGCCATGCCGAAGGCATACCAAACCCTCAGCTTGGCTGGCTGAAGAATGGAATCGATATTACACCAAAGCTGTCCAAACAACTCACACTTCAAGGTGCTTTTCAGTTTCATTTTCTCCTCTCAAATGACCATGTAGAAATTTTACATTAAAATTTATAACACAGTTTACATGACTTAAAAAAAAAAGTAGATGACAACAAAATGTCATGAATATGAAAAGAATATAGCTGTTTCTAACACATTATATCTGAAATAGAACCCTTTACTATTTTTAGTGTTTTCAATGATAATCTTGTCATAATAATTATGTCATTATTTTAGCAATAAATAAAATATTATATTATGTATCTTTTAAATACTTGTCTTATGGATTATAGCAGATATGCTGAACAGAATAGGTGGATGTCTTCAGAGAATACCTTTCTGCAGGGGCCAATTAAATGTTTAAATCATACTTTTAAAATACATTATAGGAAGTATAAATAATATGGAAATTCCTTAGTGAATGTTTTGTAGTATACTTTGCAAATGAAGACAGAGGAAAATAAAAACATTACCAAATTGTTTTAAGGTTATGAATATTATTATTGAATTCTAATTTATAAAATATCCTAAATTTTAATAATCTAATGTGTAACTATAATTAATCAATTATTACACATATAATAATCATTAATATGTGGTAAGTAGAAAACAAAAAATATCTTTGTGCAAAAACAGTTGCATATACGTTGATTATACCAGTAGGTTGAAAAATGTATATCTTATTTCCACCATCAAGAGTAGAACATGACAGGTCATTTTACTGGAGTATCTGTTGCATGACATGATATTCTTTATTGCTTGCTTTAAATTCCTGCAATTCATACTGCTAGAAATGAATGTATTTTCATTTTGGCATTATTTCTATAAGCACAGACATCAATTCTTATTCCACTTTGACAAAGAATGTTTCAATATATGTTTTTAAATACTTTTTTTGAAATATCTACTATTTTTTTCAAAAATGACATGGGAAAGTAATTTTGACCTTTAAAACCTGAATGCTACAAATCTCCATATTAATATAAGTAAACCAACATGTTTACATCTGCTGATCATATCTTTAGTGTCTATAATCTTAGAAGAGAAGAAGATTGATCTGATTAACACAAATTAAAGTGAAGAAAGTTCTAATTAGTTTCTGATTTTGTCATCTCTTGCCCATTTAATACTAGTAAGCCATATTAGATGGGCAAGTTATATCTTTGCTTCTAGGAATATACAGGGAGGTAAATTCAGGGGTTTGGTTACACTCTAGATTCAATATTGAAAGAGTGTGGGCCCTTGTAGGATAGCTATTATCATTTTTAAAAACGAGAAAATAGCTAAAGTTTTGAGAGAATGTGACAAATGAAAGGTGAGTGGGGAACACAACCTACGAGATAACTCTGAGTGCATTGGAGTGTTGAATTTCATAGGACTTTCTATATGATTACATATTACCAAATACTATAGTTATTCAATTATCCATTTATTCAACAAATGCTTAGTTGGCATTAATATGTGAGGTCCAAGTCTAGGCACAGACTCCATAACTATGTCCATGGATGGGATGATATGTTAATGAAAGGAAGTAAAATCCTAGAAAAGCAGAAATGTTTAATTGGAAGGCAAATCAAGATAAATAACACAAGGAGACTGAAAATCAACAAGGAAGCATGAAATTAAGGTGATTCTACAGAAGAAAATAAAGCTAAGTATGGGAAAGTGTTCAACAATGTCAAATGCATAGAAAGGTTAAGGAAAGTCACTGAAATGTATTTGTGAGTTAGGTGATTAGGTTTGGCCTTTTGACATTTAAAAAAGCAGTAATAGTAGCAATTAGTCTTCAGTGGGTTTGGAAATGAAAAGGAAGTAGGAAGTATAAAAATCTCTCCAGTTTTGAAAGGAAGAAAAAAGAAAAGTTAGCTGCCACTGAGGGTAAGAATTAGGGCAAATAAAGATATTTTTTCTTAAACAGTGCATCAATTTGAAGGAATATTAGTAAGGAAAAAGATGTGGAGATGATGGAGGTGAGGAAGGATGACCAAATAATCATAGAAATCAGAAAGAAAAGAGAGGAGATTGATTTCCCTTGCAAAGAAACAGGAGAGAGCTTCCTTTGAAATGTAAATAAATGTAAAAATGTAGATGGAAATAGGAAATTGGCCTAACTCGTTTTCCCAGCTTTTACTGAAATATAATTGACATAACATTGTGTTAGTTTAAGGTAATAAAATGTGATAATTTAATAACCATGTATACTGCAAAATGATTTGAGTTTACTTTCTAATTACATGTATGTATTTCATTATTTAAAAGCAAGGTCACTTGCGTAGATTAAGAAGTTAGTATTAAGATGGGAAACATCAAACATAGTAAAGATTTGAAATAAAAATGGAGCAGGAAATGAAAGGCATGTAACCATAAAGGTCAGGTGAAATAAATAGCAAGTAGCATTGAACATCTTGCAAACTGAAAACTGTGAATTTCAAAATCTGTAAATTTGCCTATGCAGTAGTCTCTTAATGTACTCAAAAAAAACTAGATACAGAGACACCAAGTGTGGAGATATGTCAGCTTGTTGCAGTTTGGGCAGTTAGTAAGGCCTGTGTGTCAGAATGATAAATGGACGAGGGAATTGCTCATTCTGGCAATAGAGTAGAAAATATTTAGAAATGGTGGATTATGTAGAGAAGGAGGAAGACAGTGAGGCATGTAGGTTAGGAGAACATATAAGAATATTGAGAAGAGAAAGTTTAAGGAAGGAATAAATTGACGATAGTTCAAAACAAATCTAGAGAATTGAAGTTGTAAAGTTGTGGGTCTTAAGAAAAAGTATGTTCTTTGGAGAGAGCCATATTTCATGTAAAACAAGAAGCTGATGCAGGCTTAAATGCATGTTCACTCTTTATTTTTCAGAGCAGGGGTCTGCCAACTAAGGTCCACAAGCCAGATCTGGGAAAATGCCTGTTTTGTGAATAAAGTCAATTGGGGGGGGGGGGGGGCTTTGTTTTTGTTTGCCTTTAGAACACAGCCACACTCATGTTGTAAAGTATTGTCCATGGCTGCTTTCATGCCAGTATGGCAGAAGTGGGCAGTTGTCACAGATATGATATGGCTTATAAAGCACAAAATATTTACCAGGCCTTTTACAGCAAAGAAACAAAAACAAAAACAGATCACCAACCTCCCTTTTGGAGTAGTGACTCTCAACAATGGATGGGGGGTGGTGGAGGTGTGTAATAACATCTATAAAGTGAGAAAGAGGTTCAAGTAGTCTGGCTCTTTCTCCCCACTCACTGCCTCTCCATATCCTCCTATTCACATCCCTTGAGAGCCACTGACATTTCAAGCTCTTTTCCCACTGTTTTTCTGCCTTCTTTCCCCAGACAACCACACAGGACAAGGTGCATGGTGTTCTTGTGATTAGATAATAAAGGGCACAAGCACACACAGAAAGACTTAAAGAAATAAAGTAAAAGAGGAAAAAAAATGAGCACAACAAACACTGGATTTGGGAGTCTGATAGGCATCCAGCCCCCATCTTTTGAGTTGAGTGATTCATGTACGATCATTCTCTGAGTCTCGAATTCTGCTTCTGATAATTATGTATTACTTAGGACAATTAACACATAATATGTGTAACACCACCTTGTATATTTCCTACATATAGTCAGTTTTTAATTATACTCTGGTATCCCCATTAGGGAATACAACTCATTAATTAGGGATTAGCTTAAAAAATTATTTTACTAAGATTTAAAAGTTGAGCTACTTACTCCCTTAACCCTTTGGTTATACATTGACAGTGTTAATTTCCATATTATAATATTATTTACATATATTCCTGGCAAAAGATTGAAATCTTGCAGACAAATCATGTGTTTTTATCTTTCTGTTTTCCTTACTTAATAGTTCCCTTACCTTATAATTCCAGATATTTAATACACGCTCAATAATGTACTTGACAACTGGTAATTGCACTATACTTGTATGATGTAGCTGGCTTAATTCCTTTATGATGTCTTTTTATATGTATTCTCCTGTATATAAAACATATTGTTATTATTTTTAAATTTTGTAAAACTTAGGACAAAGTGAATTTTGAATACTAAAAAGAAATAAATAAATGGAATTATAGTTATCAATATGAAATACCTATACCAAGTAGGAAATAGGAAATAAATATAAAATATAAAGCATGTGCATTTGATACAGAGTTTTGGGTTCTCTGTTAGCAGAATGACAACACAGTTTATGAAACACTTGAATGCTTTTGGAATAATTTGGCATGCCTCCAAAGCATGAAAGTAGGAAGGAAAGCAGTTTAATTAGGACAAGCTAAGAGAACTGCTTGACTGTGTAATCGGAAAGCACTGTACCAAAACTGAAATTGGAGTTTACAAGTTGCATTTGCCTTCTGTTTTCAGCAAATGGCAGCGAGGTTCATATAAGCAATGTGCGCTATGAAGATACAGGAGCATACACTTGTATCGCAAAGAATGAAGCAGGAGTGGATGAAGACATCTCTTCTCTTTTCGTGGAAGATTCTGCCAGAAAGACCCGTATGTATCGAACACTCGCCCTTACAAAGCGCGACTGGCTATAGAGCAGGGCTTTTCTGCAGCAGTCTCTGGTTACTGCCACCTTAAGAGCTCACTGCCCTGCCACCAACATCAATCCCTGGGCTGTTTTCTCCATTTAGTGCTAGAAATGCTTTGCCATCACTGCCCACGTTTCCCGATTGTATCATGAAGTAATGGGGGAAAATGTACCATTCATTCTTTTTTAAAACAAAACAAAACAACAACAACAACAAACTATTACGTAGCGAAAGAGATATGGATAGAGTGGGGATGCTCAAGATGGATTTTTAGTTATAGCTAAATTGCTTGGAACTCCAAGTACCATGATTTATCAAATGTGCTCTCTATGAGAAAAGTCACGGACACTTTGTTCCCCCAGTCCGCATATGCCACAGGATGGTTGTTTTAAGATTGGGTCTGGATGTACTTGGAATGACTATTACCCTTGCTCTTCAATCTGATTTGTTAGATGCATTTACAAATCTAATTATTCTAATTTGTTGCAGGGCCCCTGATACTTGGAGGACTCTAGTTTGGCATGCCTATTTCTCAATCGAGTTCTTGAACAAGGTTAAAGCATTGTCTCAGGAATCTTATTTCTCTTTAAATCAACGAGTATATGTAGATATTGGTGGATCCAAGGGGGGAGAAAGATCTTATGCAAGTCCTGACTACTAGTATATCTTTATCTATATTTGGTCTCACTAGTTCAACCGTCATTGCAAGCAAATATTTAAAAAGAAAATTCTTGGGTCACCTGGGTGGCTCAGTTGGTTGGGAGGCCCACTTAGGCTCAGGTCATGATCTCAGGGCTTGTGAGTTGGAGTCCCGGATCTGGATCTGGCTCTGTGCTGATAGCTTCTGGAGGCTGGAGCCTGCTTCGGATTCTCCCTCTCACTCTACCCCTCCCCCAATCGCATTCTGTGTCTGTCTCTGTCTCAACGGTAAATAAACATTAAAAAAAGTTTTTTTAAAGAAAATTCTTAAGGTAGATAAAGATAAAAGAAAGCTAAAGTTAATGACCTGGATAAGGTCCAGCATAACTTCTCTATGCCTTTTATATATTTCTGCTAAATATCAATTTGCAATCCACTTTCTCTTTAAAAATAATTTAGGTGACAAGTAATTGAATACTTTAGTTTTCTTTGTTCTTTATGATGAAAGTTGTAAGACAGAGTTTAATTTCAATTCTCTATTCTGATTTTCTTTTAATGTTAGTCAAGTATTTTTCAATATGTTTCCCTAGTTACAACATTAAAATACTAGCTACTATTCCTTTAATCAGTGAACCACTTACTATTTAGCAGCATGTAACTTTGAGAAAAATTTTAGGGGAAGATTTAATATAATTTTATTCATAGATTCAGTCACATGAATGTATTTGCTTAATTATAAACAGTTTTCTGAAATCATGTTTTTACTTTAAGCTCTTAGAGGTCAAAATAATACATTTTAAATAAATTTTTGAGATTATATGTTAACATCCTATTAAAATCAGAAGTAGCATTTGTAAGTTATAGCAATGCAGGCCTTACTATATCTATATTTATAGAACTTTCAAATTCATCCCATAAGTAACAATATAAATAAAAGATTCAAAGGGTTTTGTTCCTAAGTCTGGATATAATTATTTATAGGTGTTCCTTCTATATTTAATTATGTAACATTTTCAAGGATAAAGAGAGAAAACTACCAGATTTTATTTTTTAATTTAATTAATTCATTTATTCTGTTAGGAACACAGCATAAATTCTCTACCCTCTTAAATTTTTAAATGCTCCACATTTTATTGTTAACTATAGGCACTAGGTTGTACAACAGATCTCCAGAACTTGTTTGTCTTGTATAACTGTGACTTTGTACACATTGAACAACTTTCATTTTTCCCTCCTCCGCATCAACTGACAGCCACCATTCCATTGTGTTTCTATGACTTTTGACTCTTTGATAACTCATATAATGCAATTACACAGTCTTGGTCTTTGTGACTGGCTTGTTTCAATTAGCATAATGTCTTTCAGGTCTATTCATATTGTCACAAAGGATAGGATTTCCTTCTTTCTAAGGTGGAATAATATTCTATTGTATGTATACACAACATTTTCTTTATCCATTCATTTTGTCAAAAGATATTTATTTGAGTTGTTTCCATACATTGGCTATTGTGAATGATGCTGCAATGAATATGTGAGTGCAGGTATTTCTTTGATCCTGATTTCAATTCTTTTGGATATATATACCCAGGAGTTGGATTAATGGATCATATGATAGTTCCATTTTTAATTTCTGAGAACTTCTATGTTTTTCATAATAACTGCACCATTTTTCGGTCCCATGAATGTGCAGGGCACATTCCAATTTCTCCCCATCCTTGCCAATACTTCTATCTTTTGTTACTGTAATAATAACCATCCCAACAAGTGTGAGATAGCTCATTGTAGTTTTGATTTGCATTTTTGATTAGTTATGTAGAATACCTTTTCATAAACCTATTAGCCATTCTTATATCTTTTTGGAGACATTCAAGGCCTTTGCCCATTTTTTTTTTTTACTTAGTTGTTTTTTTTTTTTTTAAGTTGAGTTACTGAAGTTCCTTATATATGTTGGAAATTAAACACTTATCAGATAATATGATATGAGCTGAAAATATTTTCTCCCATATCTTAGGTTGCCTTTTCACTTTCTTGATTGTTTCCTTTACTGTGCAGAAACTTTTTAGTTTGGTATAGTCCAACTTGTCTATTTTTGTTTGTGTTGCCTGTGTTTTTGATAAAGTTATAGGCCAATATCCTGATGAACATAGATGCAGAACTCCTCAACAAAATATTAGCAAACTGATTCTAACAACACACTAACAAAAGCATACACCATGATTGTGTGGGATTCATCCTTGGAATGCAAGAATGGTTCAACATATGCAGATAAAATTGTGATTTGCACATTAAAAAAAAGAATGAAGAAATGAGTAAAAAATCACTTGATCATCAAATAGATGCAGATAAAATATTTGACACATTCATACTAGAAATGCTCAACAAATGACACATGGAAAGAACATACCTCGACGTAATAAGGGCTATATATGACAAGCCCACAGCTAGCATCCTGCTCAATGAAAAAAAAAAAAAAATGGAAATCTTTCTCTCTCAGCTCAAGAACAAGACAAAGATGCCCAGTCTCACCATTTCAATCCAACATATCACTACAAATTCTAGCCACAGAAATTAGACAAGCAAAGGGAAAAAAAGTATTCAAATCATAAAGGAAGAAGTAAAATAGTCTATTTGCAGATGATACAAACTTTTAAATAAAAACCCCTACAAAGACTCCACAAACAATCTGTTAGAACTAATGAACATATTCAGTAAAGTTTCAGTGTACAAAATCAACATGCAAAAATCTGTTCTGTTTCTATAAATTAAAATGAGATATCTGAAAGGCAATTAAGAAATCAATCCCATTTATAATAGCATCAAGAAGAATAATGTACTTGGGAATAAACTTAATCAAGGAGGTAAAAGACTGTACACTAAAAACTATTATACATTAATGAAAGAAATTGAAGACACAAATAAATGGAAAGATATTTTATGTTCATGGTTTAGAAGAACAAACATTATTAAAATGCTAATATTATCCAAAGAAATCTATGATTCAACGCTGTTTCCATAAAAAACACAATGGATTTATTTTTTTTCAGAAATAGAAAAAAAACTAAAATTCATATAGAACGACAAAAGATCTGGAGTAACCAAAGTGATCCTGAGAAAGAACAAATCTGGAGGCATTGTACTTCCTGATTTCATAATGTACATAAAGCTATAGTAAATAAAATAATATGATACTTGTATAAAGACAGATACTTAGACAAATGGAACAGGACAGAGGACCCAAAAGTAAATCCATGAATGTACAGTTAATTGAATTCCAACAAGAGGACCAGAATATACATTGGAGAGAGGGTAGTCTTTTCAAAAAATGATTCTGGGAAACTGAATGTCCATATGTAAAAGGATGAAACTGGATCCCAATCTTACACTATATACAAAAGTAACTCAAAATGGATTAAAGATTTAAACATAAGACCTGAAAGTGTAAAACTTGTATGTTTCATTACATTGATCTTGGCAATGAAAATAATGGATTTTGACTGTAACCCTGAAGTTTCAAACATTGCTAATTCATGTTTATATTCTACTCTTTTATAGGATACAATCCAGTTTCTTTGGAATAACAAATTTACCTCTCATTTAAATAAATGCCTTTAATTTTTGTGACATTTGGTTTCCAAAAACTTGCTGTACGCTGTACTGGTTTTATATATATATATATATATATATATATATATATGGAGAGAGAGAGAGAGAGGCAGAGACAGAGAGAGAGATGTGAATGCATCCATTTTAGAAATTTATGCACATAATTAAAATCAGAATAACACTAAATGAGTAAAATGAGAATATTAGGAGCTACAGAAAGGAAGAAATAGAAAATGTAAGAATGTCTATGTGGAATAAGACAGTTTTCCTGGGGATGTGTCCTATTACTCAGTAAAACTGTCAGAATCCTGTATAACAAAAACAATATCCAAATCAAGTGGAGCTCACATTAGAGAAGTCTATGGCCTTATGTCACCTACTTCTTAAGGATATCCTTGGGTTCTCTTCTAGTAATTCAAGGGACAAAGTCCAATATAAATTATACAATGTGTATTTGGATAGATAGTTATTTTCAAAAAAGCCAAAGGAAATAGTCACAGAGCCATCCCTGATGACTTTACTTTTCTCATTTGTACATATTAAAAAATTGTGGACTTGCCCATATTGATCAAATATAAGTTCAGAGGTCTTTTATTCCCTGCCAGTAGTGATGGGATACAATGTATCTAAAAAGGAAGATTGGTATAGTAGAAGAGCATGAATTTGGGCATTAGACAGGAGTTAGAATCATTGCCCTACCCCATGATAGTTCTGTGATTTGGAGCTATTACAAAACCTCTCTGAGCTTTAATTTATCTATTTGTAATATGGAATGAATACTACTAACTCACTAAGGGCTTTCTTTGTAGACATTATAAAGCATTCTCCATAGTGCTAGACATAAATTTCCTCTTCCTCCAATTTATGCTTATTTTCTGAAAATAATTATTTACTCCTTGCTAGAAATATTGACAGTTATTTTTTTAATACTCTGGAGAATCTAGCAATTCTTAGAAATTAGAGTTTCTAAGATGAATGATACTTAGAGACAGATAAAAAGATTGAGGCAGAACTGAAATAGATGTAGAGATAATGAGGGATTGGGAGAGAGGACATATATTTGGACACCTATAAAATTATTTATTCAAATATAAAATATCATTATTTCATTTGGCATAAAAAACTTGTTTCAATGGATTAGAGAATACATTTTTCCTTTAATGTAGCTTTTAATATATTTTAAATAAAATACATTTTGTTGACAGAGTCCACTTTTGTCACAGAATGAAAGCAAAAGCTACATTTTATTTCTCTTTACATCAATTTATACTCCTATTATATTTTAAAAATAATTCTTTAATGTTCCCTTCTTCTGTTTTCTTTTTGAAAGATGCAAGATGAGAAGTATTGAATTTCATATAGGCAGCAAGAAAAATGGGGAAAGATTTACAACTTTTGGACTAAATGACACCACACAGTCTTACTTTGTTTAGCTACAGCTTCAGAGCAATCATCCATTATTTTCTACATAATAGAGCACTCATAGCAGTATCAATCACATTTTTTTTCTTATACTACATTTCCCAGCAGGATGATACTGTTGAGTGAACAATTCATGCAAAGCATCATACGGCAAAGGAGTTTATGTTTTGCTTGTAACCTAATCTTTGAATTGGAAAACCTTGAGTTACAGTGCCCAACTTTGTCAACAAACCTCACTGGAAGTCTTCTTGTGTGACAAATTGAACTACAAAAAAGTGCTTCAAAGTAATATAACCTACAGTTGCATTAGGGATAGGGTTTGATAACTAAGATTTAATAGAGTGATATATGAGGAGGATTTAAATGTAAAGAAGAGTAGAAATGGGCCATAGGGGATTGTAACAGGGAGTAAGAGATGATATGAAATATATGAGAGGGGTTTAGGCAGAGGTAAATGTTATTCATTTTAAAACATCTTGCAAGGAGCATAAGCACTTGATACATTTTCATTCCCAAGGGGAGTGAATTCCCAGATGACAATAATTCATCTTCAGGATTAAGGTAAATGAAAAGCAGTGTGAATGTAGGCTGCTATTGAAAGCTTTTAAGCTACTGGCTGCATTAAGCACTAAGCACAGATTATATCACACCTTGCTAGGATTTTAGTAAAGATCTAGCCTCTTGTAAATATTGGAATATAATGCCTGAATATAATAGTATATACAATTTTTCTTTTCATCATTGTCACAGTCAGTATTATATTTGGAAATATTGTGCCATTACAACAATCATTATTTTAGAATTCAATGAATTAGTATTGGTCAACAATTATGAAATACATCAGTTGTAAGATTCCTTTACAGGGTATTTGACATGTGTTAAACTCTACAACAAGATTACTTGAATAAACAAATTATGCAAATATATAATGTTAATGTAAATTAATGCTATTATAAAACTATAATGAGTGTAATTCACAATACACAGACTTTAGGAATATGGTAAAATGTATCCATTTGCACCTAAATATTTCAAAAGATATGTAAATGCTTAAGAAGTGTCTGCCTATTTTAGAAGGGACCTTGAGAGCATGTTTGGAGTTACAGCAGGGGAGCACAGCTACTCCTATCTCCTTGAGGAACGAAGGTCTTCCTCTATTAGAGATGATCATCCTCTTCCGCTGAGCACACAGCTTCAGAGGGACATGCAGGCCACAGTGAGGGGAGAAGGGGACATGTGCCTAACCAGCCAGATCAGCAGTCTCAAGCCTGGTAATCAGTGGGGTGACAGATGTCACAGCCAGCTTGCCTACACCTGAAACTGTGTGTAACATACTACATTGTTATGTTAACTGGAATTTAAATAAAAACCTTAAAGCAAAATGCAAAGATAAGAAAATGAAAAAAAGTAGAGAAAAGCATCTTAAAATAGGTTAGGGGCACCTGGGTGGCTCAGTCGGTTAAGCAGTTAAGCATCTAACTTCAGCTCAGGTCATGATCTCCTGGTTCTTGAGTTTGAGCCCATGTTGGGCTCTGTGCTAATAGCTCAGAGCCTGGAGCCTGCTTCAGATTCTACATCTCTGTCTTTTGTTCACACTGGCTTTCTCTCTCTCTCTTCTCTCTCTCTTTCTCTCTCTCTCAAGAATAACATTAAAATAAAATTAAAATAAAATAAAATAAAATAAAATAAAATAAAATAAAATAAAATAAAATGGCTTAAAACAGGGTCTTTTTACATACAAACACAGTTTGAATATGGTATTACAAATTTTGAAAATAGAACATATTCTGATAATATAAAACAATTAACGAACTCTCTAGTCTTCATTTACCTCCTGTTTTTATTATTTTTTAAATTTTAAGTAAGTTTCACATTCAGTGTGGGACTTGACCTCACATTTACTTCCTCTTTTTATTTTTAACTTAAAAAAAAATTTATTTATTTATTTTGGGGGAGAGAGAGTGCATGTGCATGCAAGCAAGTGGGGGAAGGGCAGAGAGAGGGAAAGAGAGAATCCCAAGCAGCCTCCATGCTGTCAGCACAGAGCCCAATGCGGGGATGGAACAGTGAGATAATGGCCTGAGCTGAAATCAAGAGTTGGACACTTAACCAACTGAGCCACACAGGTGCCCCCTTCCTAGTTTTAAAGAATGGACCAGGGGTGCCTGGGTGGCTTAGTTGGTTAAATATCCTACTCTTGTTTGTTTGTTTGTTTTATGCAAAATATATTTTGTTTATTTATTTTTTTATATAATTTATTGTCAAATTGATTTCCATACAACATCCAGTGCTCATCCCCACAGGTGCCCTCCTCAATGCCCATCAAACACTTTCCCCTTTCCCTCATGCCTCATCAACCCTCAGTTTGTTCTCAGTAACCAAGAGTCTCTTATGGTTTGCCTCCCTCCCTCTCTAACTTTTTTTCCCCTCCTCCTCCCCCATGGTCTTCTGTTAAGTTTCTCAAGATCTACATATGAGTGAAAACATATGGTATCTGTCTTTCTCTGCCTGACTTATTTCTCTTAGCATAATACCTTCCAGTTCCATCCACACTGATGCAAATGGCCAGATTTCATTCTTTCTTATTGCCAAGTAGTATTCCATTGTATATATAAACTGCATCTTCTTTATCCATTCATCAGTTGATGGACATTTAGGCTCTTTCCATAATTTGGCTATTGTTGAAAGTGATGCTATAAACATTGGGGTACAAGTGCCCCTATGCTCAGCACTCCTATATCCCTTGGGTAAATTCTTAGCAGTGCTATTGCTGGGTCATAAGGTAGTTCTATTTTTAATTTTTTGAGGAATCTCCACACTGTTTTGCAGAGTGGCTGCACCAGTTTGCATTCCCACCAACAGTGCAAGAGGGTTCCCATTTCTCCACCTCCTCGCCAGCATCTAGTCCTCTGATTTGTTCATTTTAGCCACTCTGACCGGCATGAGGTGATATCTCAGTGTGGTTTTGATTTGTATTTCCCTGATGAGGAGTGACATTAACATCATTTCATGTGTCTTTTGGCCATCTGGATGTCTTCTTTGGAAAAGTGTCTATTCATGTCTTCTGCCCATTTCTTCACTGGATTATTTGTTTTTCAGGTGTGGAGTTCTGTGAGTTCTTTATAGATTTTGGAGCCTAGCCCTTTATCTGATATGTCCTTTGCAAATATCTTTTCCCATTCAGTCGGTTGCCTTTTAGTTTTGTTGATTTTTTTCCTTTGCAGTACAGAAGCATTTGTGTTCAATAGTTCATTTTTACTTTTATTTTTTTTTTTAAATTTTTTTTTTCAACGTTTTTTATTTATTTTTGGGACAGAGAGAGACAGAGCATGAACGGGGGAGGGGCAGAGAGAGAGGGAGACACAGGATCGGAAACAGGCTCCAGGCTCTGAGCCATCAGCCCAGAGCCTGACGCGGGGCTCGAACTCACGGACCGCGAGATCGTGACCTGGCTGAAGTCGGACGCTTAACCGACTGCGCCACCCAGGCGCCCCTCATTTTTACTTTTAATTCCCTTGCCTGTGGAGATGTGTTGTGTTAGAAATTGCTGCAGCTGAAGTCAGAGAGGTTTTTTCCTGCTTTCTCCTCTAGGGTTTCAATGGTCTCTTGTCTCACATTCAAGTCCTTCATCCATTTTGAGTTTATTTTTGTGAATGGTGTAAGAAAGTGGTCTAGTTTCATTCTTCTGCATGTTGCTATCCAGTTCTCCCAGCACCATTTGTTAAAGAGACTGTCTTTTTTCCAATGGATACTCTTTCCTTCTTTGTCAAAGATTAGTTGGCCATACTTTTGTGGGTCCAATTATGGGTTCTCTATTCTATTCCATTGGTCCATGTGTCTGTTTTCATGACAATACCATGCTGTCTTGATGATTACGGCTTTGTAGTAGAGGCTAAAGTCTGGGATTGTGATGCCCCCCACTTTGGTTTTCTTCCTCAATATTACTTTAGCTATTCAGGGTCTTTTGTGGTTCCATATAAATTTAAGGATTGTTTGTTCTAGCTTTGAGAAGGATGCTGGTGCAATTTTGATTGAGATTGCATTGAATGTATAGATTGCTTTGGGTAGTATTGATATTTTGACAATATTTATTCTTCCAATCCATGTGCATGGAATGCTTTTCCATTTCTTTGTGTCATCTTCAATTTCCTTCATAAGCTTTCTATAGTTTTCAGCACACAGATCTTTTACATATTTGGTTAGGTTTATTCCTATGTATTTTATGGTTCATGGTGCAATTACAAATGGTATCAGTTTCTTTATTTCTCTTTCTGTTGTTTCATTATTGGTATATAAAAATGCAACTGATTTCGGTACATTGATTTTGTACCCTGAAACTTTAGCAGACTTTTGGTGGAGTCTGTCAGGTTTTCCATGTAGAGTATCATGTGGTCTGCGAAAAGTGAAAATTGACTTCATCTTTGGAATTTTGATGACTTTTATTTCATTTTTTTGTCTGATTACTGATGCTAGGACTTCCAACACTATGTTAAACAACAGTGGTGAGAGCAGACAACCCTGTCGTGTGCCTAATCTCAGAGGGAAAGTTCTTAGTTTTTCCCTGTTGAAGATGATATTAGCTGTGGGCTTTTCATAAATGGCTTTAATGATGTTTAAGTATGTTCTTTCTACAGACTTTCTTGAGCGTTTTTATTAAGAAAGGATGCTGAATTTTGTCAAATGCTTTTTCTGCATCTATTGACAGGATTATATGGTTTTTTTCTTTTCTTTTCTTTTTTCTTTTATTACTGTCATGTATCACAGTGATTGATTTGCGAATATTGAAACCAGCCCTGAAGCCCAGGAATGAATCCCACTTGGTCATAGTGAATAATTCTTTTTATATGCTGTTGAGTTCGAGTTGCTAGTATCTTGTTGAGAATATTTGCATCCATATTTATCTGGGATATTGGCCTATAGTTCTCTTTTTTTGTTGGGTCTCTGTCTAGTTTGGGAATCAAAGTAATGCTGGATTCATAGAATGAGTCTGGAGCTTTTTATTCCTTTTCTATTTTTTGGAACAGCTTGAGAAGGCTAGGTTTATTAACTCTACTTTAAAACTCTGGTAGAATTCCCCAGGGAAGCCATCTGGTCATGGACTCTTATTTTTTGGGAGATTTTTGATAACTGATTAAATTTCTTCACTAGTTATGGGTCTATTCACATTTTCTATTTCTTTACATTTTAGTTTTCGTAGTGTGTGGGTGTTTAGGAATTTGTCCATTTCTTCCAGGTTGTCCAGTTTGTTGGCGTATAATTTTTTATAGTATTCCTTGATAATTGCTTGTATTTCTGAGGGATTGGTTGTAATAATTCCATTTTCATTCATGATTTTATCTATTTGGGTCCTCTCTCTTTTCTGTTTGAGAAGGCTGGCTACAGGTTTATCAATTTTTAAATTTTTTTCAAAAAACCAACTCTTGGTTTCATTGATCTGCTCCACTGTTTTTTTATATTCTATATTGTTTATTTCTGCTCTGATCTTTATTATTTCTCTTCTTCTGCTGGGTTTGGGGTGTGTTTGCTGTTCTGCTTCTAGTTCCTTTAGGTGTGCTGTTAGATTTTGTATTTGGGATTTTTCTTGTTTCCTGAGATAGGCCTGAATTGTAATGTATTTTCCTCTTAGGACTGCCTTTGCTGCATCCCAAAGGGTTTGGATTGTAATATTTTATTTTAATTTGTTTCCATATATTTTTTTAATATCTTCTCTAATTGCCTGGTTGATGCATTCATTCTCTAGTAGGGTGTACTTTAATCTCCATGCTTTTGGAGGTTTTCCAGACTTTTTTCTGTGGTTGATTTCAGGTTTCATAGCATTGTGATCTGAAAGTGTGAATGGTATGATCTCAATTCTTTTATATTAATTGAGGGAAGTTTTGTGACCCAATATATGATCTATCTTGGAGAATGTTCCATGTGCACTCAAGAAGAAAGTATATTCTGTTGCTTTGGGATGCAGAGTTGTAAATATATCTCTCAAGTCCATCTGGTATAATGTATCATTCAGGGCCACTCTTTCTTTACTGATTCTCTGTCTAGATGATCTATCCATTGTTGTAAGTGGAGTATTAAAGTCCTCTGCAATTAACCACGTTCTTATCAATAGGTTGCTTATGTTTATAATTAATTTTTTTATATATTTGGGTGCTCCTGAATTCGATGCATAGACATTTATAATTGTTAGCTCTTCCTGATGGATAGACCCTGTAATTATTATATAATGCCCATCTTCATCTCTTATTACAGCCTTTAATTTAAAGTCTAGTGTGTCTGATATAAGTATGGCTACTCCAGCTTTCTTTTGACTTCCAGTAGCATGATAGATAGAAGGTGTCCTCAGGTCTAAAATGAGTCTCTTGTAGACAACAAATAGATGGGTTTTGTTTTTTTATCCATTCCGATACCCTATGTCTTTTTATTAGAGCATTTAGTCCATTTACATTCAGTGCTGTTATTGAAAGATATAGGTTTAGATTCATTGTGTTGTCTGTAAGTTTCATGGTTGTAGTGATGTGTCTGGTCCTGTGTGGTCCTTGTAAAATTTCACTCAGAGTCCCCCTTAGGATCTCTTGTAGGGCTGGTTTAGTGGTGATGAATTCCTTCAGTTTTTGTTTGTTTGGTAAAACCTTTACCTTTCCTTCTATTCTGAATGACAGGCTTGCTGGGTAAAGGATTCTTGGCTGCATATTTTTCCTGTTCATCACATTGAAGATTTCCTGCCATTCCTTTTTGGCCTACCAAGTTTCAGGAGTTAGGTCTGCTACTACCCTTATGTGTCTACCTTTGTACGTTAAGGTCTGTTAATCCCTAGCTGCTTTCAGAATTCTCTCTTTATCCTTTTATTTTGCCAGTTTCACTATGCTATGTCATGAAGATTGATTCAAGTTACATCTGAAGAGAGTTGTGTGTGCCTCTTGGATTTCAAAGCCTGTTTCCTTCCACAGATCTGGGAAGTTCTCAGCTGTTAGTTTAAGTGTACCTTCAGCCCCTTTCTCTCTCTCTTCTTCTGGAATTCCTATAATACGGATATTGTTCCATTTGATTGAATCACTTAGTTCTCTAATTCTCCCCTCATACTGCTGGATTTATTTATCTCTCATTTTCTCAGCTTCCTCTTTTTCCATAATTTTATCTTCTAATTCACCTATTCTCCCCTCTGCCTCTTCAATCCGTGATGTGGCTACCTCCATTTTATTTTGCACCTCATTTATAGCATTTTTTAATTCATCATGACTATTTTTTAGTCCCTTGATCTCTGTAGCAATAGATTCTCTGCTGTCCTCTATGCTTTTTTCAAGCCCAGCAATTAATTTTATGACTGTTATTCTAAATTCTTGTTCAGTTATATTTCTTAAATCTGCTTTGAAAAATTCTTTAACTGTCACCTCTTCTTGGAATTTCGTTTGAGGAGAATTCTTCCGTTTCATCATTTTGGCTAGTTTTCTATCCCTTATGAGTTTTAAAAGCTTGTTATGTGCTCTGCACCTGTAAGCACTGTTATATTAAAGGGGGTCATACACTGTCCAGGTCCTGACCCTTCAGGAGGTGTTTTTTGGAGAGTGTTACTTTCTCTCTGTTGTTGTGACTTTGGTTATTTTATTTCCCTATTCATAGTGATGTGTTTGGTCCCTCCATTAGATGTGCCTTGATTTGTTCCTTGAAGTAGCCCTGTGAAGGAAAGCAAAGAGAGGGACAAACAAGACATAAAAACATGAAAACACACAAATAAAACAAACCAACAAAAACAAAAAAAATGAAGAACTGAAAACAATTCAAAAGCAGAAAACCAGAAACACCAGCTACAAGTAAAGTACAGGGTGGAGGCCATGCTGATAGAGGAACGCAAAGAGAGAAATGACAAGGGCAGGGAAAAAGAAAAAAAGAAAAGAACATTGATCAGGCAGAGAGACTAAAAGGCTTAATCCAGAGAGAAAGAAAGGAAAGTAAGGAAAGAGGGGGGTGGGGGAAAGAAACGAAGATAAAGTTATCCAGACAGAGAAGCTATATGGCTTGATTATTCCAGAGAGAGAGAAAGGAATGTAAAGAAGGAGGTGTGGAACATGTATCAAGAGAATGGATTAAATATGTCTGTTTAAACAAACCAATAACCAGAGTAACCAGCCTAGAAGAGGGAAGAGATAAGGAGGAGAAATGGGGGGGGGGCACATGTAGAATACATCTATATATCCAGAATTGTCCTAGAATTAATCCAGACAGTGCTGCAGTGCTGGTCTGGAGGAGCTATCCATCTAGTTCCACAGTGTCTATCCTGTTCCAGTAGATACATAGTTACCCAGTGCAGAGGGGCATAGTTTGGTGTAGGCTGGTCCCACCTCTACTGTGGGCCCCACCTTGGTGGTGGTGGGGAGAAAAATGGTGACCTCCCCAGTCTCTTCTCCACCACCTGGTGTCCCAAATCATTCCTTTGGAGCTGTCCTCACTGTGCTGCGAGCCCAGATGAGGCAGTTTGTCCTGCTTCACTGACTCCTTTCCCCCAGGGGCTTGGCTGGGAATTAAATTCCTGCTCCATGCACCCCAGTACTGGGGAAGCATCTCCTGATATGAGGTCCCGGCTGGTTTTGTCTTGTGCTGCAGCCCTTCAGGGGAAGGGACTGGTTTCTCCTGCTGCGGACTGCGCTCATAATCTATCACTAAACCTGGAGTTGGCTCCCCACCTCCCCAGGTGTGCAAGCAGGGCAGCAGGCCCCAGTCTGAAGATGGGATCTGCAGTTAGATCCTCTAACCTGCAGTTTGAGATGGAATCCCTCTCTGTCGGGCCTGATGTTTTTTCTCTTGTCCAGATACAGTCCTATGCTTCCCCAGCCACTCTTTCTCTTCCCTTTGTCTCTCAGCAGAAGGGGATCCCTCTCCTCTATGCCTACGTGGCCCATTTTATCTCCCCCGTTCACAATCACCCACCTATGGTCTCTCAAGTTGTCCTGTTTTCTTCCTGGTAGATTCAATCTTTTTTCCTCCCAGAGTCTTGGAGTTCAAAGTCCTTTGGCTTCAGCCCTTCTTTGTTTGGGAGATGCGGGAAGTACAGATCCCCCTACTTCTCTGCCATGTTGGCCATCCTCCCCTACTCTTGGTTTTGACACAGGTCATGATCTCTCAGCTTTGTGGGTTCGAGCCCCACATCAGGCTCTGTAGCACAGGGCCTGCTTGGGATTCTCTCTCTCCCTCTCTCTTTGCCCCTCCTCAACTCATGCTATCTGTCTCGCTCAAAATAAATAAATTTAAAAAAGAAAAGAATGGAGAAAATACCTACTTCAAAAGGGCAGTTGTATGGATTGAATAAGATCATTTATGCAGAATCTTATCAATATCTTAGATGCTAGGAAGATAACATAAATAGATGAACATAGTCCATAAACAGGTACAGATGAAGCAAGATCCAGCTGTCATCCATTAGTTATAATTTTTACACTCAACCACTGTTAGATAGGTAGAATACTTAAGAGTAAGAAAAGTCCATAGTTAAAGATAAGGTGTGCATGTGATAGTCAGAGGGAGATTTTAATCCTGATAGTTATAAGCTAAGTGCTTGAATCAAAAAGAATGATGTAAAAACAAATATTTGAGGAAAACTGAAATAAATCGATACATGAAAAATGTTAATTTTCTTTTTTAATTATTACTGAATATTATTCCATAGAAGAGCTATACTAAAAATATTTAAAGCAGAATGAACAATTCATATTTCTTTTGAAAAGTCCCCAAACCTATTTATTTAATATTTGTCACAGACTCTGGCATATTAGTAAGCTTAGTGTGAAATAAAATGCACTTAGGATAATCAGAGTCATGTCAAGGTTAGCCATGCTTGATAAGCATTTATTATTTTATGAGCTTTTATTATTTATCATAAATTCTAATATTCATAGTCTCAATTTGGCCAATGACATTGTCACATCCTGTGAAGTAACTTGTTCCATAAATCTTTTCATCTGGTGACCCAGAACACGCTGAAATTATCTGCCTCGTGATTTCCACATCTGAAGGCTGTATTTTTAAAATAACACCCTTTTCAACATCATTAAATAGATCTGTGTCTAACACATTTGCACAATACTAGAGGCTTGCTGTCTAACAAGAATGCTACGTGATCTGAATGTCATCAAATTGACAGGTTTACAAAAATTATAAGCAATTGGGCATCTCTTTTGCCTACCAAAAAAAATAAGACTCCAAGCTTTCTTATTTTGATTTATTGCCTACATTTTGTCTGCAAGGCATTATATACCTTTACTGAAATATTCTCATATCATATTACATAATGCCAATTGCCTAATTTATTTGATGATAAATTAGGCAAGTGATGATGACATCTTATTTATATTACTTCAGGCATGTAGACTAAAAAGCTTATATACAGTGGCAGTGCTAAGTATAACATCTCTATGAAACTTAGAAAATCTCATACTAATATTTTGTTGGTGTGTTCAGGAAAGAATGTTAGAACTCACTTTAAAACTCTGTAATTCCAGGGGCGCCTGGGTGGCTCAGTCGGTTAAGCGTCTGACTTCAGCTCAGGTCACGATCTCACGGTCCGTGAGTTCGAGCCCCGCATCGGGCTCTGGGCTGATGGCTCAGAGCCTGGAGCCTGCTTCCGATTCTGTGTCTCCCTCTTTCTCTGCCCCTCCCCCATTCATGCTCTGTCTCTCTCTGTCTCAAAAATAAATAAATGTTAAAAAAAAAAACAAAAAACAAAAAAAAAAACAACTCTATAATTCCAAAGGTCTTAAGCTTGGTGAATCCTTTGCAAAATAACTGGGCACTTAGTTTCAAAAGGAATTTAGAATTGTCATCACTCTGTGATTTTCTTAGAGTCCTCTGATACGGAAATGCAATTGAAAAATAGTGTAAATGTGTGAAGCATTACTAAAAGAAATGGGCTCTTCACTGCAGGCTCTGGGATAAGGAGCTGCAGTGTTACCTTCTTAAAGTTTTATGAAGTCTAATTTATGCCACACATTTTTATCAACTGTCTGCAGAGCCCAGATTACACATAGTGCGTCCTATTGTCCTCTGTTTGCCCAGATACCTGAATTCTGATAGAGCTGGTTATGAGGTGAATATGACAGAAAGAGTGAGTCAGTTTAATTATTGTTCTGCATCTTTATTTGTTTTATTTTTCAACTTAGTCCACATTTCCAGACTTGTGCTGCATATGAAATGTAATATTACATATGAAATGTTTTAAATATGAAAATTCTTTAAAAGCACTTTCCTATTTCATGCAGTAAAATTATGTGTCAATTGGATATCTTTGCCCTAAATTTACTTGCTTATCTAACACATACCTTTATACTAAATTCTACTGTAAACATAATAAAATTTTTGTAAACATTCTGGTGATAGTGAAATTTTAATAGAAAATAAATTATTAGTGAATAAAATATTTCTGTTTTAGGAAGGGCTCTTTTTTCATTCTTTTAAATATATTTATTTATTTTTGAGAGACAGAGACAGAGTGCAAGTGGGAAAGGAACAGAGAGAGAGGGAGACCCAGAATCCAAAGCAGGCTCCAGGTTCTGAGCTGTCAGCACAGAGCCCTTTCCAGGGCTCAAATCCATGAACCACGAGTTCATGACCAGAGCTGAAGCTGGACACTTAACCAACTGAGCCACCCAGGCACACCAAAATATTTGTTTTAATTTCAAATATGTTTTAATAGGAAGTCAAAATATGTCTCTAGAGACAGTTTTGACTCAGATGACTGAGTATACTGTAGAATAAAGAGAAAGATGTGTTACTTTCTATTTTAATTATTATAATAATATTTAACTAAAAACTGTATGTATTTATACATATATACATACTATCCATATATATTGCAACCAATATTGTACAAATTACGATTATACAAATGTTAATCAGTAAATATAATGTAATTGTTTCAAAAAGCAGAATAAACGTTAGAGGAAACAGCATGATTATGTTAAAATTAAGAAGTTCTAATCATAAAAATTTGCCCCCAAGATGTAGTCAATACAAATAGTTGACAAGGACTTGTGTCATAGACAGATAGATAGATAAACAGACAGATGTTAATGAAGCAAAAAAACTAGAGCATAGTTTTAAAAAGGACTTTTCAGAGACGAGAAAAAATGAAGCAGCAGTTTATATTATGAAAAGAACGAATCCTCATTAGTTATCAAGGAAACATAGCTTATAACTACAAAGAAATGCTATTTTGTATGCACTAGAATGCCAAATGTTAAAAAGCTACATAATAACAAGATTAGGAAAAATAGGAATCATTATACCTGATTTGTACTAATGTCAATTTTACCACCATTTGGAAAGCTCTTTGGCATTATCTATTAGAGCTGATTTCGCATATACCTAGGGAGCCAGCAATCACATGCATTAAAGAAACATTGAATTGCCATACATTCAGAAGTTATTTAGGAAGAAGTGCCTGGGTGGCTCAGTCTGTTAAGTGTCCGACTCTTGATTTGGCTCAGGTCAGGATCTGACGGTGTTTGGGATCAATTCTTACATTTGGCTCTATGCTGACAGTGTGGAGCTTGATTGGGATTCTCTCTGTCTCTCTTTCTTTCTGCCCTTTGATCCCCCCTCTCTCATTCTCTTAAAATAAATAAACATTTTTAAAAAAATTAAAAAAAGAGAATCTATTTAGGAAAAACCTTCCATGTAATTGATATTCTGCTACAATTTGTAATTTCTTTTAAATCTGCCTTTTAATTCCATCCATATTTCCATGGCAACTGAACTAAATTTAATTCAAA
Organism: Panthera uncia; assembly: GCF_023721935.1. Taxonomy (NCBI): domain Eukaryota; kingdom Metazoa; phylum Chordata; class Mammalia; order Carnivora; family Felidae; genus Panthera; species Panthera uncia. Next base: position 135,523,277 of record NC_064811.1, on the reverse strand, counting down.
TGCTTTTTACAATGGCTATAATTTAAATGTGTGTGAAGCTAGTTACCTTCCCGCTTGCATGAACACCGCATCAGTATTACTTCAAACTTATCTGTTCATTTCTTAATTGGCTATTAGAAAAGGGACATTGACAAAATTTACCATGAATAAGAGGTTTCATTGTGGAGAACAAAAAAATCTATAGGGACAATAGGTTTGTTCACTCATGTTTTCACTTATTACATATTTACTGAGGTAAAAACAAACACAAAAACAAACATGTGCTGGCATATGGCTAACACAGAATAAGACTGTTCTCTACTTTCAGAAAGGTATAGTTAAGTACAAGTAGAAGTAAAGAATCTATAATGCATGGTGGAATAAAATAATTGCTGCACTAGACATATAAGCCAGGTATGAAAGGATCACAGACACAAAAGCAACAAATTCCAACCGAGTTACATAGTGTAGCCTTTCTTTATAGAGGTGATGACATTTGAGCTGATATTTGGTGGCTCTAGTGATCCTTACATAGCTGGAGACTTAAAAGTATGTCAAACTCAGGGAATAATCATAAAGTACATGGTAGGTTTCATGAACTAGGTGTAGTATATGATCATAAAAATGTTTCCTGGAATTTAACACACACAGTGAGAACAAATTATGGGGTAGAACCAGATTTAAGGAGGCCTTGAACTTTATGAGTGGAAAAAGTCAAATTAAGAGTGAATTACCAGGATCCTGGGTGACTCGGTTAAGTGTCCGACTTTGGCTCAGGTCATCATCTCATGGCTCGTGGATTCAAGCCCCACGTTGGGCTCTTTGTTGACAGCTCAGGGCCTGGAGCCTGCTTAGGATTCTGTGTCTCCCCCTCTCTCTGCTCTGCCTGTTTGCTCTCTCTCTCTCTCTCTCTCAAAAATAAATAAACATTAATTTTTTGTCTAAAAAAAGAGTGATTTACATGGTATATTTTTGGAAAGGTAAAAATTATCTACATATACATTATTTAGAGAGATCACAATAAACATTTTTTCTAGATTTTATTATTAAATATAGTGGACATTTGAACATGTTTTTATTACCTGGGTAGAATTAATGAAAATTCAATTTCCCAACATAGTTTATGAGACAAATATGCTTGTATTTAATCACAAGACAGAATGTGTATGGTGAAAACTTATTACAGCATGCTGGTGACTCACGATTGTTGTGAGCATTCAAGGTGAAGTTGAATTATCTCCCTTTATCTATCTTTTGAAGAGTATTTGGCATAATGGCACTTCCCAAAAGTAGTATTACTTGGTTCGTCAGCCTACTTGAATTTCTAAGAAGAAAACCAGTGCATTCATAAAGTATTATTTTTCATCATAAATAATCACATTAAAACAGTCAAGGACTAAAATTATACTTTAGGTTGTTTGTGCCTATTAATTTGCAACCATTAAATTACAGTAAAACTGGCATGGGGAAGATTCTATTATGATAATAGATAGAAGATAATCTACTGTCAACTTAATACTTTTGAGCCCTCTGAGCAATCTTTACTTTACAGTGATATAAATACAGTTGGTGGGATGTTGGCCAGATAAACAACTCTGGCTAACAAACCTAATCTGAAAACATTTTATGTGATACTTTAAAAAGTGGTTGTTATGGGTCACCTGGGTAGCTCAGTTGGTTAAGCCTCCAGCTTCGGCTCAGGTCATGATCTCATGGTTCGTGGGTTCAAGCCCTGCATGGGGCTCTGCGCTGACAGCGCAGAGCCTAGATCCTGCCTCAGATTCTGTTCCTCCCTCTCTCTCTGCCCCTGTCCTGCTCATGCTCTATGTCTCTCTCTCTCTCTCAAAAATAAAATAAAAACATTAAGAAAATTGAAAAGAAAATAAACAGTGGTTATTCTGCTCATTGATTTATTTTTAGAATATTATTATTTTATCCCAGACTATTGGATTTGCTTATTTTATTTTATTTTATTTTATTTTATTAAGAGAGAGCATACAAGTAGGAGAGAGGGCAGAGGGAGAGAGAGAGAATCTCCAGCAGTCTCCTCATTTAGTATGGAGCCCGTCAGGGCATTCGATCCCATGACTCTGGGATCATGGAAATCAAGAGTTGATGTTCAACAGACCTAGCCACCCAGGCACCCCTAGCCTCTTTTTTTTTTTTTTTTTTTTTAATGTTTATTTCTGAGACGGAGATAGAGGATGAGTGGGGGAGGGGCAGAGAGAGAGGGAGACACAGAATCCAAAGCAGGCTCCAGGCTCTAAGCTGTCAGCACAGAGCCCGACGCAGGGCTCAAACTCACAAACCATGAGATCATGACCTGAGCTTCAGTCGCTCAACCGAATGAGCCACCCAGGTGCCCCACCCCTAGCCTCTTATGTTCTTAACACGTGCTTGCTTTATGTTTATTATTTATTTATTTATTTATTTAGATTAAGCTATTACAGACATTAACTCAATTGGAGACATTTGTAGAAATAAAATTTTAATGATCTAGTGTTGTAAAATACTTACCATGTGTCCAGCACATAACTTAAAACAAAAGAGTGATTTACATGGTATATTTTTGCAAAGGTAAAAATTCTGTGCATATACGTTATTTACAGAGCTCACCATAAGCATTTTTTCTAGATTTTATTATTAAATATAGTAGATGTTTGAGCATATTTTTATTACCTGGGTAGAAGTAATGAAAATTCATTAATTTGAATTAATGAACACTCAATAGATGTTTGTTCTGATTATCGTTATTGTTATTATTTGGGTTCAACAATTATTAGCTTTAAATTTTTTCTTGGGGCGCCTGGGTGGCTCAGTCGGTTAAGCGTCCGACTTCGGCTCAGGTCATGATCTCACGGTCTGTGAGTTCGAGCCCCGCGTCAGGCTCTGTGCTGATGGCTCAGAGCCTGGAGCCTGTTTCAGATTCTGTGTCTCCCTCTCTCTCTGACCCTCCCCCATTCATGCTCTGTCTCTCTCTGTCTCAAAAATAAATAAACGTTAAAAAAAAAAATTAAAAAAAAAAAAGAAACTGATTTACATTAAAAAAAAATTAAAAAAATAAAATTTTTCTTAAATATACTGAACAATGTATAAAAATGAAATTGGGTGAAAACGGATAAAAGTGATAGTACCATAAGCTTGGTATGGGACTATTGAAGAAAGAATCACAAACTAGATATCATAGGTGTATATTTAGTAGCAAAATATTTTGAAGTTCAGATATATTTAGAAATTGCTTACATTTTTATTAACAGGTGTGGCAAGTGGCTATTCGTTTACTCTTGTGTCTTACATAGTCTATCACTTTCCTCTGAAGCTAAATTCTGTTTTTGAATCCCATCAGAACATTTTATCCTCCCGTTTGAAAACATGCCCCTAGAACATCTAATTTCAGAGTTTTATTCAAATCTGATAATTATCCGTGGCTTTGCCTTCTTGTAGAGTGTGGAAAGAAAAATAAGTTTCATAAGGAACGTTAGTAAAAAAAAATGTAAATATATATGAAAATGTTTTTATATCATATTCTCAAAATCATGCCTCACCACACTTTATTTTCAAGAGTGAGCGATAGTTAAAGGTTACACTTGTGCGGAGTAACTGCGATATCAGAAGGCTTCAGCTGAAAATGCTCTCACGTTTCGGTGCCAACGCACATTCTTACCGCAGCCACGGGTGGTTACACTGCTGCTACTTGGCCTAGTTTTTTTGCTCTCCCTGTGACTTCTCTGCTGAGCATCTCTGACCCCATTCTCTTTTCTCTATGCCAGTAATTGCAGCTGCTAAGGTATCACTGCTTTCTGTTGCTAGTTGGGCCCTTTTTCAGCATCGACAATGGAAGGAAGAGCACCTGGCATTGTTCTCTCTTAAGGAAACAGAATCTTTGTGGTGTAATGGTAGAGATGGGAAAGAAGAGGAGAGGGGAAAGATAGGGCTTTGGGGAGAAGAGACCAGTTTATACCTGTTAGGATTTTCCAACATTTGTTTCTCCATTGTAACAGTTAAGCAGTGATCCTGCCCCCAGAAGTAACAGTAATGTTTCAAATAGAGAAAATAATCTGCGTTCCAATGAGATGGGTTTACAAATTCCTAATCTTGATTTGTAGTGGTAGGGCACATTTTTGCTTCCTTTACCCAGTCTTTGACATCGATGTCACTTCTTCAGGCTTTAATTTCCCCTTCTCATGTGATGATAAAGAATTGTGGTTCTCAAGCTTATTTGCAGGCATTTAAAACAATAATGATAATATCTCAATAGAGAAGATATTAGGCTCTAGGCCGCCTGGGTGGCTCAGTGGGTTAAGTGACTGACTTCAGTTCAGGTTAAGATTTTGCAGTTTACGAGTTCATGAGTTCAAGCCCTGCGTTGGGCTCTGTGCTGACAGCTCAGAGCCTGGAGCCTGCTTTGGATTCTGTGTCTCCCTGTCTCTCGGCCCCTCCCCTGGCTTGAGCTCTATCTCTCTTTCAAAAATAAACATTAAAAAGATTTAAAAAAAGAGAGAGAGAAGTTATTAGGTTCTTGGAAGGTTAGAGATTTAAAATCAAGTGAGATTATGATCAGGGGTTTTAATGGAACAATGTAAGAAGCATGTTAGTTAATCTAGAAAAAAAAAACTGGATGACTAGAGACATTTTTCTGGTTTCATTATATTTTCCTCTTTATATAAACTATTGAACTGATTCTTAGTTTGTCATATTTAAAACACCATATTTCACTTAGTTCATCTAAATGATGTTTCAAAAACAGGTAAGTAAATTCCAAATTCTAATAATTAGAAGGGTATCTATGGAGAATTTTAGTAAAACATAGACTAGTCAGTGGCAATACCATGAAGAGCTGAGAACAAAATCTAGAGTTTATGATGTAATTTTAGGCAGAAGCTGCCATTCCCTTTCCATTAATGCAAGCCAAACAAAGAGGCTAATGTTTTTTGAGCAAGTACTACATTCATAATTAAGTCAGAGAAAGAGAAATATCCCAGGAGAACAAACGGTAAGAGAAACCTCAGGCTATAGTTTGCATTGGCAAGTACAAAACAATCCTGTTCAACAAGATGACTCAATTAACCAAGTGTACATGCAATGCACAGTTAACTTATTTTCTTGGAGTCATCAGGATACTTTCTTTGTTTTTTTTTTTGAGTTTATCTGTTTATTTTTTGGGGGGCGATGAGTACAGGAAGGGAGAGAGAAAGAATCTCAAGCAGGCTCCACACCAGCAGCGAGCAGCCTGATGTGGGGGTAGAACTAACAAACCATGAGATCATCACTTGAGCCAAACCAAGAGTCCTGTGCTTAACCCACTGAGCCACTCAGGTGTCCCAAGATACTTTTTAACTTAATATCACACACATTTCCAAGATTAAGCTGAAATTATTTTATAAAAGTTATTGTTAGTGTCTAATTTCCCAATTAATATTTTTATATCAAAATTCCTACCTCATAATGCTGATATCTGGGTTCTCTACTATGAAATTGTACAAAAGCTAAGATATATTTAAAATACTTTGGGGAAAATGAATTCAGTTCTAGAGTTAGTCATCCTTTCGGTGCCACTACATGTGACCTTATTGTTATAGAATGGGAATGTAACAGATTGAAAATATCACATTTTAATTTTGTAACAGAGTGCCAAGCCTGGTGCCGATTGTGTCTATGAGAAAATCCAAACAATATGAAATTCACTTTAATCAACATTTCACGGGTGTCTGGGTGGCTCAGTAGGTTAAACCTCCAACTTCAGCTCAGGTCATGATCTCATGGTCGGCAGGTTCAAGCCTCCCATCAGGCTCTGTGCTGACAGCTCAAAGCCTGGAGCCTGCTTGGGATTCTGTGTCTCCCTCTCTCTCTCTGCCCCTCCCCCACTCATGCTCTGTCTCTCTTTCTCTCTCAAAAATAAATAAACATTAAAAGAATTTACAAAAAGACCTAAAATACTTGAAGGTATTGTAAGAGACAAATTTGAGTTTATTTCAGAACTTGTCATTGGCCTGCTAAGGTTTTTAATATTTGGTCTTTGACAAAGAATGTCTTTTTTTTTTTTAATATATGAAATTTATTGTCAAATTGGTTTCCATACAACACCCAGTGCTCATCCCAAAAGGTGCCCTCCTCAATACCCATCACCCACCCTCCCCTCCCTCCCACCCCCCATCAACCCTCAGTTTGTTCTCAGTTTTTAACAGTCTCTTATGCTTTGGCTCTCTCCCACTCTAACCTCTTTTTTTTTTTTTTCTTCCCCTCCCCCATGGGTTTCTGTTAAGTTTCTCAGGATCCACATAAGAGTGAAAACATATGGTATCTGTCTTTCTCTGTATGGCTTATTTCACTTAGCATCATACTCTCTAGTTCCATCCACGTTGCTACAAAGGGCCATATTTCATTCTTTCTCATTGCTATGTAGTACTCCATTCTGTATATAAACCAAGAATGTCTTTTTTTTAACGTTCATTCATTTTTTGATAGAGAGAGACAGAGTGTGAGTGGGGGAGGGGCAGAGAAGGAGACACAGAATCTGAAGCAGGCTCCAGGCTCTGAACTGACAGCACAGAAGGGGTATGTGAAATAATGTGTTTCTCAACACTGTGTACACACAAACATCATATTATTTCTCCTTATTAAAAAGCAATATATATGCTAATTATTACTGCAAGTTGCTTCACATTTGAGACACAATATAAAGTTGCTATCTTTAAAGATATGTTTAGAGAAAAATATATATGTACATATGCATATAAACATATCTGTGGTGTGTGTGCATACACGTGTGTGTCTGAGTATGTGCCAATCACTGTTGTAAGCAATTTAAAATTTTAGCTCATGGAATTTTCCTAAAATCTTTATAATATCTAATTTTTCTTGTTTCATTCAATTTCTATAGAAGTCTGTTCTTTTTTTCTTTATTGGGGGAGGGGCAGAGAGAGAGGGAGACAGAGAATCCCAAGCAGGCTCTGTACTGTAAGCTCAGAGCCCGATGCAGCAATGGAACCCATGAACAGTGAGATCATGATCTGGGCAGAAACCAAGAGTCAGACTTGAACTCAACCACTTGAGCCATCCAGGTACCCCTAGAAATCTGTTCTAAGAAGAAGTAACCTCCTGTTAATTTATGTTAATTTACCCTCTGTTGTTTTATGAGACATTATGTCATTTTCTACATGAACACTTTCTCAGATAGTGTAAAGTCCAATATTTTTTTTTTCCTTTTTGTTTTGTGACTACTGGAAATTTCAGGTGCTAAATTTATGGCCTACTACAGTGGTTATTCATTTGGGTGTCTGATGCCTTTTATTGCACTGCTACTAATCTGTTTATAATATCTTTAAAGATGAGCAATTTTAACTGAATTATAAACTAAGCATTTACCCAGAATTCATAAATATCAAGATATTTAATGTATTTGAGGGTTGTAATTATAATTTTAATTAATCTCATGAAATATTTACCTAAAATCTTTATTTTATTGATAAATAATGTTTTTAAAGTAGTCAATTTCCTTCAAAGATTCCATATCTCTTATTTTACTTACTCTATATTTAAATATAATTATATTTGTGTGTTAACATATGAATATAATTATACTAAACAGACATTTAAATATCAAATAGTGAAAAGTTCAATATATGAGAGAAGTGATAAAAGTGATAGAAATAATACTCTTATAAAAATTATTCTGCATTGCAATAGCTTTAAAGTCTACCATCTTTCATTGTTTCCTATGCATAAGGTTAATTAATATGCAAATAGTCTATTTCTCTAATTAATTTGTTTTCTCAGATGATAATAAGAGAGACTCTCTGATAGTCCTAATGATACGCTAGGATATGCTTTTATGCAAGGTTTTGTTTTGGCAGCATTTCTATTAATTTAATTTCTATAGGTATGATTATCTCGAGTTTTACCTAGGAGATATGGGATATATATAAATACATTTATTGTATATATACAACTATATAATCAAGATCTATTGAACAATTCATTATGTGCCATGTGATATTTAACAAATATTATAATCACTTTATTTTATTTTGTAATTCTCTAATTAACCATTTGGTATATTTTCTAGGTGAGAAAGTTAAAGCAAAAGAGGAAGTAACTTTGCTTGCCATATACTTGAAATGGTAGGGTATATAAGTAAGTTAGAAGGCAAAGATTTTCCCATACATACCCATAGCTAATCACCACAATTGTTTAATAATGTCATTGTTTCTTGTTTATCATGTAAATATGACGATCAATAATTTGTGTGAAGAATTATCAAAATCAAGTCACTTCCTGACAATGGTGGGCTTAGAATTTCTCTTAAGAGAAGCTCAGGTGTTGGCAGTCTGGATGGGAGGATGTTAGCTAGAAAATTTTTCTTGAAGTTATGTTTGTTAGCAAGCAGCCTGTTACACTAACATTGTGTGGTATCTGAGATGGTCCTAATGATCCTCCTCTGCTGTTATACACACCCTTATATAATTTTCCATTGAAATAGATCAGTTCTCTATCACATATAGAGTAGGGTGGAGGTGGAAGTATATAATTTCTGGAGCCAGTTCAAAAAGGGCATTTGGGCTTCTGCCTTGCTCTCTTGGATCACTCACTCAGTTGGAGGAAGCCAACTGTCAGTATGTGAGGACATGTAAGCAGCCTTGGGGAGAGTCGCATAAGTGGTGAACTGAGGCTTTCTGCCAACAGCTAGCACAAAATTGCCAGCCGTGTAAGTGAGCCACCCAGAAGTGGATCTTCCAATCTAAGTCAAGCTTTCAGATGACTGGAGCCTCATGAGATATCCCAAATCAGAACTCTCTTAGACAAGTCTCCACCACAGATACCATAAATGTGTTGTTGTTGTTGTGGTTGTGGTTGTTGTTGTTTTAAGCCACTAAGTCTGAGATAATTTTTTAACACATCATGTGATAACTACTACAGATATGAGCTTACTTGATTTGGCATTGGAAGGAAAGATGGATATAGTTTTTTTGTTGTTGTTGTTAAGTGTATTTATTTATTTATCTAAGTAATCTCTACATCCAACTTGGGGCTCGAACTCAGGACCTCAAGACCAAGAGTCACAGGCTCTTCTGACTGAGCCAGCCATGTGCCCTAGAAATATGGATATAATTTTTATTTGTTTTGTGTCGTGGCTTTAATCTTTTGACAGGGGAACAGTTCTTACATTGCCTTGGTTTCAATCAGACTACTTGGTTGCCAGAGTAAGTTCTATTTGGTTAAGTATAGGTTATTTTTAAAGCGATGTGATTGTTAAACTGGCAATGTGAAGCAATGAGGGATGTATCCATATTCAAAATCCAGAAACTGATATCCTAGACACCTGCTGACTCTCTTCCTCTCCCATGGGAGAGTCCCACTCTGAGTTCTCTTCAGTCTTACAAATTATCAGGGGCTCTGAATCTACATAATGGTGCCTTTTGCTCTGCATTCTTATAATTCTGGTTCTCTGTGTTCTTCGTTTTTTAACATGATTTCTTGATTCAGATTAGTCCTGAAAAGGATCTGATCATCTCATTTCATCAGCTTATATAAATTAAGACCATAGATTCCTGGCCAGTTTCTGAGTCATATTCCCCAATGTAAGTTGGACACTATATAGCCTACTTAGTTAATGTGAGACACTAGGTTGGGAAGCTGTGTAGTCAGTGGGGAGAATCATCTTCAATCAGTGCCCAGCAAGTGACAGTTTTACTTAAAAGTGGCTTTGAATTTGGCACATGGCAGGCAATGTACTTGACATATCTTACATAGCTTTCCTTCCTAAAAATAGTATATTTTAAATGTCTCATTTCATTCTCCATATGCACTTTCAAAGAAATTCCAGCTTACCATAATACTAACTATACATTTTTAGATACATTAAATTTTTATCTACATTTTCTTTTAACGTTACCCTTTTTCGTTTGCCTTCTGAAGTTAAGTCAGTTTCTTAAATGCAAAAGGAGAAGCAGTCAATAAGACATCTAACTAAAATACTATCTTTCCGTAAATGCAGTTTATAAAAATATGTTTTCCACTGATGAAAACCTTACACTTTCAAAGACAAAGAAGAACAAAAACTTATTTAATGAAAAGCCAACCAGTTTACATATGAGTAGCCAAGCAAAATTAGCTGTTTAGTACTATGATATGCTGCTATGTAGTTAATCACCTTATTACTATTACTTATATAATATTCAAATCTCCCACACATATTTCCACAAACAGGTAGCATATTTAATATGAGATCCATCACTTTGAATATAATTGCAAGTCGCTAATATAAAATGAGGCAATTTATTTAAAAAAGGCATTGGGGCACCTGGGTGGCTCAGTCAGTTAAGCATCCAAATAAGCATCCAAATAAGCTCCAAATAAGTGAAGCATCCAAATAAGCTCAGGTTATGATCTCACGGTTTGTGGATTAGTGTCAGGCACGGTGCTGACGGTGCAGAGCTTGCTTGGGATTCTCATTCTCTCCCCTCTCTCTGTCCCTCCTCCACTTGTGCTTTCTCTCTCTCTCAAAATAAATAAACTTAAAAAAATTTTAAAAAGGCATTAATAAATGATTCTGTTACTAGTGTTCAAGCATCTCTTCCATTGAACCACATTTTCATTATAAGACATATGCTATCTTCAGAAAGAGTTTTGCATTTCATTTAAGTTATGAATAAGTGTTTAATTGCTTGGTGTCTGTAACTTTGAGGGTTTTTTGTTCAATTATAAATAAAATATTTCAGAACAGAAATTTACTTATGCTATATTAAGGGATGCATTAGATGTTTTATACGATTCTATAAATACAGGAACAAAAAATTAAGCCCAGACTGTTGGTTCTACAGGGAAAAAAAAAAGATGTTAAGTTTAAAAGAGAACTAGGGGCAAATTAAGTGAAGAATTCTGGTAAGGGTATTACTGTCATATTTAACATATGGGTAAAAATGAAGAAATTTAAAATGACTTGATGTTTGGAATGTGAGTTTAATATGATACAAGCATGTCATGGATGACCTTGTGTGCTATGCTAAGGACTTTGAGTACACACACATGCACACACACACACACACACACTCACACACACACGAATATGCATTATGTTTTTAAGCAAATAAATGGCATGATCAAGCCTGCATTTACTATAGGTAGCTGTTTTTATTGTGTGAAAAAGAAATTAATATGGAAAAACAAAGCCATTCCAATATGCATGCAGCTGTTAAAATATAAAACATAGAAAAGTAACATCCCAATAGAAATAATAGGTTAAAGGCATAAATAGAAGAAAATTTTCTTAAATATTTGCAAACATACTCAATATAGCTTATAATCAAAGTATTATATATTATATATAACATACATATGTTATATATACACATGTATCATATAACATATATTCATATTTGGTGAGCTTGTGCATATGTACACATACACATACATACAGTCTTAGTCTTCCTTGAGTGTGGAGGGGTGAATACTTGCATAGACTGCGTTTGGTGCTGATAACAACCATCTGGCAATTAACCTGACAGCATGCGTCAATGGCTTTAAATATCCCCATACCTCTTGTAGGAATGCATACTAATGGAGTAACTACATAGAAGGATGGTCATCACAGTGAAAACACATCCATGCACACATACACACACACACACATATGCGTATAAATGTATACATACATGCATCTTTTTGACTAAGTCAATGATACTTACTGAACCTTATAACTTAAATTAGCTTCTGGTCTATGTACTAAGTTAGGATTATTGAATAATGAGCAATAGTGTTTTTTAAAGGAAGAAATCCATATGAAGGAATAGTGTATAATGATTAAAACCTTATATATTTGAAGTCTAGGGTAGACATATGATAAATTAATATAGAGGATTTAAAATTATTTTTATATGTTGCATATTTACTGATAGTATCAGAAACACCCCCAATTCATGCACATTTATATAAAGATCAGAAAAATAATGAAAAGACATCTAGGGAAAAGAGACTTGGTTATTATATCCCTGTAATTGAGTTTAAAGTATTTTTTAAATTTAATGTGCATTCCAACTTGATACAATAACATGGAATATGTTCTAAATACACAATACCAATATATGCAAATTTTAAATTAAGTAATTGCAGAATAAATTCTATCTATAAACATTCATTCTCTTGAATTAAGAATAATATAGCTTTACATCTAGCATATCTTTAGTGAAGGTTACACTTGATTTGCTATACTTTTTATATTTTAATAAGTCATTGAGTTTTTATTTAAATTCCAGTTAACTAACGTACAGTGTAATATTAATTTCAGGTGTAGAATTTAGTGATTCATTGATATGTTATGCTTTGGGCTATTGTAAAAAGATCTCTTTTGCATTTTCTTTTTTTAAAGTTCATTTATTTTGAGAGAGAGAGAGTGGGGGAGAGGCAGAGAAAGGAAGAGAGAGAAAATCGTAAGCAGTTTCCACTCATCAGTGCAGAGCCAGATGCAGGGCTCAAACTCATGAACCGTGAGATTATGACCTGAGCCAAAATCGAGAATCAGATGCTTAACCTACTGAGCCACCCAGGCACCTCTCTTTTGTGTTTTCTAATTCTTCCATAGCATAGGTTTTGGGTTATTTATCTTGTGTCTTGTCACCAAATTGAATCATCTTACTAACTTTATGTGTACTTTGAATTCAATCTTTTGGGATTAACTTTATCTTCAAATTTTGATTATTTAATTCTCTAATTTGCACTACTAATGCAATTTATATTTGTTTCTTGACTTAATGAATTGTCTAATGAATTCACAAAAAAACTAATTTCTAATGAAAATTACAAATCACTATTTAGACTCTCAACTTGTTATCCTGATATTTTGTTAAATTTTTATTAATATAAAATATGTCTAATTTTCTTTTTTATTAAGTATAGATAATAGCAATTTAGTTAATTCTATTGTATTTACATTCTCCTTTATTTTTATTTTTTTGAAGTATAATTAATGTACAATATTATATTAGTTTCAGGTATATAACATATTGATTTGACACTCTATACATCAATGCTCATTCATCACGATTAATGTGGTCACCATAAAACATTTTTGCAATATTATTGACTATATTCCTTGTTCTGTACTTTTCATCTCTGTGACTTACTTATTTTATAAGTGGACGTTTTCACTTCTTAATCATCTTTATCTTGTTATCTTCTTATCTGTAGTTATGTATCTGTTTGTTTTTGTTTATGTTTTAGATTCTACGTGTCAGTGAAATCATGTGGTATTTGTTTTTCTTTAGTGTAATACCCCCTATATATAGTTTGCTCAGTCACTAAGAGTATTTAGACTATACTTGGTAATAGGTGGCACACTCTATCAGATTATATTTATTTAGTTATATTGCATTAATTATTCTCACTTTATATTACTAATATATTACATTAAATTAATTAATTTCTTAAATAAATACCTACCAATATAGTCTTTCATTCCAAGAGGATTCCTGTCTATGATCAAACTTTAATTTATTTTTATTTGTTTTTTAAAATTTTTAATGTTTATTTTTGAGAAAGAGAGATTGTGAGTGAGGGAAGGGGCAGAGAGAGAGGGAGACACAGAATCCAAAGCAGGTTCCAGGCTCTGAGCTGTCAGCACAGAGCTCAGTGCAGGGCTTGAACTCATGAGCCACGGGATCATGAACCTGAGCTGAAGTCAGATGCCGAACTGACTGAGCCACCCAGGCTCACTTATGATCAAATTTTTAATATCCTGATTAGTTTTTATTGCATTTTATAAATAATTTTTTGTCATTAGTGAAATTGTCCTATAATTCCCTTTGCTTTGTTACCATTATCAGATATTGGTATCTCTTTTGCTGACTTTATAAAATAAATGAAATGTTTCCATCTTGGTTGATACTCTAAAAACATTTAAGGGACCCCTGAGTAGCTCAGTTGGTTGAGTGTCCAACTCTTAATTTCAGCTCAGGTCATGATCTCACAGTTCACGTGGTCGCATGGGGTGTGGGGTTCTGCGCTGACAGTGCAGAGCTTGCTTTGGATTCTCTCTTCCTCTCTCTGCCCCTCCCCCACTCTCTCTCTCTTTCTGAAAATAAACAAATAAACATTTAAAAATATTGCAATTTTGGGTGCCTGGGTGGCTCAGTCTGTTAAGCGTCTGACTCTTGGTTTTGCCTCAGGTCATAATATCATAGCTTCATGGGTTTGAGACCTGCACTGGCAGTGTGGAGCCTGCTTGGGATTCTCTCTCTCCCTCTCTCTGATCTCTCCCACTTTCGCTGTCTCTGTCTCTCTCAAAATAAGTAAATAAAAACTTTAAAAAAATGTTTCATGTTAGTACCACGGTTATTTTTATTCCATATTTTTCTTCATTTTCAGTTTGGATATTTATATTTCCTTGGATTTTTTTTTTAAATTTTTATTAGTGTTTTATTTATTTTTGAGACAGAGAGAGACAGAGCATGAGCAGGGGAGGGTCAGAGAGAGAGGGAGACACAGAATCCGAAACAGGCTCCAGGCTCTGGGCTGTCAGCCCAGAGCCCGATGCGGGGCTCAAACTCACGGACCGCGAGATCATGACCTGAGCCGAAGTCAGACGCCCAACCGACTGAGCCACCCAGGCGCCCCTCCTTGGATTTTTTTTTTAAGTGAAATCCAGATTATCAAATTTATTAGCAAGAAATTCTACATTAAAGTGATGAATCACCAAATTGCGCTCCTGAAACTAATATTACACTATTATATTAACTACTAGAATTTAATTAAAAACTTGAAACTACAAAAAAATTCTACCATATTTTAAAATCGTAACTATAGTCATTCCTACTTTCTTCCTTGTATCCATATTTCTCTTCCTTTTTTCTTCCTCCTGCTTCTGCTTCCAATTCTGCTTTCTCTCTCTCTCTCTTCCCCCTCTCTGTTTGGCTCAATAATGAATCAATTAAGTCTATGTATTACGTTTTGGCCAAAACTCTTTGGGTCCATATATCGAATACTCATCTTTGTTGTCTTATATGAATTGTAATTATATTTGATTTTTTAAAAAGTAATAATTTATTGAAGAATTTTGTGTGTTTAAACACCTCTCATAGATTTTCAGGGCACCTGGATGGCCCAGTCGGTTGAGCATCCAACTCTTGATTTCAGCTCAGGTCATGATCCCAGGGTTGTGGGATCAATCCCTGTGTTGGGCTCTGTGATGAGCATGGATTCTGCTTAAGATTCTCTATCTCCCTTTGCCCCTCTGCTCCTCTCCCCCACTCATGTGCTCTCTCTCTCTCTTTCTCTGAAATAAAATAAAATAAAATATATTTAAACACCTCTCATAGATTATCATATTTTCTTTATTATTGTCTGAAAATATCTAAATGATTTATGCTGACTGGAATATATCTACAAAACAGAGACTTTTTATTTTCTAGTTTAGTTTGTGAGCACTCTTGAAAATATTTTCCAAAAAGCCTGAAAAAAATACCTCTGTTTGTATAATACAACATTCAGTTTGTATAGTATGATAGTTATTATAAAAATACTAATTCAGTTTTAATAATTATATTATTGAAACTTTGTCTTTTTCTCTTAATTTTTCAAACACTGCAAGTGAAGAGTTATAGAAATAGAATATAATTGTGGATTTATCAATTTTGTATCCGATCCTAATAGCTTTTGCTTTATATTTTAATCGTATGTTTTTAGTTTACATAATTTTAGGTTCAGCATGCAGTGCCTTGAATTTTGCCTTGTTTGATGTTAATATCACAAACCATGTATTTTTGGTACTTTCTCATAAATGATTTCCTATTTTAAAAAATATCTGTCCTTAGCCCTTTAAAATAGCAGTACTTTGGTATACCACTAGAATTTGTGCAGGCTTTTTCCAGTATCTGGAAAACCTACCCTTAAATCCTCACTCGGTTCACTTTTATTTATCTTGTATATCACACCTTCAATATTTCACTATGCTTAATCCACCTGTTGAAAGCATTCACAGCAATGTTCTTCTCTTTTATAACACATTAAATCTGTAATTTAATTTTTTTTTCTCAATTAGAACATCAGCTCTATTAACAGAGAGACTAGGCCTGTTCTAATTTGTGTCCTATATCACTGAACACAATGTCTGACACATGCTAGGCACTCAGTCAGTACTCACTGAGAGAATGAATGGAGATAGGAGGAAATGTGTCTAGTCACCCCCCCTTTTTTTAATAAACAAACAAAAAAAACCCACCCATACAAAGATAAGTCTAATCATGGCTCAGCCTTGCCTGAGCCTACAGAAGAAAATTTATTATCTGCTGCATGGTGTACAAAAGACTTTGTTCATCTACTCATGGAAAAATTCTCCGGCCTCATCTTCTTTTGTGCTTCAAATAGACTCAGTTACTTAAATTTCTCTGAATACAGTAGTTAGTTCTCTCTTATGGGGGGGATATGTTCCAAGACCTCCAGCAGATGCCTGAAACCCCTTATAGCACTGTACCCTAGGTGCACTGTGTTTTCTTATCTGTACATACCTATGATAAAATTTAATTTAGAAATCAGGCACACCAAAAGGTTAGCAATAATAACAAAATAATTTTAATGATGTACTGTAACAAAAGTTGTGGAAATGTGGTTTCTCCCTATCTGTCTCTCTCTTAAAATATCTGTTTGCACCACACTCGCCATCCTTCTTCTTGCGATGATGTGAGATGACAGAATGCCTATGTGATGAGAGGAAGTGAAGTGAATGACATAGATAGACACTGAGACTACCACCGATATTCTGATGGTACTTCCGGAGCAGGATCATCTACTTCCAGACCGAGGTTAACTGCTGGTAACTGAGGTCTGTGTCCTCTCCTCACAAATAGGATCTATCATTTTCATATTCATTTCAAGAACACTGTAGACAACAAGAATAGCACCACAAAATGTCCTGAAGGGAAGCATATAGCATGCATTCAGATTTGGATAAATAATCATAAAGAATTAAAAATGCCAAGAATTACAAAAAAAGCTTACTTTACACAAATTTATTTTTAAAAAATACAGCAGGTTTTGAAAACTGGATGACTTGGGCCGTCAGCATCTGTCTAAGAGTGCTGGACTACCGTGTTGGCTCTGCTGCATTCATAAAGGGCTTCCGTTAAAAAAAAAAGTGCTTTAATATGGCTAAAATATTCAGGGAATATTTAATTGTGCATGAGATTTTACATCAGTCACACTTTCTTTTGACATCTTATTTTGCTTAGAAAGCATAAAATTTGGGCAACATTGAATTGGTAATGGAGGCAGACATTTCTCTGAGAATATTTCTAATTGGTATTTATTTCATTATTTCTATCTCAATATTTTAACTCTATTGATTTAATCTCGGTATAATATTTAATAAAACTATTTTCCAAAAACAATTTAATCTGAACCATTATTGTGCACTGAACTAAGTAAGATATAGTTAGAAATACAGTAAAACCTTGGGTTACCAGTAACTTGTTCTGTCAGTGTTCTCCAAGACGAGCAAACATTTCTAACACATTTTAACTTGATAAATGAGCAATGTTTTGCAATATGAATATTATGCAATGCTGAAAGTCACATGATCGCAGATGAGTCAATGGGTGTTGAAATTTGTTTTGATATAAAAGTGCTTTGAATTACAAGCATGTTTGTGGAACGAATTATGCTTGCAAACCAAGGTTTTACTGTACTTAATTCTGTTTGGTTTAAAAAGTGAAAGCAGGCTACTTAAAAATAGGCTACTGCTATGTTCAAAACCTTTAATTACAAGAATTCTTCTTGCTCAGGAATATTGCATATTATGTAGTTATATTACATATTGTGATTATTGAGAATTTTTAAAATACATTTTTTTTCAGTTAGCAACTTTTAACTATACTGTCTTTAGTAAATAGTTTTAACTACCAATATTTGTTCTAAAGATGTATTTCAATAACATTAACCTAACTATCCCATTCTTTCCAGTGATGCATAAAATGTTTTTTGTTTATTAGCAACATCTTTATTACAAAGAAGAATCGACAATTTCAATAAATGAAAAGAGCATTATTAGCTAGTACCAGCATTTTACTGTTTTGTTAATTCGAAGTAGTTTGTTGAATTCAACATCACTTTTATGTACATGTTCTATCTTAGAGATTGTGACCTCTTTAATAGTTATTTATATTAGTATGCAATTGAACCTCTATTTACTTATTTTTCTTTCTCTCCTTTTTCTTTTTAACATGCTGCAGTAGCTAACATATTATGGAGAGAAGAAGGTACTAAATTCCATTATTTTTATATTGTGATTATTTTGTTTAATTTTTAGTAGATTTGTTGACTATGTTTTAGTAATGACCTTATTCATTTTTATGTTGACTCAATATTTTCATTTGACTATAAATCAATATTATTTTGTGAAACTGTTACCATTAAAATATTTATTACTCTTCATCAGCTTGATTTATTATCCCTATATAACCAGAGAGGTACATTATAATATATTGAAATGATTTTAAGAGTTTAAAATTATGTCAAAAAATAAAGGCAAACTTAAACATTAACTTCCATAATAAACCCTGATTTCGATTAGAAAAAGAAAAATTATAAAAACTATTACCTTATCAAGGAAATGTAATAAATTATTTAAGAAAATGGATGATAAACTTGAAGGATCTAGATTCAAATCTAGATTCCACTACCATATAATCGAGGGCCCCTTAATGTCCCAATTTTCTCATCTCAAATATAAGGATAGTTGTTAATACTCAGTAGGGTTATTACCAGTTCCTTAAACATAGTCTATACTGAATAAGCAGTTTCCACTTCCATTTATTATTGTTATTATTTTTCTTATTCATAAAAACCAGGGAGAATGCATTTGGCCAGGTACTCATGTGCTTTACTTAAATTTTTAGGAGAAAAATGTAGTAAGTCATCATTAGAGTTCTGGTAAGCAATGACCAAAATATTGCCTCACACTTGATCCTATACAAACTTTTTCTTCCCTCATTATAATGGGCTTCCTAAATGAATTGGAGTCATTGCCACCTGCGAGGGCTGTGTCTCATAAGCTTCAAGTAATTTGAGAATTGAAGCATCTCAGTTTTGTTCTCAATGATGAGGCATACCACCATTTCCCCCCCGTTGGTATTTGTTGCTTCTCAAATCTTTTGTATGGGCTTCTTCAAAGTCTGGTTTTCTTTTTTTTCTTTTTTTTTTTTTAACGTTTATTTATTTTTGAGACAGAGAGAGATAGAGCATGAATGGGGGAGGGTCAGAGAGAGGGAGACACAGAATCCGAAACAGGCTCCGGGCTCTGAGCTGTCAGCACAGGGGCCCGATGCAGGGCTCAAACTCACGGACCGCGAGATCGTGACCTGAGCCGAAGTCGGCACTCAACCAACTGAGCCACCCAGGCGCCCCCAAAGTCTGGTTTTCTGAAGAGGTTCTAGTGTAACTATACCTTCTCATTTTATTCCACTTAGGTAGTTCACAGCTGAACATACAAATGTAATCATTGTTGAAACTAGCGTTAACATGTCTGTTAAACATTTCTTTATATTCTCTTCCCTCTTGAGATCATATAATATATCTCCTGAAATTTTAAAAATTAATTTCATGTTATCGAAATGCAAGGAACAAAACTTAAGTAGTCAGAGATCAGGTAGCACAGATCTGACTTTTGCTGGTTAATTGCTGGTAAAAACTGGATGTATTATTTTACTTCTCTGAGCCAGATTTTCTAACATATTGCTTGAAATACAGTTGTCACTCCCCTTGCAAATTTGTGATATATGAATGCCCTCAAAGTATGTGAAACAATGCTTTCTTATAATTTGACTATGATAACAATCGTGAACATGATTATTTTATGATTTGAATATGAAATAATAATATGATATTTTTCAGGCTACCCTTAAAATTATAGGAGACCTCCAGATTAATTAAAATGACCCTGAGATTCATTATATGAAACCATTTTTATCTATTTAAAATTTTCCTCTGTTAGTTTTTTAAAATGTATACTCTCAATAATTATTTTCCATCAACCAGTGATTTGCTTACTTTTCATAACTTTGTTTGACAGAGAATATATCTTGAGGAGTGATAGCCATTTAGTCTATTTCGCAGATAATTTGAAGACCTGTATAAATAAATGTCTTTGGGTAAAGTTTTTAAAATCTTTTATTTCATGTGCAATTATCATCAGAGTCCTTTGTTGTTTCTTAGAATAAACAAGATTTAACATAGTATATTTGAGAAAACAATATGCCTGATTTAGATTCATAGTCATCTGTAAATTATTTTTTACAATGCTGCAGTTATTGGCAAGGCATTACAATTAGAAATGATTGCATATAATAGTAATGGTGGCCAGCTTGAGAAATCACTGAATACTAACAGTACGTACAATTATTTCATAAAAAGTAATTAAAGTAACAGCCAACTGAAGCTTCCAAATTAATTTTTCTACTTTTAAAGGATCAAAAATAACAAATATGAACTACATAACTCTGAGAGCCATTTTTATTTCCACATGTAGTAATGCTCCTTGTTTGTATGCTTGTGTCATTGTCATGGCCAAGAGAAATTTGCCCAAGAGAAAACCAGCTGGGGAATTCCAGTTTCTGGCATTTTAAGATTAATATTGAAAAGAGTTAAAAATGATAAACCTCTCATAATGTCATTTTACTTCTAGGCAAGTATTAAAACTATAAAATTTTATAACTGAAAAATTATTTTTTTAAACATTAACATCAGAATCTAGCTTAGCCAGGGTTTTGTAATCTGAATTGATTTTACTGAATTTAATGTGTATTATCATACTAATTACACAGATATTTAAGCTTGAAGCACAGCGTCCTCTACTTCTATGGGTTCTTCCACTCCTTTTCTAGCCATCATTGTGGCTTGCAGGAGTGCAGGAAGACATTATTAAGAGAGGAAATATCCACCTCATTTAATGACAAATATTTTAAAGAGCCTATTAAATGTAAAGCACTTTGAAAATACTGGAAATATAAAGACTGGAATATTTTCCCTAAAGAAAATTTCAATCTAGTAAGTTAAAGTCTAAGTCATTCTTGTTGATAACTGACTTTATGATGTGATTTGAAAATACACATTAAAAGATCGACTGGTTTTCTTCCACAACATTTTTATGATCTTGTAATAAAATGTAATCTAATAAATTGTATATTAATATTTGTTTGTAAACAACAATTTAGGAATATATTATATGGTCTAACTTAATAATATGTGTTTTGGTTTGTATAAGCGCTGAATTAAAGGAAATTAAGCCATTTTATTCACTGATGAATTAATCTTAACTTTTAAATATGCTAATTTCAAGCGCCTAACACAGATGTAAGGTGGTTCGTTATATAGGATAGCATTTCCTAAATTTGTTAGAACATGGAATTATTTTGATGAATATCTATAGGATCAATATTGAATAAAGGCTACT
The DNA here is from genome assembly GCF_023721935.1 of Panthera uncia. Classification (NCBI taxonomy): domain Eukaryota; kingdom Metazoa; phylum Chordata; class Mammalia; order Carnivora; family Felidae; genus Panthera; species Panthera uncia. The sequence continues at coordinate 135,501,865 of NC_064811.1, read as the reverse complement.
TTGGGATATAGTGGATTTACATGACATCTAATGATTTGAAAGTCAAAAATATAACTTCTATGTTATTAAAGATTGTCCCTTCTAATCTTTGTAAATATTTATGAATCTACTCAAACAACAATATGGAAATGATTGAAACAAATCAATATAATTAACACCTACCGACACAAGATACAAATAGAAAGTTGCAGGGAAATCTTACAAAAAGCTTACATGTTACACCATGATCTGATCACAAAGCTTTGTGATCTGTAATGTCACCAAACTGGGGAAAAAGAGATATGGCAAACAGGTCAGTTTTTAACTTCTTCAGCCTGAAATTATTCTTGTTTCATTGGCCTAACTACTATGCATTGTAAGGGAGTTTGAAAAATATAGACTAATATATACCAACTTTGTGAGTTCCATAAGCTTCTCATATATTTTTAGAGAAAAAAAAAATGCTAAGGTTCTCAAGACCAGATTGCTGCCTCACAGTAATATTGAGAAGTTATTTAAAATTAAAAAGGATTTTCAGAGCATAAATTTCTAAATTCATGAAACTTAGAAAGTTACAGCATTGTGGAGAGGTAGAGACCATGCCTTCTAACGGTCAGTACACGATGCCAATTAAACCATGATCAAGCTCTCGATATTTTCATTAGCCAGTTCTCTACCCTTGCTTTAAATACTAACATCAACTTGGCCTCTTGTGTATTTTAAATTATTTCATTAAAAAGTTTTCACATCACAATTGTGATCTGACAAGAGATATCCATTTGCAGATGTATGTGTATATACATATACATATTTATGTATGCTAAATGTGTATATATATACATACATACTCATGGGTGTATATACAAAGATATACATAATTCCAACTAATATTAATTATATGACAAAAATACTCTATTATAACCTTTGCTATGTTAATCATTAAATATGATATTAATCATGCAGATTTGTATTCAGCTTTTTCAGCATATCTTTGGAAGTTCAGGAAATGGTATACTGACTCAAAAGGACTGGTTTTACATAATGTCACTCTGACCAATCAAATAGTACCCACTTGCTGAATTAATAGTGCCCAGTGCCCAGTAAAGAGCATGACCACTTGCAAAAAACTTTCTAGCGAGAATGAAAGTAAGTTTTCATTACTTATTTATTTTGAGAGAGAAAGACAGAGTGCATGTACGTGCAGGGGAGGAGGGGAGGAGCTTTGAGTGTGAAAAAGTTTTTAACTCCAGAGACAAAGATATAAAACGGGAACATTCGTGAACCAAAACCTTTCCCTGCTAAGTTATTCAAGGTGAGACATGCAATATGGACTATCTATCTATTCTTGCTTATATTTTTCTTTAGCTAAAAAAGATTTTTTTTCTATATTTCAAAAAAAATAAGCTCAGCATCTTTATAAGGTGAAAATAATAATATCAACCAATGAAGGACTTTATAACACTAAAACTTATTGAATTATCTTTTGATTGGTTACCAAATCACTGCATCATATGATTATAATTTGCTCTTGACTATAATTTGAATGTTAAAGCAGTGGCAATTTAAACAGAGAACGACAAACATCACCACAAAATAGCTTTTATTACTATCTTTTGCCATCGTTATCCATCCAATAATTACAAATTATCCACATTTTATTGTTGATATAAATTACGTAACATATACGCTATATATAAGAAATGATCCAATTATATTATCTTGGTACATGGTTATTCTTCAGCAGATAGCCTCAAGAGACAGCAATGTGCATTATATCCACTTATTTCTCAGTCTATTTCATGTATTTAAAGGTGCAGTATTGACTAGAAATTCCTCTAGGAAATACTTCCTTTTTACAAGACTGCAAGTAATTCTTGCTTACGTCCTTTCTCTGTATAAAAAGAAAAACAAAGCAAAAAGAAAGCTCACGAGGAACAAATTATGGATCACTTTCTAGAGCCTCTATACTCCATTAGATTAACAATCGACCTGGAAAAGACAAAGTACATGTGTCTGTCTTCACCAGGGGATGAAAAAAGAAACAACAGGCTGCACATATTGCAAATCTTTACTGTGACTAGAGTGGTGAACTTTTGTAATATACTGCAATACAACGCATTCATGAAGAAAGAATTGTAATTGAAACCTAAATGGTTATTAAACTTTTTTTCAGACTCAGAACCCCTTTGCTCTCTTCAATATTATTGAGAACTCAAAAGCTTGATTTTATGGGGTTACTACTATCCACTTATATTCACCATACTAGAAATTAAAACTGAGAAAAGTAAAAGATGTTTATTTATTAATTTATTGAAATAAACCATAATAAACTCCTTATATGTACCCATAACTAAAACTGTTTTAAAGCTATATTTTTAAAGCTACATTAGAAAAATGAAGAGATTCACATTGCTTTGCATTTTGCAAATTCTTTTCATGTCTGGCTCAATAGAAGATGCTGGATTCATATATTCTGCTTCTGCGTTGAATTGTGATATCACTCATTATATCACATGTCATGTAGCCCCTTGAAAACTACCCTCTATATTTGGAAGAATCTAATGTGTGAGAATGGAAGAGAAAAATGCAAATGACACCTAAGTATCATTATGAAAATAGTTTTGAATTTGTAGACCCCCTGAAAGGATCAACTTCAAGAATTCCTACTAGAAAATGCAGTTGAGTTTTAGCAGGCTCATGGATCCATAGAATTTGATAACATAGAAAACTGAAATGTAGCAGTATATTTCACAGTGTAGATTTGATGAAAACATGAGAACAGAAATCAAAATCTGGTTATATACCATTTTACAATTTTTTTCTACTAATTTTTAAAAGAAGAGATAATGTCAGTCATAAAAATAGCAACAGTACCATTTTTTTTTCAAAATTTACCATGCACCAGTCACTGCTAAATGTTTAACATTCTCCATTTAATCTAATTCTTATAATAGCTGTATGACATAAGTATAATACTTATCTCCAAGCTTGAGATAGAGAATTTCTCACATAGTCTGAGTAACTTTCCCATGGTACAACACTTAGCTCTATTGCCATGATTGATCTTTGAAATGTGTGAACCCAGAAAATGGAGTTTATCTCTCTTTGTTACTGTCTCTCATCTAAACAACAACAACAAAAAGAAGTTTGGTCATGACAACTTAATAATTATAGTGAACATACACAAATATATTATTATTTTCTTTATAAATAAAGCTAATGAATGCTCTAAATGCAAATCTGTGTCTTTAACTACCAACATCTCCATTATTGGGTATTTTTTATTATTCTGTGCCCAGTATAATCATAATAAGTGTTTATATGTATAATATTATAGCAGTAAATTTAAAAATAAACACATCTGTATCACATATTCAGATCATAAATTCTGCTGCTAAAACCTACAGAAAACTTAGTTTAAAATATTTCTCTAACCAGAAAAAGAAAAAGGAAAACACATCTCTTGTGAGTGTAGAGAAGAGTAACTCATAGATGGCTCTAAAGGTATACATAAAATTTTAATTGATAGCAGGAGAGTGATTAAAAACTACTCGTTTTATAATTATTATTTTAGCTAACATATATGGTATTTTGCTGGCATTACTATTCATAAACACTGAAAAGTTATATTTCCATTGAAAATAAAAAATTCAAGAACAAACTAAACTTTGCATAATGAAATCTGTATTTCTTCAATAGCTTGTAACCTGGGAAGCAGCTGTTTTTGTAACAACACTGAATGTGTTATTTATATTTTAAAAAGTAAGAAAATAGACTTGAGATTTGAACAAGTGATTTGGATGGATTAAGTGGGTTTTAGAGGAAAATACATCTTAGAAACTTCATCAGTGCAACAATTCAGCAAAATTCCACTGACTGCATTGTATACAGAATATGGTAAATGACATAATGAAAGATTCCATTTGAGTCAGGGCAGAGAGATTTCATGAAACTTTGCACTCTGGACTTAGAGTATTTTTCATATTCAAACACATTCAAATTCCTGATTCTGGACCAGAATTTTGCAGTAGCTGAAGGAAGGGAGAGTCATAGTCATTAAACATTTTGGGAGCTTTATAATAATCATGAAACATAGTTAACTGACACAACTAAAAATTAGACACCACATGACTACATGATTATGTTTACAAGTTTCAACAACCAAAAAAATTGATAGTCACCAACATGTAGTTCACGTCAATCCTATGTTAATGCTTACATGGAAGCTTGCTGATATGAATCAATTGTTTTGGCATAAAATCAAACTTTTTAAAAGTTTTATCCTTTGGGCATAGAATTTATATTCATCTGTGTATAAACATAATTATAAATAAGAGCTAACAACTACTAAATTTTATTTTCTGAAAAATATTAAGTTTAAATTAAAATTATTAGAAATCATGAAAAAATTAAATTTTATGAAAATTTATGAATTAAATTCTATGAAAAATACGACTTGAATTTAGTTTTTGCTACTTTTGCTACTGTTCAGAAATATTCCAACATACTGTAGTGCTCTCTGGAATTATTTTACATAATAACTGATAAAGATTGCATCATTTTAAAATAGGAGTACTATGAAATATTTATAAAGCAATAAGATGTGTGAAAATTATCTGGAGTCACTTAAAATGCATAACTGTACTATATAGAAATGATTTCATGTGTTAAAAGAAAATTATAACCACTATGTATAAACACCAATAAAGTCATAATCGTACTTGAATATATTTCCCTCTAAATCATAAGAATAGATGGATATGTGGCTGGATGGACAAAATTGGTGATCCTTTTATTAACTAGGAACATATTAGATAAGAATAAATGTGGCTTAAGTTGAATAAACAAATATTTTTATGAATCAATACACTTTTATTATGATCCTTAGGCTTGACTTAAAAAACCTTGCAGGTGTTATCAATCAAAATGAAATGATACTTGGGGAAATTTTTTGTATTTAAATAAATTTTTTTCTTTATAAATATTTTTAGAATTTAAACATTTAAAACAATAATGGTTTGGCTTTTCAAACTACTGAGATTTGAATATCATTACTTATCTTTTAAAGAGGTCATGCTATCATTGAATTGTGCATGCTATAGTTAGATTGAATACATACAATTGTGCAAAATAGTACAGCCAGAGAGGGAGCTGCTCAGGTGAAGATCAGAAGAAAAAGAACTATATGTGCTAAGGACTGGCCATGTTGGAACAAAGCAGAAGCAGAGGAAACAGAGAACAGGTGTGCAGGAGTATGTGAAAGCCTCCCACATGCAGGCATCAGTTAACCTTACCCACATTCCCGGTGTCTGATTTGTAGCATCCTGCACCTATCAGGCATGGATCAGTAAAGTGAGATGAATTTCTGAGATATCAAATACCCAAATCTGTGGTGTGAATAAATTAAAAGTATGATTTCAATCATTTACTGAAATTTTCCTAAGAGCGTAAATTAATACAAGTTTTAAAGTATGGAAATGGATCCCAAACTTGGCCAGTGTAAAAACTGAAATCTAAGGCCTCATATATGATTATATTTACAAAAATTACTTTAGGAAAAAATATATTTTCCCCAATCTGGAAGACTTGGTCTTTTTCTTTCTAAAAGTCTTTATGTAAACAAAACTTCTACAAAGAATGAAATTTTATTTTCCCTAGGGAACTCTAATAATTATATACAATAAATATAATTCTTCAAAAACTATTTTTATTTTTTAATCAACACCTATTAAGTGGGGAAGGTGTCAGACATAATCTATATGTCAAAGAGTTTATAATTTCCATTTCTATGTGAAACATTTATTGAATTATACTAAAGAAATCACTGAATTGCAGATTAGAGACCATAAAGAATGTTGCATAATATCACAAAGTTGCTTTGGTATAAGGTAAAGGATTCATATGATTTGCTTTATTAACATTATACAACTTTACAAATCGATCTCCTGCCAGTACTGGGAGGAACACTGAGTTTTGGTTGTGAAGATTTCTGATAATTTTATTTTGAACTTTTGAATGTGTTTTTATTCCTAAGGTCTGGGAATTGGGAACATGTTCTATGTTTTTTATGAAGATGGAATCAAAGTGATACAACCCATAGAATGTGAATTTCAGAGGCACATTAAGCCTAGTGAAAAGCTCCTTGGATTTCAGGCAAGTATTTAAAAACTTCCTATGCAGTTTTATGCAGCAGATTTGTTAAGTAGAATTATATTTTGGAAACACAATGAAATCCATGCGTGTATGAGAAATTTGGGGAGGAAAATATTAAAACTGTGAGACAAGCTGATATTCTATGCAGGTTTTATACTTGAGAAGGAAACATAATATGTTGTATATTCCTAATTACTTGCTCTAATTAAAATAAAGGCAATAGAAGTGAAACGTGTAGAATGAACACAGTATAATAACTTTACCTGCTCCTTAATTTAGAATGTCTCCCATCTGGGTAGGCAATGGTTATTTAACAAAATAAAAGAAAATAACATGAAAATAATCTGATGGGAAACTGGGGTATATTAGCTGCTTTATAAATATTGATTCCCCTTTATTTTTTATCTCATTTTTATGAGGTCTCAATGGAATGAATGCTTTAGATTTATATGGGAAAATATCAATTCTTTTATTTATAAATATGTATCTTACCCTTCTTAGAAAGATTTTTTCTGTAAAATATTGGTACAGCATTCTGAAAATAAAATAATATCTAACAAAATGGGTATTAATCATACATATTAGGGATTACATTTTTATGAGATGATAAATTATAATTATGTTTACATTGTCATAGCTCTATATATATCTCCACATAAACATGTATACACCAAAATATGTAAGATTAAAGGTATCTATGTTATTTATGTGTTCCCACACAAGTTTGGACATGCACCAAACTCCCCAAATAAGTTAAAATATTGGTAGACTTAATCATGGATCCTCTCCCAATACTCATTTTAAAGGTTAGCGTGGCCATGAGATATGAGTAAAATAAATATTTAATAATTCCATTGTTTAGATTTTTTACTTTCAACTCCTATTTTCAGCCTACCAGTAGCCAGTGTTGTCTTATGTTGATGTATGGAGACAATTCACATCTTATGCACTAAAATGAGAAGAAAAATATAAGTGGGATAAGATAATTGAGCTTCCCTCCAGCTATTTTATAGGAAAAACATGTCTTATTTTATTTTATTTTTTTAATTTTTAAAATTTATTTTGAGAGAAAGAGACAGAGAGAGGCGACGGGGGGGGGGGGCAGAGAGTGAGGGGAGATGGAAAATTCCAAGCAGGTTTTCAGTGCAGAGCCCAACACAGGGCTCAAACCCATGAACCGTGACCTAAGCCAAAATCAAGAGTTGATGCTCCACCGACTGAGCCCTCAGGCACCCCCAAGACCTCTTATTTTAAATGAAGAAAACAATTTAATTCAATATGCCTGTGATTGCTTAAAACAAATGAAACTTTTTTAATTTAAAAAGGTTTCGGTTATAAGCTAAATGGAATTATTGTTTTTGCTAAGCTATAGTTTAACAAGGAAGAAAACATTTAAAATTACACAAACAATTTTGTTTTGTTTTATAATCATATAATATCAATACTAAGTCCATTCTGAGTAAGGCATATATGTGTGTGTAAATAAAGACATATAGGAAAATATAAATATTTGCTTGTGATAGAGCAAATCATGCAGTTTAATACCACATTCATATTTTCATAAAAGCATTATGGATGAAAATTCTGGGCTAATACAAAGATAATGTAGCATCCAAATGATTTAAATCAAAGCAAAATAATTTTGTAGGAGAGTGTATCTCTGATTCCTACAGGACCAGCAATTTTGTAGCTAACTGACACAGATGTGTTTGTCATATCACAGAATTTGAAACTTCGGCGACTAACAGCAATAAGATAATCTGTGATATCCATATTTTTATCTCAAAACCATCACCTCCTGAATTTGATCTGCAAATTTAGAGACAAAGAATTTTCTTCTTACATTACAAGTGTGCTATTTCAGAGTATCAGTAAATGGTTTAATGCAATTTAGTTGAATGCAAGTCTTAAGAATATCCTTTTTTAGAATGTGTTTTGATGGCTCTGGATGAGTTAATTTAATTATTTGGAATCTAAAACTGAGAAAGCAAGCAAAAAAGTGATGTGGAATTTTTGTGACATGTCTTGACAATAGGGATGTGAGTTTACTTACCTGAGTTTCTCTCTTTTTAAAGCCTTTGTCTATATAGACCTTCTTCTAAAACAACTAAAGTAGAAACTATATAGGATCATGCATCTCTCCCTACATGTCTGGGTATATATAGTGAGAAATTACGTATGTACATAGATGTAAATTATATGTAATTTTCTATAAAAATTAAAAGTTGAAGAAGTGAAAACCAAACCCTGTGATGACAGCCTTCACTCATTTCTTTCAACCTGAGAACCATTATCTGCAAACGTCCATCAACAGTGAGTGTCAAAGCAAGGGTCATTACTAAAAACTAGTTTACTGCATCAGATTTTCCAAATCATAGTCTCTGGAAATCTTATATTAAGCCTACATAAGAGTTTATGCTAGAAATGCATAGTGCAAAATGAAAGAAAATAAAAGGAAAAAAGTTAGCATTCCTGTATTATAAAAAACAAAAACTTACAAAAAATTTAATACTCTAATTATCATAATGGAAGAGTAAGCAAAAAGTAAGAAATATCAGATTTGTACTTTTAAGAAGAAGGCAACTATCAAATTAAAAAAAATTAAAGTTTGTTTTTTTTTGAGAGAGAGCAAGCAAGAGAGCACACATGCACACACGAACGGGAAAGGGGCAGAGAGAGAGGGAGAGACAGAATCCCAGGCAGGCTCTGCACTGTCAGCACAGAGCCCAATGCCAGGCTTGAACTCAGGAACCATGAGGTCATGACCTGAGCCAAAATCAAGAGTCGAACATTTAACCGACTGAGCCACCCAGGAATCCCCAAAATGTGTATGTTTGAAATTTATGACCTTTCTATTGCTTTGAATGTTGACATTAAAATACCAAAACATTTCAGCTGACCAATATATTTTTTATTTTATATTATTTTTTTAATATGTTTGATGTTTATTTATTTTGGAGACAGACACAGAGTGCAAATGGGGAAGGGTAGAGAGGGAGATACAGAATCAGAAGCAGGCTCGAGGCTCAGCTGTCAGCACAGAGCCCAATGTGGGGCTCAAACCTATGAACTGTGAGATCACAACCGGAGCCAAAGTTGGAGGCTTAACTGACCTAGCCACCCAGGCGCCTCTGACCAATATATTTTTTAAAGCACTAAGAGTAATAGAGAGAATTGTGAATTGGCTAAAACTATGTCTTGCTTATAACTGTTAAATGCAGAATATAAAAGTATTCAATGAATACCAAAAAGAAAGACACATTTCTTATGTGATTATTATAGTCCATATATATGAAATAAAGAGTACAGTAAATAAATTTTTATTTCGTATTGTTCTGTTACTTTTTTATTCCTTAGTGTGAGATAAACTTAAGTAATTGGTATATATACACAGGCACTTTCATGATATACAAGTATACAGAGGTAGAAGTAAGAAGAAATTGATCATGTTAAGTTTTGAGAATAAAAGCTCATGCAAAGCTATTTTGTTTTGTGTTTAAACACAAGAGAGATACCAATTTCAGAGTGTGTAAGCTATTTGGTGCTACATTTCTAGATTTACATTTCTAATTATAAAATAATTTCCTGAGCAAATTGTTGCGTATTATGTGAAAAACAGAACCAATATAATTAATACCTGTATCTCTTTATTCTGACTCTATCTCTATATTTATCTCTATCCTTATCTCTGTCTATCTCTGTCTCTGTGTTTATCCCGATCTTTTTATTTTGTGGAATTGTCTCAGGTGATGGTGGGAGGGTTAGCAAGTCTGAAAACCCTAGGGCAGGACAGCCAACAGGAAATTCAGGTAAGAGTGGATACTGGGATGCTATATATAGTCTGGAGTCTGAAATCCAGATGAAGCCAATAGACCGGCAACTCAGACACAAAATGGTATTGAAGTCTTGAGTCTGAAATATGTACGCAGACTAGAAACTCAAGCAGATTTCCATGGGGAAGGCTTGCGGCGGAATTCCTTCTTCTATGGAAAACTCATTCTTAAATCTTAAGGCCTTCAATTGATTGCACGAGGACCACTCACATTATGGGAGGTGATCTGTTTTCCTTAAAGAACGATTATGAATGTTAATCACCTTTAAACAACTTTATAGCAACAAATAGACTGGTGTTGCCCAAACAGCTAGGTGCCATAGTCTAGTAATAACCCAGTTAACATACAAAATTAACCATCACATCTTACTATCTCTTAGTCAAGGGACTTATTAAATCCGTGTTTGTATACCCAATATTAGTACAGTGTTTTACCCATGGCAGGTAATCAAGCAACATTTGTTAAATGAATTTCATAAAAATTCCATTGTTTAGACAGTTGGGCTATTCATTCTTTTATGCATTCTTTAAGTCTAAACATGTATACATCTAATTTCTTCCTCACCTTAATATTGTTCAGTTCCCAGAAAACAGTGTTCTTTCAATGTGTTTGTGAAAAAAATGTTTCATAGAATAATTTATCAATGAATTATTTCAGGGTACATATAACCTCATGTGTCTATTAATTCAGGATCACGTAGTCAAAATATACTGTGCAGATAAATTGTAGAAGATAGTTTGGAGTTCTACTACAGAAAAAAAGCTGGTTCTTTGGGAATTTAGAAGATAAATCTCTTGAGTGAGAGTAATGAGTCTTTTGGAGTTTTTTTTTTTTCTTCCATGAAAGGATTAAACATAAATATAACATTTATCAAGTCATTGTTGGTATTAAGAGAATGGAAGCACAATTTCCAATATAACTCATTAACTAGTAACATTAAGATGAAAACTGAAATATTGCGAATATAGAATTTTCCATCAAATCTCTCAGAAGATGCCATTTTCTTGCTTTAAATAAAAATTCAATTTTGGTGCAATGTCAGATTACATCAGGTTTCAGCTTTTGATAATGAGCTGGTCAGGATTCATGCAACATGGCTTTACTTTCATTCTCTTTCTTTTTTGTTACATAGCCTTACTAGATGATTTTTGCTATATTTATCCTAGTTGTACACATGATTTCATCTTGTCCCCTACAGTATGAACTTCAAGCAAATAGAATTCTAACCCAGACTTATGAATTCAGAATGCAAACTGAAATGGGTTGGAAAAATGTGTAAATTACAGGCTCAAGGATGACAGGATTTTCCAAGATTACCAACCTTTTCACTCTTATGGTTTTCAACTATTTTGTCATCTGTACTCCTTAATACCTTTTAAATTCCATTACTTTTGTGTTTGCTTATTATAGATCTAGCCGCGGTTCCTCACACATACCATGGTGTTACTTATTCTTTCATCGACCCTAGAAGAGCTCAAATGAAGATCACATATATTTTATCCTGCATGGGTCTTATATTTTGAGACACGAAGGTTTAATTACTGGGTTTAATGATAATTAAAATGGTGCTGAACTGCAGAGGAACATACTTTCTACAAGAAGTCTGATATGTATCACCTCTAAAATGCCTGTTTTCTAGGTCTGAAATTCCCATCTATGAAAATTACTTTACTTTTACGAATAAATACTATTAGTACTCTATTGAAATGGTATTGGTATATAGGAACAGATTGTCTATAGCATTCAGAATATTTAGATATTAAGAAACTGATGCTGAAATTAGAAATAGGGAAACACAGCAGGTGCACATTTCTTTCTCCATTGGTGTTGTCTCTGGCCTCAAGCACTGCTGCCTTCAGGGCATTTATCCGTTCCATTAGTTACACCTCCAAATTTCCCTTTTCAGCGTTTCTTTCTGGTTCTAATCCAATTACTACTTCTCCAAACTCTGTCCACAAAAAATATTTGTTAAATCATCAGCTCCTTTATATGATGCAGATCATTCATTTCCCCACGAAGCCATTGAGCATCCTTTTGAATTCAAGGGCACTGTAGACTTCAGAAAGAAATGTTTCTCCATTTATTCTTTTCTCAATGGGCCTCCATTCAAACATGGCTTATAGTGAAAAGAGTTCTAGAATGCTGAAGATTTAAGTTTTTCTCCCTTTGTGGTTGCAGTGATGTCCTGCAAAGAGCGTCTTATAGAAAGTAATACAAACTACCCCTATTTCTTAGTAGATTCCTCTGTAGATGTTAAAAGAAGTAAATATATGAAATCTTTGAAACGCTAGACTTAAAGAGGCCTTCTAATTGTCCAAAAAAAATCACATTATTTTTTTTATTTAAAAAAATTTTTTTTAATGTTTATTTATTTTTTTGAGACAGAGAGAGACAGAGCATGAATGGGGGAGGGTCAGAGAGAGAGGGAGACACAGAATCAGAAGCAGGCTCCAGGCTCTGAGCTGTCAGCACAGAGCCCGACGCGGGGCTCGAACTCACGGACCGTGAGATCATGACCTGAGCCGAAGTCGGACGCTTAACCAACCAAGCCACCCAGGCGCCCCAAAAATCACATTATTTTAAAAAATCTTGTATTGTGCTTCTATTAGACTGTAAGTATGTAAGCCTAACATTGGGAGAACAACAGTGGGAAACATGTAAATTGTGCAATAACATTTTAGTGGAGTTGAATAGCAGGTGACTTTATCTAAGAAAGCAGATTAAGTCTCCTTCAAGAATTACTAATGAGAACCAGCCAAGTTACCTGGATAAATATGACCGAAATGATACATGTATCTTAGACAATCATTTGCCATCATTATGGAACATTTTATTCAGGAGAAATAAGAACTCATTATAATATAAAGTACATTCTATGCACTTCAGAAAGAAATGAGTTCATAGCAATTTAATTTTCTCGATGGAAATTTCCTAAGGATAAAATTGAAGAGTTTTGCAAGAAATTATTCAGGAGTTCCTGGGTGGCTCAGTTGGTTAAGCGTCCGACTCTTGATATTGGCTCAGGTCACGATCTCATGGTTGTGAGATGGAGTCCTTTGTTGGACTCTGCACTGGGCATGGAGCCTGCTTGGGATTTCCTCTCTCTCTCTCTCTCTCTTTCTCTCTCTGTATCCCCCACATGTGTGCTCTCTCCCTCTTTCTCAAAATTAATAAACACTTAAACTATTTAAAAATTATTAATACAAATGTCTTTAAACATGAAACCTTTCTACTTGAGATTTATGAAGTCACATAAGTATGTCTTTTACAGATTTTAAACTATAGTTCTGGCCTAAGATTTAGTTTTATTCACAAGAAAGGTACCTATTCTTTATTTTTATTTTTATTTTTATTTTCCCAAAGGAATGATTTGCATGGTAAAATAAAATGATGCAAAAAAAGCTTAGAGAAAAAGTAGTCTTTTTTTTTTTTTCTTCATGCTTCCCTATTCCCAGTCCCACTGCATGGAATCAATTTCATTTACTCACTTTAAGGAGTGTGCAGTATCTCTTGAATTATGAATTAGATATTTCCTGTTGGTGTTTCTTTATGAATGAGGACAATTCTGCTCACACAATTCCTAACATTTCTCTTTCTGAATATGTTGAAAATTATGTAATTATTTTAAAGCTTTTGTGGATTAGATTTAAAATTTTAATGGTTTGTTTAAATCTTAGTTCTTATTTTTCTTGAAATTTCCTAAAATTTCTATGTAACTTTAATATCCCAAGCTCTTGCTTGATATTTTATTGTTTACATTTTATACTTCAAACCTAGTTGTCAAAGTTGCAACTTAATACCAAAGGCTAGTCATTTCCTCTAATATCATTTTCATATTTCAGATAGGTCATAAATCTCAGTTTGAATAATTTGAGAGGTGGTGTAGGAGGAAAAACAATACAGTAAATTAATGTCCTCAATTTTATTTTATTAAGTGTTTGAATTGTGAAGAATTAAAAATATTGCTGAAAGCATTTAGAGAACCAGTATGCATTTCTTTATATACTTATCATATAATGATTTTATATGCTTCCTACATGGAAATTGGAGATACAACTATATAATAAGAATTAAAAGAAGACAAAACTTAAAGCTCAAAACTATTGTTTATCTCTTAACTATTTAAGCCACTAATTTATTGCCTATTAAAACTCCTTTTTTCTTTATAATTTAGTAATGTCTCTTCACGATTTTATTAAAGCAGTTTTAGACAACATGTTACAGATTGCTCAGTAAATTAAAGACAAACCCAAAGCGCACCTAGGGCTTGCCAAACAGCATGGCAATCATTCCATTCCCTTTTTAAATCTCATCTCTGAAGTGCTAAAGAAAATGGAACACGAGCCACTATGGAGGGGCTTAACTACTGGCAGTCTGAGTTGCCCGAAATCACCGCCAAAGGGTTTCTCGTTTCAAGAACTGGATCCGTTTACGGACTCCATCTTACGTGTACTTCCTTCCATCCTGAAAAAGACCACAGCAGTCGCTCCTATCTCATTTCTATTTTAAGATGAAAAACGTACTCCTATGATAAGAGCAGAAGAAAACGAGCTTAGTATATTTAAAAACCTATACACTAGTACCATTTTCATTGAAAAATAGTAACTTTTAATGAGTAAGTCATGGGTAAAAGAGGCAGCAGAGGGAATATAGTCAATGGTATCAGAATAGCATTGTGTGGTCACAGATAGTAGATCCGCTTGTGGTGAGCACAGCAGAGAGTATGGACGTTTCGAGTCAGGGCATTGTCCACCTGATGCTAGAGTAACACTGTGTATCCATTGACTTCAATTAAAAAAAAAGGAACTCTTTAATGTATAATTTGCAGCATATAGTTATCTACTAATATAATTTCGTAAACATTTACTTTACTGCTGATTGCTCCCTGTTGAAATTATTTAAAAAAATTAGAAATGTAATAAAATAATAGCATATCGGATTAGGTGATCTGTACACACTGAAATATTTTTAAACGTTTATATTTGAGAGAGAGAGGGAGACAGATCACACATGGGGGAGGGGCAGAGAGAAAGGGAGACACAGAATCAGAAGCAGCCTCCAGGCTCTGAGCTGTCAGCACAGAGCCTGACATGCGGCTGGAACCCAAGAACTTCAAGATCATGACCCGAGACAAAAACAGACGCTCAACCGACTAAACTACCCAGTCGCCCCATTCTGTATACATTTTGAAGGATTCACATAGAACTAAGTTACAGAAGCAGTTTTGGTGAATTCTCACTCAATACTGTTTTCATGTTATCACCCAAGAATTTTTTGAACTGGAGAGTGTGGCAGAACTCTTATGTAATTCAGTAGTAAAAAGGAGACAAGACAAAATATAGTTTTGTAGGAAATATAAAGAAAATGTACCTTTGGTTTGTATCCCCTTATAAAGAAGGTTGGTGCAGAGATAAATTATTTTAACATAACATTTATTTCTAAAGGTTTACAAAATATAACTTAAAAATGGGCCTATTTTCATGGTTTTTCTTTAACTGATATAAACAAAGCAAAATACATAAGTGCATAAATTATTTGACCAATATCATTTCACTGCATACCTATAAGAAACAGAATGTAAAGTCATTTGCAATAATATTTAAACAGTAAATAATATAACACGTGCTAAAAAAATTTTTAAAGACTGTTGACCTAAAAGGTAAAATGTAATGGTATTCAATGTAGGCATCCTGATGTGGGACAAGTTATGTGTGCATTACAGTAAAGTTGAAAAATAGAAATGCATATAGTTATCCTATAAATAGCTTTATAATTTTTGAAGATATATCTATCACCCTTCAGAATAATTTGCTTCAGTAAATAGTAGTCTTGCAAAAATGATCACGCCTGTCTTCCACATAAGGCACTTCTGTGCTAGACAATATGGAAAGATGGAAGGACTCGATCAAAATGACATGTCGCCATCTGCATTGTGAGATTATGTGCTGCAAAAAAAGTTCAATTCCTAAATTATATTACACTCTATTGAAACAAGTGTAGATAGTCCAACAAGTATAAATTAGCTCTATTTATGCTTTCTTTTTCAATTTATACTTTTATGTCAACATTTAAAAAAAATTTTTAATGTTTTTATTTATTTTTGAAATAAAGAGAGAGACAGAGAACAAGCAGGGGAGGGGCAGGGAGAGAGGGAGACACAGAATCTGAAGCAGGCTCCAGGCTGTCAGCACAGAGCTCAATGCAGGGCTCAAACTCACAAGCTTTGAGATCATGACTTGAGCCAAAGTCAGATGCTTAACCAACTGAGCCACCCAGGGACTCCTTTGTCAACATTTTTAAAAATAGTTACCAAGGCAAAGTAAGGTATTCACAAGGACAGATTACATATGTATATTTAAAAAAGATAATCACTGGGGCGCCTGGGTGGTGCAGTCGGTTAAGCGTCCGACTTCAGCCAGGTCACGATCTCGCGGTCCGTGAGTTCGAGCCCCGCGTCAGGCTCTGGGCTGATGGCTCGGAGCCTGGAGCCTGTTTCCGATTCTGTGTCTCCCTCTCTCTCTGCCCCTCCCCCATTCATGCTCTGTCTCTCTCTGTCCCAAAAATAAAAAAAATAAAAAAAATAAAAAAATAAAAAAGATAATCACTAAAACCCATCTTGATCCTAAACTAATGTTTTGAAACAAAAAATTGAAAAATGGGCATTATCAAATTTCATGTGTCACTACTAAAAAAAAGAAAAGAGAGAGAGATGAACATTTAAAGAAGGAAAGGACACCTTAGAACCTTAGATTGTTTTTGATATCCCATCTCATTTAAATTGTTTAGCTCTTTCCTTAAAAGTTTAACTTCGATTCATCTATATCCTGTGGACTTTAACGATAAGAAATAACTTAATGTACTCCATTTTAATAGAAGAATTTCAAAGCATTAAGGTAAATAATCCAAACTGATGCATTTACAATGTCTTCTAAAAACCAGCAATTTTATTTTGACAGATTGCACTTCTTCATGCTCCTATCATATTACTTAAAGCATTTATAGATTTTGAAATAAATAATACCTGTGAAGTGGATAATCAGGAAGGCAAAGGAAATGAACTCCTTAATTTGTACTGACGTTAAAAAAATGTAAGTTTAGTTTTGGGAGCTGTGTTTTAAAGGGACATTAACAAATTTTCTTTAACATTGGAAGGACTTTTATGTAAAGTTTAGGAGAGAATATATTGCTTCAAAATGGAAAAACTAAATCAAATGATGGAAAGCTATAAGGAGACAGATCTATGCTCTCAAGCCAAAATGTAAAAGTGTACATTATAAAGAAGCCTCCCTTTTTTCTAAATTAAAAAGAAAGAAAGAAAGAAAAATACTAGATATCCAGCTGTCAGAAAAATTGTAAAATTGTAGAATGGAAATGTGTATATTTGGCATTTAAACAAATGTTTTATTCATCTTTTTAATAATGAATCTACTAATCAGTAGTTGGAAAGGACCATTTGAACAAGTACTCTCTATTTCCACTTAAAGAAACTCAAGTACAGAGGTGTCTGGGTGGCTCACTTGGTTAAGTGTCTGACTTCAGTTCAGGTCATGATCTCAGTTTGTGGGTTCAAGCCCTGTGTCAGGCTCTGTACTGACAGCTGTAGCCCGCTTTAGATTCTGTGTCTCCCTCTCTCTCTGCTCCTCCCCCACTCACATTCTGTCTCACTCTCAGAAATAAAATACAAACATTGAAACTTTTTTTTAACAAAAAAATTAAAAGAAAGGAAATTATAAAATGTATTTGAAAGAAGTAAGCCCCATTCCCCATGATATTCATTAGTGTTCATAATGATGTCACTGTTATAATGAGTTTTTCATTATTTTAAAGAAAAGTTTACACACTATAGCCCAGCTTGGTTGCTTTCATTCATTCTTTCTTTCTTTTCTTGTTTTTTCTTCTCTTGTTTTTCTTTTCCTTTCCTCCCTCTTCCCTCCTCTCCTCTCCTCTCCTCTCCTCTCCTCTATTCTCTTTCTGGTCACTTAACTTCATGTGTTATCTGGTAAGGAAAAAAAAATTGTTAATCTTATTTTTTTCCCTCTAGCTCACCATTTACTAATTGTGCATTGTAAAACAAAGTCAGGAAAAACTATTATTGCTCCTATACAAATCAAAACTTCATTATGCTAGGGAACAAAATTCAACATAACTAATAATTTAATTTCAACTATCCCCACAACTATTTAATCAAACTATCCACCATAAAACATATTGGCCCATATAATTTATACTTTCTGATATTGATCATAATTGTTCAATTTCTTTAGTGCTTGATATCAGCTTTTGATTCAACTTTTTTGCCAAACTCTATTTACTGGTTCTTCAAGCTAACTTTAAACCTTCAGTTTTTATATTTAATTTGGTCTCCCATTATTCAAATTTATGCCTTTCCCAACAGACATTAAGTTCCTGCCCCTGGGATTCTCAGTGCCTACTGGCATCTGGACCAAGCCCTAGCCAGGATTTCAGTTCTTTTACAAGAACCAAGAGAAGCAAGACACAAACCATCTAGTCCTACATTTACAAAAGGTCTACAGTTTTCTTCTCTTATGAAGGCATTTGAGGTTTAATACTTAAAAAAAATTTTTTTTTGATTAGTGATTCTTACCTAATGCAATATGTTTATAAACTGGGTAAAATATTTTCCATTTAAGCAGAATAGAAATAATTCAGAAAACTTTGGATTTTTTTTCTTTTTTGAAAACAGTTGACAAGATTTTAATTTCATGTCTTCAACCTACAGATGAAATGTGACAGGTGAAGTGATTTGCTCAATGTCACAGAACTTCCAAATGATAAAGGGAAAAAAATCTCTTGAATAATTCTATCTATGCATCAACTATTCCATACTTAAAGTAACTCTCTGAAATTCTTAAATATTCACAGTGACTTCTCTCCAAAACACTATGAAAAAGTGAAAAAAAATTGTATGCAAAATATGTAGACTATTTTAGTTTCATGAAATATAACCCATGGGAAATTTTCTATATGAAAATAGCAGGTAACATTATGGATCACTTAACCTTTTCAAGCATTATTTTATTTAATGTACATAATAATCCTATGTGATACATAATATTGTTATACCACTGAGATAAACAAGGGCCAAGAAGAATATTTACACAGTTAATATGAGTGTATTACCTCTAGGTCTGTTGACCTCAAAGTCAAAACCTCTCTAATTCACTGTCTCTAAAGAGATACTGATTCTCAATTTATAACTGTAATGTTATCAGCTCCATTTTTATTGTAACACTAAAAAACATAAATACATCCTTTTTATATTAAAAGAAAGGATGGAAATTTTTGTAATGTGGTCTTTGTACTTTTAATCAAAATCATGCTATATGACAGTTTTCTAAGGCCAAATTAAGGCAAATGACCTCCTACATTTCTCTGACTACCTGTGCTTTGACTAGTATGAGCTAGACTGTTTATGACACTTTAATAAATGAAATGGCAAATAGAATTAGATAAATTGAATATACATAATTATAGAAAAAGTTGTATTGCTCAGGTTATAAATAGTGATTTCAATTAAAAATTGATAAAAGTACTTAAACTTCATGGCCTTTCTTTTTAAAAAGAGGTCCAACAGGGAGATAACCATTGATATTAATTTAAATTAATACATTTTTGTAAGATCTCTTTTTTTAATATCACTAAGCAAGATCAACAGAATACATTATATTCAGTGTATTAAAAAAAAGCTTAACCTTGATTATAGATATTTTCATGTTATGAAAACTATCCTAGGAATCCCAACCTAAACAGTACAAAAGAACCTTTGTTTCATTTGTCTTGATTCATGATAAACTGAACAAATCCTCATTGGAAATAATTATTTACAGTCTATTGATAAAGTGAACACTATTTTTTCAAGTATTTTATTATTCACTTTTCTATATATCTCAGTTGACTCAGATGATGACAGTAGGGATTTAAAAAAAAAGCTCAAATCAATGCTTCTTAAACTATTTGTGGGGGGAAAGAATCACTTTGATTTTTGCTCAATTTTTCTTTTTTCTTTTTTTTTTTTAACCAGTAGGTATTTTTCATCCCAAGAAATCCCCCAGGCAACTTTGACACACGCAGACTGGTCTAAATTCTGTTTAAAGAGATAAGTCTAATAGTCATATGAGCACATGGCTATTATGGCAATGCCAAATTGCTGCAAAAGATTCCAAATATATTTTAAACATATATTTACTGAAGAAATATTGTATCTTTGCTATTATGTTTGGAAAATGTAAAAATATAGGAATAGCAAAGGCTAACATTTTAATTAAGATGATAGTACATGGTTATATGCCAAACTATGTGATACAAAATATAAAAGCTATGGAAGTTGAGACAAGAAGGAAATCAGTAAGACCCATAGTAGTTAGGGATAAGTTCACTGGAAATATTAGAAATATGACTGCCAAATGTAGATTGAAAAGAATTTGATTAATGCAAGGTATGGTGTGCTTTTTAGTAGCTATGGAAAATCATTGGTGTTTATGAAGTTTTGGTGAGAATATTCTAGCTAGGGAACAGACTGTTTATTGCAGGTAAATGAAGATTACAGTTACACATTTTCAGTAAGATTTTATAAATTTCTTTCTTTCATTTTTTTTTTTTCTATTTGCAAGGTCCCTCAACTCCCCACAATTTTTAATTACTGCCAGGGGAGGCAACTCTCTTGCCAGTTTTAGGAACACGACTGGTAGAGAAGCAGAAAAATTAAACAATGCAGAACTACTAAAATCAATTTATTTTTAATAACTAGTGACCACATCAGCAAGAGAACCAGGTCTGCAATATATCTATAAATTTTCAAACTTAAATGCTACATGTTGATCAAAACGTCAAATTCTCTTTCTCTCATTCTTTGACTTAATATAAAATTCTAGTAGTTCAGTACTTACCTAAGAGTGTCTGTATACCACCCTTGGGTGAATCCAATGCCTAAATTTGGTATATCCATCTTAGATCACCTTATATGTTACATGCTTATTTCTGCCTTTTTAATAATATTTTATTATAATATAATATAATGCCAGTTTATTTTTATTCACAGCTCTGTATATTACATGACGCCTTTATAATCCAAATTATGCAAAAGATCAGATATTTACTTTTCTGTATATCTCAGATAATTCTAACCTATTTGTATTTAATTAGCTTGCCTTTTGTGTTTTGTTTCCTTTGCTCCTAGGCCTGACATTCCTTAGATTATTGTCTACTTTTAAACAAGATATTTTACATATCAACTATACTCACATTTGTATGCGGGCCTACACATGATTATTATTGTTAATTTTACTCTGTTGTTTTGCTACTCAATAGTCTTTATTTTATAAAATTACTTAGTTTTTTAAAGTTTCCAAATATAAAACAAACCTTATTATCTATCTCTAGATGGAAAATGTTTATCTTTGTATACCATCTGTGTATTTCTCCTTCTCTATCATATATCTCCCTATCTTATCATCTATCTGTAATTTACCTAAGTGTGTTCATGTATGTGTATTTCACCCTTTTTACTTTCTATTTAGTTTTGAATCACCTTTAATATAGTACACATTTTTTTATTATTGTGGCGGTATTTCAAGTTGTTCATTTAACAGATTTTTTTTTCTGTAAAAGACTGATAATAGAAGTCCTGGTGGTTGGCAAGGCCACAGATTAATTTCTTTGTGTCATCTGACCATAATTACAATAAAGCAATAAGAATGAATGCACTCTGAGAAGAATTTAATGTAAAGGAAATAAAGCAGAAAACCAAGGTCTGAGGCTTACCTTTTCTGAAATCATAATTAAGGAGCATAAGATAAAGAAGTCACTATAGACAGAACTTAATAGGATTTAAATAATAACTAAGATAGGGTTATACCCAAGAATGAGATCAACAACATTTTATTCTACAGAGGTTCAGATAGTAAATATCTTAGGCTTTCCAGTCCACAAGATCTTTTTGTCTGCTATTGCATGAAAGCAGTCATAGACAATATTTAAATAAATGGACGTGGCTGTGTTCTAATAAACCTTTATGCAAATTTGAATCTCATATAATGTTTACATGTCACAAAATAGTATTCTTCTTTTATTGTCAACCAATGAAAAATGCAAAAAAAAATGTTCTTAGCTGTTGGGCCACACACCAGAGTAGGAAATGGTATGAATTTGGGCAGTCCCTATCAAAATAACACCAGCATTCTTCACAGAGCTAGAACAAACAATCTTAAAATTTGTATGGAACCAGAAAAGACCCTGAATAGACAAAACAATCTTGAAAAAGAAAACCAAAGCTGGAGCATCACAATCCCGGATTTCAAGCGGTATTACAAAGCTGTAATCATCAAGACAGTATAGTACTGGCATAGAAACAGACACTCAGATTAATGGAACAGAATAGAGAACCCAGAAATGGACCCACAAATGTATGCCCAACTAATCTGTGACAAAGCAGGAAAGAATATCCATTGGAATAAAGACAGTCTCTTCGGCAAATGGTGCTGGGAAAACTGGACAGCAACACGTAGAAAAAAATGAACCTGGATCACTTTCTTATACCATACACAAAAATAAACTCAAAATCGATGAAATACCTAAATGTAAAACAGGAAGCCATCAAAATCCTTGAGGAGAAAGCAGGCAAAAACCTCTTTGACCTTGGCCGCAGCAACTTCTGACTCAACACATTTCTGGAGGCAAGGGAAACAAAAGAAAAATGAACTATTGGGACCTCATCAAAATAAAAAGCTTCTGCACAGTGAAGGAAACAATCAGCAAAACTAAAAGGCAACTGACAGAATGGGAGAAGATATTTGCAAATGACAAATCAGATAAAGGGTTAGTATGCAAAATCTATAAAGAACTTATCAAACTCAACACCCAAAAAACAAATAATCCAGTCAAGAAATGGGCAAAGACATGAATATACACTTCTCCAAAGGAGACATCCAGATGGCCAACCGACACATGAAAAAATGCTCAACATCATTCATCATCAGAGAAATACAAATCAAAACCACAATATCACTTCATACCTGTCAGAATGGCTACAATTAACAGATGTTGGTGAGGATGCGGAGAAAGAGGATCTCTTTTGCGCTGCTGATGGGAATGCAAACTGTTGCAGCCACTCTGAAAAACAGTATGGAGATTCCTCAAAAAATTAAAAATAGAAGTACTCTGTGACTCAGCAATTGCACTACCAGGTGTTTATCCAAGGGATATGGGTGTGCTATTTTGAAGAGGCATATGCACCCCAATGTTTATAGCAGTACTATCAACAGTAGCCAAAGTATGGAAAGACTCCAAACATTCATCGACAGATAAGTAGATAAAGAATATGTGGTATATATACAAACAATAGAGTATTACTCAGCAATCAAAAAGAATGAACTCTTGCCATTTGCAAATACATGGATGGAACTAGAGGGTATTATGCTAAGCGAAATTAGTCAAAAACAAATACCATATGACTTCACTCATATGAGAAATTTAAGATACAAAACAGATGAACATAGGGAAGGGAAGAAAAATAATATAAAAACAGGGAGAGGGACAAAGCATAAGAGACTTAAATATAGCGAACAAACAGTGGGTTGCTGGAGGAGCTGTGAGAGTGAGGATGGGCTAAATGGGTAAGGGGCATTAAGGAATCTACTCCTGAAAAAATTTTTTTGCCGATCTTCGCCTTACTTGAATGAAAGAACATTTTAGGAAGAATCAGTGTCTGAATAGCCAAATGCATCAGAATTTATGAGCAATCTGAGAGCAGGTGTTCTCTTCTATTCATGATTTTCTTTCCAAACATAGTTTTGTACAATATCTCTCACATAATATGAACTCAATAAATGCTTCCCAATAAAAAGTAAAGAATAATGATTGGAAATTCTGAGGCCACTGGTGATCTTTCCTCTTTTTAAAGAGCTAGGATGATGAAAACCTGTCTGAAGTATGAACAATTTATATTGAAAGATCAAGAAATGGAAGTAAATTTCGAGACAGCTTGTTCAGGGTCTGAAGAGAATTGGATGGATGATTGGAAGGGAAAAATGATGAAATCCAATTAATGTTTTCTTATTCTTTGCTTCTTAAATTACAGAGAATGTTCATGCTTGAATACTTAGAGACATAGCTAAAATTTCAAATGAAATATAGGGCAGATCTTTCTGAAGGCAAAAGGCAGGTGGACAAATCTATGATTGGAGAGAAGGATGAGAGGAGGGGATAATGACAGACACTTGCTGAGTTGGATGCAAGGAAAATGGAGGTGCTTATGACAAATAACATTTGTCCTTGCCATAAATAATGGAAGGCATGTTGAGAGGGGGTGTATGAGGAAGAAGAGGAAGGAGGGGTGGGAATTTAGAAATTTGAGGAAAATGTGTTTTTAATAGAGAGTCAATACAATAAATAAAAATGGCAAAATATAGAAAACAAATGCATATATCCATCTATTTGACCTACTTATGTTTAGAAGCCAGGTATCATCAGCACTGTTTTAATTGTTAAATCCAAACTTTCATCATCGCTAGAAACATGTCTTGTTTGCCTTTAAAGTTTTGGAAGAGAATAATGCATAGACAGGAATTGTGTATTATTAAATGTCAAAATGACCCAAAGGGAAATAGATAAGTTCTAATTATGGATTATGAATTGTCTTTTTATTATTGATGCTCATCCTTATTAGTTCTAATATCTTATTAATTCCTTTTACTCTAAATGGTGGTATACATTTCTATAAAAAGTGATTTAATTAAACTTCTCAGTATAATTCCTGACAATTTCCCTAATCCGTATGTATTATCTTAATTTTATTTTGCATCTTTGTTTTTTTTTTTTGAGGTTTTCTTTTACCTCATTAAATGCCTAAGGCATGTGAAAAAAAAATTCCTCTAAAATTCCTATCCCCAGAAATAAATATTAATCTATGTGATCTGAAAAAATAAGAGTGTCGTTGCAAAATGGGACCTAATAGACTCTCATCAGAAATAATGGCATAAAGTGAAGCAAGGAAAACTCAGGGTGGCTGTCAGGAAACTTTTAATGGCTTTGTAAAAATGATTGCGAGGCTGGTCAGGGACATCTTATGGGGACAGCATACAAATAGGAAATAATTCCCAGCAGAGCAGTTTATTTTACTGTTGAATAGTTCTGTAGAAAACAAAAGGGTGGAAATTGCTCCTGGTTCAGCAGTTGTTCCGCTAACAGTGATGTGTCAGGTCACTCACACTTCCCATTATTCTGGCAGATTTTCTTGGTAGCTTTTACACAACAGCAAAGAATTTGTAAACAATTTCCCAAATTCAGAGCCTTTCATCAATCTTAGATCCCACTTTCTTCCCACATCTTCATGCTTCTCAAGTACTTACTTTATATAGTGCTTGATTCTCACAAAATAGGTTCCTGTCAAAGATATTTAATATGCTTCTGAAGAAACATGTTTGGCATAGAAAATAATGTTTCTATTCAAATTCATTTGATGAATGAAACTATAGTGGGCATGTGCTGAGGACAGATTTCTGCCTTCAGGTTTGTGATGCCCACTTAAGGGTATCATGGACATGATTCAGGATGAACCCACTGGTAATCATTTTAGAATGACTGCGGTACATTCTATATAATGAAGTTAATTTCATACCTCCAGAACTACCAGAAGCATATATAGGATTTTTTTTTTTTTAGGTTATGTTCTGCAAGCCTGGAACAACCTGTATTGGTTTTGTTTGTTTGTTTTTACTTTTTATTTTATTTTTTAAAATCACTCTCATTATATATTCTTGGTGATTTGGCCATACCTGGAAACTTCTGGACTGAATCCTAAAGCTTCTGGACTGAATCTTAAAATCTTAAAAACTAGATCTTAAAATCTAGTGGAACTGCCAGATCCTCCCGCAATCAGATCTGAAGTTCTCTAAAGAACAAAAACAGCAGACCACATATTGACCTTCTCATTCCACAGTGCTATGGAATCATTTCCAGTGGATTTGGAGGCTTTTGAAAAGACCATGGAGATGCCATGGGGGCAGCCACAGATGCTGTGATAACCTCTAACTATACTTTGGTGTGGCATTTAATGTCTGGTAAAGAAGCTTAGGAGTGGGAGACTTGAGAGAAAACATTGAATTTATTATCTATATCTGAAGTTACTGAGTTATGAATTAGGTAGTAACAAATGAAAGGCCAATGTCCTATTAGAAATAAGTAATTAAGGGCTTGATGAAATTTATATTAGAGGGTTATTCACATTGATTTATTTATACATTTAATGAGCTTAAATGTGCACTATGTATTGTTTTATTTAACAACTTTATCTCTCTGTGTATGTTTATATTTAACATTTGATGTTGAAAGTAGTAAAGCATCAAACATTAATTTTGCTCCTAATATGTCATACCCATGTTATAATTTAAAATATTCATTTTTGCACTATTTTCTAAATTATAGGATGAAGTATGTCCCAAAGCTGAAGGAGATGAAATTCAGAGGTGTGTGTGGGCCTCAGCTGTTAATGTCAAAGACAAGTTCATTTATGTTGCACAGCCAACTTTGGACAGAGTCCTTATCGTTGATGTGCAGTCCCAAAAAGTTGTTCAGGTATGCATGATCCCTGCTTTTTAAGGTGATCTTTAAAAAAAAAAATGTCCTTTTATGTAATTCTTCACCAGGTAACTTGTACATTGCCATTTGATTGTCTTTGGTAACTTGTTTCATTAATTGGATAACTGGGAACTGTATGCATTTTCTGCAAAGTCTCCTCTCATTCTGCTGCTTGAACTTAATGAATTTAGAAAATAATTAATTTTTCTTATTTTCAGAAATTTGATTCCATAAACACATCATAATACTAACATGACTAGTTCCACAAAAATGAACCTAAGAATTGCTTATTCTGTTTAGAGCAAGAAGAATTCAAATTAGAGGCTAATTAAGGTATTCCTAGTTACTATTCCAGAAACACTATTATCTCTTTATTTTATTCTTAACAAAAGCCAAAATAATAGTAGACTTTATTAAATAATAGTAGTGTAGTAGGTTTTAGTATAGTAGTAAAACAAGTCAATAGGTGGATAGGTCAATGACAGAGAAAAAAATCCTAATAAAAATTATCATGATCATGGTTACAAAAAAAACATTCTGGTTTGAGTCCCCAAACGTTTCATGCTCTGCTCCATCCAAAGTTGTTTAACCTAGGCAATCTGTTTGTACTCCACTGCACAACAGCAAACGGGTTGTAGTGGATTTGCTTCTGGGTAGTTTGGTTCCAGTGACAGGGCCCTTGACTCATGATCTATTGCTTGACAGCTCAGAGGAAACAAACTTAAAACAGTTTTATTAGGTATATCTAATAACGGATTAATAATTATACATATCTCATAAAGTTATATTTAGAATTAACTCAACTCACCCAGGGCAGCCTGGGTGGCTGGCTAATGTCATGATATCACAGTTTGTGAATTCAAGCCCAGCGTCGGGCTCTGTGCTGACAGCTCAGAACCTGGGGCCTGCTTTGGATTCTGTGTCTCCCTCTCTCTCTGGCCCTCCCTGGTCGTGCTCTGTCTTTCTGTCTCTCAGAAATAAATAAACATTAAAAATTAAAAAAATAAAAAAAAGAATTAACTCAATTAATGCATATAAAGCATTTATAGCAGATCTTGGCATATAGAAGTGCTTTATACCTGTTCATTATCAAAGTTTCTGAGAGACACTGTAACCTAACCATTCCTTATATTTAAAGACTTTTTTTTGCATCGATATTGGTTTGAAATTGAATATTGAAGTAGCTATTAGTCCCTCTAATGATTCCTGACTAGAACCACAAAAAGTGGTAATAAGTCCAAAGTTAGGGCTTTTCGTTCTAAGAATCCTGAACAGCTTCACATGAATTTATCTAATCACCCACCCACCCATCATCCATCCATCCATTCATGCTGTACATATTGACTGCCTACTATGAGATATTTTTGGTATTACAAGTAAAAGAATGAAAAGTGTTTCTATTGAAAAACTCTGGTTAGGGTTACAAATTTACAGTGGACAATTAGTATAATGGTTTAATTTCTAATAAGATAATGACTGGTATAATCATGAGAAAAAGGATGCATAACTGTTCTGGTAGAAAACCTATCTAAGGCCTCCAGAGTTACATGATTCTCATATATATAACCAATCTAATGGTTCAGTACCTATTATGAGAATATATATCTTTCTGTATATTTCACCACTTATGCTTCTGTCTTTGAGACTGCTGGATTTTGAGCAGGTTCATTTTATCTTGATTTCAGCTGTAACAGAGGCCATCAAATTATAGGCATTCAGTATGGGATTATTTACATTCTAAATCTAGCAGGTTAATGGGGGCACCTGGGTGGCTCAGTCCGTTAAGCCTCCAGCCTCAGCTCAGGTCATGATCTCAAAGCTTGTGAGTTCGAGCCCCACATCGGGCTCTGTGCTGACAGCTTGGAGCCTGGAGCCTGCTTCGGATTCTGTATCTCCCTCTTTTTCTGTCCCTCCCTGGCTCACGTTCTGTCTCTCTCAAATAAATAAATGTTAAAAAAAATTAAAGCTAGCAGGTTAAAATTAGAAGTATGTTTCAGAAATAATCAAACTGGTCTTTAAATTCAGTCTTCCAACTATAAACCTACACTGACTAAATATGTATTACCTACTAGATCCTCAAAAGTGAGAAAAACTAACATCACTTATCTTCATATAATCACTATCTTCAGACAGCAATGTAAAATTTTAAATTAATAGAAAATATTGATAATGAAATGTTAATGCAATGGTAAAAGTCACATAAATTATATTATTTTTCATAGTGCCTATAATTACAATGAAATATGAGAATGTAAAAGATACTATATAATACTGAATTATTAAAAATAATATTATGATATATCATGATTGTGGAGATTTTTCAGACAAGAATCTAACATTTACGTTTTTATAGGTTAGAAAATTGGGCCCCATCCAAATGAGTCCTCCTTATGATCTTGTTACTAAAATAATAATACTTTATTACTCCTTTTGGCCATTATTCAAAGATAATCATTATGTGTATTTCTGCCACCATAAATAAGTATTGACTGATTTTGAGTATGACATAAGTGGAAATATATAGTTCCATTATTTGTATCTGGCTACTTTGCTGTACATTATAATCATAAGATCATTTCATTTAAACATAGCTGTAGTGTGATTCTTTTTTTGCTGTAGGGACATTGATTATAGTTAATTATCATTGTCGATTCTGCATTTGAAAGTTCACCAAATTCATTTAGAACCAAAAAATCAATGCTCATGGTGCTTTTGTGGTCATTCAGGGACATGCACAGAGTGGTGAAAAATTCGTCACCCAACATATATATTTCTAGCAAAGATTGAACTTGAAGAGACTCTGCCTTCTTGTTTCAGCTTTTATACTGTAAACAAGTCTTCTTTCCATGGTCTATTGAGTACCATGTGTTTTGCATTTTTGTGGTTTTGTGGGCAATTTTCCACTTAAAATGACTCCTAAGCATAGTGTTGAAATGCCCTTGTAAGAATGCTGTGATGTGCCCAATGGTAAGCTTCATTTAGCCATGAGTTGTAGTACACTTTGGCCATGAGTTCAATGTTAATTAATGAATAATATATATTAAGTAAAGTGTCTTTGAACAGAAACACACATGAAATAAATTTAAGTATTGATTAGTTGATGAAAACCTTTTGACCAGAGGCCCTTAGGAATTGAAGTATGTATTTCCCCTAGGAACAATAGGTTATTATTCAGAAATTCAGTGTTTATGGTAACTTTATGGAAACAATTACCAATAATAATGAAATCAAATGCATCTTAATATACCAGACGTTATTTATCCATTAACAGTAGAAAGCATAAATTAAAGAAGGAGGTTCCAGAAAGGAGGTAATATTTTTCAAAACGGGAGTGAAAAAAAGAAAAAAAAAGAGGAAACAGTATTTAGGTCAAAATGAGTGACAATAACTGAGCATTTACTATACTATAATAAAGAATATTTTATATATATGTGTACACATATACACTGCATATTATTTTTATTTTATAATTTATAAAATAAAATATAGTAAGCCTTCAGATTTAGAAAGGACAATGAAACTAAATGGAAAAAAATAAATATCAAAGAAGAATCTTAAAATGGCAGATGAATTACTATGAGAACAGCAGCAATTTTCTCAATAGCAATAATGGACACCAAATGAAAGAGAAACATTATTAAAGGGCTTAGTGGAAATAAAATATATTCTAATATTATAATATGATCAGGGAAAAATAATTTTGAAACCAGAGCATTATTTATTGTGTCAGAGACACAGAAACAGATATTATCACCAAGATAAACTGAAATAGAACTGAAACTGTTTGCTTCAGGAATAAGGAAAATTAACTGATCAGTAAGTTTGATATGATAGTGAGCACGCAGTTTGGTAAATATATGATATATTAAAATACTAACTTTCAGTAATAATTAGGATATCCTCTTAGTTTAAGATTGAAATGTTTAGGGGCACCTGGTTGGCTCACTCGGTTAAGCGTCTGACTTCAGCTCAGGTCATGATCTCATGGTCTCTGAGTTTGAGCCCCAAGTCATCCAGCTCTGTGATGACAACTCAGAGCCTGCTTCGATTTCTGTGTCTCCCTCTCTGTCTGCCCCTCCCCCACTCACACTCTGTCTCTCTCTGTCTCTCAAAAATAAATTAAAACGTTAAGGAAAAAATTTTTTGAAAAAAAAAAGATTGAAATGTTTAAAAGAGTGAAAACACAAGACAAAAACAGTGATATGAGTGTTTAAGTACTGTACATAATACGTAAACAGGGAAAGGGATGATTTGTTTGCAATATTTTAAGATGTTTTGTATTATTTTGGAATGGGAATAATAACTAATTATCCATACATATATTATGTATGCTTATTAATGTTACAAGAACTTATCTTTCAATATTGTGTCTGTCTATTAAAAAATAAAAGGCAATGAAAAACTTACAAATAAATACACTGGGAGAAAAAATAAATAAGAAATACAAATAATAAGGATGGAAAATCCCAAATAAATAGAAACAAGTTTAAACAAAATGATAGGATAAAACTGAATACATTTATTTTTTGAGGAACTTTCATACTGTTTTCTACAGTGCACAAGAGTTCCTTTTTCTCCCCATCCTCTTCAATACTCATTGTTTCTTGCTTTCTTGATTTTAGCCATTCTAAGGTGATATCTTAGAAAATATTATGTAGATTCCTCAAAAAATTAAAAAATAGACATATCATATGATCCAATAATTCCACTATTGGATATTTCCCCAGGAAATATGAAAACACTAACTCAAAAAGATATACTCCTATGTTTATTGCAGCATTTTTTACAATAACAAAGGCATGGAAGCAACCTAAGTGCCCATTGATAGGAATGGATAAGGTAAATGTGATACACAATGTAATATTACACAGCCATAAGAAAGCATGATATCATGTCATTTGAGACAACATGGATGGACCTAGAGGGTATTATGCTAAGTGAAATAAGTCAGACTGTGAAAAACAAATATACTATATGTGTTCACTCATACGTGGAATCTAAAAAAAAATGAACAAACAAAATGCAGAATCATACTATAAATATAGAGAACAGACTGATAATAGCCAGAGAGGTGGAGGGTGGAGGGTTGGGCAAAATACATGAAGCGGAGAGGGAGATACGGGCTTCCAGTTATAGAATGAGCGAGTCACAGGGATAAAATACAGAGCAGAAGGGATACAGTCAGTGATACTGGAATAGCAATGTAATGGGACTATATTTACAGTAGCTATATTTATAGTAAACATAGCATAATGTATAAACTTGTAAAATAACTAAGCTGAAACTTAGTGTAATAATGTGTGTCAGCTATACTCACATATTAAAAAATAATAAAATAAATAGAAATTAAAAAAAATATGTTCACAATAACTAACTGAGGATGGACTAATGTAACTCAATGAAAAACAAAAAAGAGAACTGTCAGCCTGAATAATGAAAATCTAGCCATATGCACATTATGAGATAAGAGATAAAAGAAAAATTGACGTGTAAGGACAGTGCAGATGGTGCAGGAAGTATGCTAAAAAAATCAAAAAAGCTCATATAGCTATATTGACATCAGATTTTAAAGGAACTTTAAGGCAACAAAGTATTAAGTTAAAGAAAGTTACTTGATAACGATAAAAGGTTTACTTTATTAAGAAAATATAAGGCTAAAAACATACATGATTGCTTACAATTTTGTAAAGTGATTATTGCCATACTACCAGTAAAGATTGACATATGATCAAAGTGAGAAGAATTTGATAAATCTATACTTGACCAATCAACAAAATCAACACTATATGTGAATTGAACAACAGTATTACTATGCTTGAACAGATGTATGTGTTGGGCTTTGCAATGATTAATATATACATCATCACTAAACATTTTATCATATCTTTGTCCATTAGGGCCATTACAACAGCATACAACAGACTGTGTAGATTGTAAACAATAGAAGTTTATTTCTCACAGTTCTGAGTCTGGAAAGTCCAAGATTAAGGTGTCAGCATGGTTGTGATCTGGTGAGGATTTTCTTGCTGGTTCATAGTTAGTGCCATCTCACTGTGTCCTCGCATGGTAGAAGGGGCGAGGAATCTCTGTAGGATCTTTCTTTAAAAGCACTAATTCCATAATCTCCATGCTCGTGACGTAATCACTTCCCAAAGGCCCACTTCCTGATACTATCATCTTTGAGAGTTAAGATTTTAACATATTCATTCTGAGGGAGAAACAAACACTCAGACCATAGCATTTAGTGAAAATGACCACATGGTAGGCTACACATTAAGTCTCAAGAAATAGAAATGAAATTATTTCATACTGATTTTCTGACACAATGTTAAGCTATTAACAGTACCAAAGTAAATTTAAAATATTAATATCAGTATCAAGTAATATTGATAACCATAAATAAATATGTTGAATCCAAGTAAGACTATGATTTGAGGTTATTTTTTTCCTTGATTAAAAAAATTAATAATAGCTAAAAATAAAACATTTAACCAGATAGTTTTAGAATTTAGCTAAAGAAAATCAGAATAATCTTTATGAAAGAAGGAAAATATAAAGACAAATATATACAGTAAAACCTTGGTTTGCGAGCATAATTTGTTCTGGAAACATGCTTGTAATCCAAAGCACTTGTATATAAAAGCGAATTTCAAGAACCATTGGCTCACTTGTGATCATGTGATTTTTGGTGTCATGTACTACTTGTATTGCAAGACATAATTAGCTTGTCAAGTTAAAATTTATAAGAAATGTTTGCTAATCTTGCAGAACACTCACAGAACAAGTTACTGGCAATCCAAGCTTTTCTGTATATATAAATACACAAAGGAATTAATGTACAAAAGACAAAAATTGATTTATTAAAAAAAAAGACTAAGTAAAAGTAAACTGGGAATTTTGGCAAAGAATAAGGACAAAAGTCACGATTAACACTATTAGAGTTGAATAAACGAATATATAACCACAATCCTAGCAGAGAATAGAAGAAACTAAGAAAGTATTAAAGTAGTAAATTCTAAAAACAATGTGGGAAGGAACAAATTAAAGTAAAATATGTTAGAAACATGTAACCCAAAAAGGAATAAAAAGGAATATTAATTTAAGAGTTTTAAAACAAAACCACAAAATATTCTGTCCCAACTGGGTTTAGAGGTGAAAGTTGACTTGGTGGCTGGCTTCCTGTTTTATCTACTCTTCCTCCTCTGGGGATAGTCTCTGTATATTCTCATACTTTCTACTATCAAAGACAAATCTTAACCTTCTCTTGATGCATTTTGCCCCACACACCATTTATCAGCCTTATTGCCTCACTTTCTACAGCTGCCTTCTATTTGGAGAACAGTAGGAACCAAGAAAAACGTACCAGATATGTTCCTATTGTAGGAAAAAAATGTAAGAACTTAATATTTGGAGCAAAAGGCTGAGGCAGTAGAGTGTCATGGGGTTTCCCACACAATTCTGGCAAGGTGTATGATGAAGTTGAATGTTGCCTTTCCATCAATAAAAAGAAATGGTTTTGAATTATAGGGGCTACCGAATACCTCACTGGAAAGAAGGAGCGTGAAGTAGCAAGTCTAATGATTTGGGTCATTCTGCAACAATCTGTTCTATAGAAATTTAGACATCACTGTAGTTTTAAAATGAAAATTTCCATACTGAGTACACTCAGTCTAGTATTCTTTCTGATAGAAATACTACTTATTGAAACCTATGGTTGACTGGTTGACTGTAAATATCAACTTAAAATTTTAGATATATACATAAAAGATTGCTTTCCTTTTAAATATAGAAATTAGAATCTTCTTTTTTTTAATTTAATTTTATTTATTTTGAGAGAGAGAGCATAAGCTGAGGAGGGACAGAGAGGGGGAGAAGGAGAAAGAGAGAGAGAGAGGGAAAGAGAGAGAGAGAGAGAGAGAGAGAGAGAATTCCAATAGGCCCCTTACTGTCAGCACAGAGCCTGAGGTGGAGCTCTATCCCACAAAACATGAGATCATGACCTGAGAAAAATCAAGAGTCGGATGATTGACTGAGCCACCCAGGGGCCCCAAAAGTTAGAATTTCCAATTTTTTTAATTTGTCTAAGCTCTTTGTCTCAAAACCATGTATAATTTCAGCCTGTGAACTCTTTAGATAATGAGTTCCATACATCTACTACCTGCTGGGTGAAAGAACACATCCTTATATTTGTCTTAACAATACCTTACAGTATGTAAATTTTAGTCTTCAAAAGTACATGCTTAAAGGTGAATTATAAATATCCTAGTGGTTCTATTTTTGTACTTGAAAACACTTCATCTCTTAGAATTATAAATTCCCTCAAGGTTTTCCCAATTTGAAAACAACATGATAGATCTTACAGACTTCAATATTGAACCCTCTGTTTTATAAATTAATAACCCAAGTAGTTCAAGTTTTAAAACTACTTAAAGAAAAAAAAAACATTTCTAGCTACTTGAAAGACTAAATTAAAAAAAAAAACTTTATGATTTAAAGCTGTATTTATATCCAAATACAGGGCACACTCAAAGTCAACTGCAAAGCACAAAGTTAATTTTATAAAAAGTAAAGCATCCCTTTCTCATTCTGACCACTTTTCTCAACTGAGCCTAGATTTGAAGTGAGCCTTTTTTGCATCCAAGTAAAGTTATACTTCCTGATTGAGTGCTGTAGCTGTTTATTTCTTTCTTTCAAACCTGAGTATATTATACAGCTAAGAATATTATAACAGAAAGTTAGTTCATCTTCTCCCAAACATGATAAAAAATACCATAGAATTTTCCATAGTGTGGATATATAAATGGAACAGTGAAGTCCCAAATCAATCTTAAAAAAAAGAAAAGAGAAGAAAAATAACACTACTCTTATTTAAGTTTAATCTTTCGAGCTTTCTTTTTCAATCTAATTAAAGTAGATCCCTAGTGTTTTACACTGACCTTATCTAAGAAATCATATTTCTGACTTTTGCTTTTGCCTGAAAACACCTGCAAAAGACTGTGTGGATTGGTATTAAATGTGTATTTTAGGATTAAAAATCTAAACATTTTGAACAGGTTTGTTACATTTTATTATTAAAATGACAAATATTTTCTTGACAACGTAAGATTTTATAAAGCCCATGATAAAATATTATCATTGGAGTCTATTTGTTTTCAGTGGATGCAACAATATCATTTGTATCAACAGCTTAAAAAGTAAAAGGTCACAATTTTTTAATGGAGTCTATAATGTTGGTGTTGCTTTAAACATCAAATGTGTTTTTATAAGAACACATGAAATTTTTATAAGAGTGGCATACAGGTGATATTTGGCTGTAAAAGAGATTGACTAGTAACCAACTGACCTCATTTTGTCTTCTGTGGAGCAAAATCAGGTTTTGCTTGGATGCAAAAGTGGCTTGTGACACCTCGGGAGTATTCTTAAGTGTCATCAGCAGTCTCCTCTAGCCATTAGCACATTATCTTGAGAATCGACATCATTAGTTTAAATTAGGTTCACTTAATTAGCCAGCTGCTACTCTCCTTGTCAGACTGATAAACAAGCTGTGCTTCACTGTTCCTGCATGTCAAGACTCAACCCCAAGTTTTGTGTATCTTCGTTGGTATTAACAGTATTTCACCCTTACAAAATAAGCCATCTTTATAGAAGTGGATGCAACTGGCCATGGTTGGTCCGACTTTGGCTCAGGTCATGATTTCACGGCTTGTGGGTTCGAGCCCCGCATTGGGCTCTGTGCTGACAGCTCTAAGCCTGGAACCTGCTTCGGATTCTGTGTCTCCCTCTCTCTCTGCCCCTAACCCACTGGCATTCTGTCTCTGTCTCTCTCAAAAATAAATAAACATTATAAAAGAAACGAAAAAAAAGAAAGTAATAGGGTAAGAAGTTAATTGAACATAATATAACACTCTGAAAACGGTACTTATATGGAAAATTAAGAAATATGGATTCTCAGACCTGAATACCTAGGTCACTACTATTAATTAGTTATGGTAACAATATATTGTAATTTTTAAGATATTTCTGA
Organism: Panthera uncia; assembly: GCF_023721935.1. NCBI lineage: Eukaryota > Metazoa > Chordata > Mammalia > Carnivora > Felidae > Panthera > Panthera uncia. The sequence goes on along the minus strand of NC_064811.1, from coordinate 135,465,283 downwards.
AAATGAAAATTTTTGGAAGTAGGATTATGGTTTAATTATCTGAATATCACCAGGCCAAGCAAAGGATACTGTGTGCAGAAAATCACAGTGTTTATTATATGGGAGAAAAATTTCCAATCTGCAGTATCAGAACCTTTAATTTAAACAAAGTCTTATGCAGGGCACCTGGGTGACTCATCTGGTTATGTGTCTGACTTTGGCTCGGGTCATGATTTCTTGGTTCTTGGGTCTGAGCCCTCATCAGGCTATATGCTGACAGCTCAGAGCCTGGAGCCTGCTTCAGATTCTGTCTCCCTCTCTCTCTGCCCCTCCCTTGCTCATGCTCTGCCTCTCCCTGTCTCTCAAAAATAAATAAACATTAAAAAAATTTTTAAGCAAAGTCTTATGGAATCATTCAATAGATCTAAACTGCTTCCCTTTGTTCTATTATGGTCAGGATTTCAATGACCTGCTACAAATAAAAATCTCATTTCCATAGGCTTCTCCAGGCAAAGTTTGAAAGCAATTTTCCTAGTAAAATAATATCAGTAATTAAAACAAATTTATACAAAGTAATAAATGAGCATTCTATATAGGTTAGCTGTGAGGTGAAAGATGAATACATATACACTTTTTTTTTCCCAATCACATATTCTTGAACATTTGTTATTCAATTTATATCATGTTTTTTTTCTTGGTAAATGGTTAGTAGCTGCAGAAAAAAAAAAAAAAAACCTATATATACCAATGGTCTCCAAAGTGGAGTGGGTGCAGCATAAAGGAATGAAAATGACAAATTGTGAGAAGGAGATACTAGGATGTCTTTTTTCTTAAAAAAAACATATTACATTTTATAAACATTTAATATACGGAACAATGTGGGAAGCTTGAATTCATCTGTATTTTGAATAGTGATGTAATGCACATTAAACATGACGGCATTTGGAGAGGAATGTGGGAGTTTTACAATAAGGAGGGATCAATAGTGGTACTTTAGTTCATTTTTATCTGTACAAAGGGGATAATGATACTGCATACCTCATCACAAAGACTATTACGGAGATTAAAAGAAATTGTATTTGTAAAACATTTTTAAAGACCTTGTTTATAATAAGCATAGCACAGAGTATAATTGTCTTTCTTAAATAAAAAAATAATAATGATAGTAATAAGTTTTGGAATGTTCCTTAATTTTGCAATTTTGTTTCCCCAATTAAGTAGATTTAGAGGTCCATTAATTGTATGTTGAGTACTGCTATTTACAAGGTATTGTTCTAAGTGCATAGGTGATATTATTGACTTACACAAACACAAACAATCTGCTTTCTAGCAACCTAGAATCCATTGGATGAAAACAGAAATGAAAGATGGGAATATTAAAATGTAAATTGCATAATGTATGCTGAGGTAGTAAGTCCTTTAGAAAAGGTAAAATGGTAGTGCAAGGCCACGTGGGATTGGGCAAGCTAAGGATGAGGGGATGTGCACAAAGTGAAGGCTGCTAACAGTATTCAGCAGGGTGGTCAGACTGGCCTCCCTGAGAAGGTGAGTTCTGAACAAAGGAGGTGTTGAGGAAGCAGACACCGGGCTATCTGTGGATAAGTTCAGGGGAAAAGCCCTCCAAAAGACAGACATGTGGAGAGCATGTTGGATGAATGGCAGGAGGCCAAGAGCACCTTGATTGGAGGAGTAGGTGAAGGAGTCAGAGAAAGAAGAGGGAAGTGGCAGGTCAGCTAGGGCCTGGTAGTCATTCGAAGAACTTTTGGCTTTACTGTGAGGGAAAGGAAAAGACACTGTGGTGTTTAGAGCAGATTATTGTCAAGATCTGTCTAATGCTTACAAAACAAACAAACAAACCAAAGCATCCTGACAAATCTGTTGAGAAAGTTGGTGAGTATAAAGTTAGATGTTAGAAACCATGTGATGAGGGTCAAGAGGATAGAGTCTGTTCTTGTTGGTAGCAGGGGAGATGCTCCAGAGATCAGTATTTAAAAGGCAGATGGAATCCTGCTCCGGAGAATGAGAGGCATGGGAGAGAGAGGGCAGAAAAGGATAACAGAAAATTTACAATCCTTTTCATAAAATGTGGAGAAACATTTAAAATATTTTATAACACCGAAGTTTACAGGTTTAATTATGGAAGAAAAAAATTAAGTACCAAATATAGTGTCTTTCTCTTTTATAAAGGCTAATGGTCTAAACTTAACATTTAAAGTAATTTCCAGAGTATACAAGCAGGTATTTTGTGAAATACAATACAATACGTGCAATTTAGTCCTTTCAAAAGTTGACAATATAAGTAAGAAAAATAACAATTTTTTGGCTGAAAATTGGGTATGGCAAGATTAGCCTGAAGATGGTTGTTTGGAAATATTTCTGTCATTGTTACATGAATTTGTTACTGAAAACCATGTAAATGTTCCCTCTGTGAAATGTGTTATATCTGCACACTTGAAATGTTGTAAACATATTTTTATCTCCTAGAGTTAAACATTTTCCAAATAAAGTATGTCAGATGTACTTTTCTTCATTTTGATCCACATATCTTTTTTAGTTCTGGTGAGCTTTTATAACCAAATCCCAAAATAAATTGAAGAGAATTGAATACCAAAACTTTGAAATCCTGAAAGGCAAAATGTTCAAAAATTTGGAAGAGCATTGAGCAGATATTTTTCTAACTCTGAAGCTGTTTTGAAAATTGATTGATATTTTTCTCCTTCAAATATGTATAGCTTAATTTACTTGAAGGCAATTATTCATGGACTGCTTTTTGACGTCTCCTGAAACATATTCTCCTAAGTCTCTGTCTTCCCATATAAAATAGTCTCTGTCTTCCCATTTATAAAAATACTCATACTTAAAAGCTCAATCAAAGTATCACCTCATGCCCCTATCCTTCATCCTGCTTTTTACTCCTTCCCCTGAGCTTTCATGGCATTTGGTTCTTATTTTTATTTTTTGCCACATCTAGTTATTTTAAGTTCTTTCATCCTCTTGTCTACAAATTCTTTCAGGACAAAGACTGTGTTTATTTACTTTCTCTTCCAGGTCTCAGATTCTTCATTTGCTAAATAAGGGTACTATATCTCTAACTTTAAAATATTATGATGCTAATTGTCATGAAAATACCTCTAGTTCGGTTAGCTTTTCTGATAGTAGTAGTATTTCCATGGCATACCCTAAGTACTTTATATTTACTACCTTACCAAAATATTCAGAACAACCCTTTGAAGTGGGTGTGATTATTGTCTCCATTTTATCAGAGAGGAAACTGAAACACAGAAAAGCTTAGTAACTTCCTAAGGTACTATTATTTTTCTAACTTAAGTGAGGAGGCTAAAACTTGCAGTTAGCTTCAGAATGCATGCTCATAAGCATGGGGTACTACTGCCTCTCACTGATTCTTGGCTTCGTTTGCACTGTCTATACAGATAATACTACATGTATTTGGGTCTGTGGGTTTCCTTCCACCTTTCATAAAAGAAAAAAAACAAAAATAAAAACAAAAAACAAAACCAACAAACAAACAAAAAAACCCCAAAGAATGTTTCCTATACATGAGGCATAAATAGAAGTACACCATATCCACATACGCACTGTCAGGAATTAAACTATCAGTTAAGAAGGATGATCTTTCATGTGCAAGGAGGTTACCACATTGGGGATAAACACAGACTATCAAATCTCAGCTCTTCTGATCACCTGCTAGATGACTACTGGTAAGACCGAGTCTCCATTTCTTATCCTGTTTTATGTGGATATTAACATAACCCATGGACTGAACCTTATGAGAGCTGGCAAAATGGAAATTTTCATTTAAATTGTTCCTTATTATTTAAAGTTACCTAAACATCTTTGATCTTTGTTTAACTGTGTCTTAACAGTTGAAAAATAAAGAGCCTTTTCTTAATGTTGCTTTTGTTGTTGTATTGAACTATTTTATCTTTACATTGTAGATTATTCCATTTTAAGCTGCATGCAAAACAGGGTAACGTTATAATCACACATAGATCAAATTTTACAAATAATACAATATTACGATATGAAAAACAAAAGAATCTTATTGCTTTGTTATTAGCGTAATGATTAATGATGGCACTTTTGCTGTATATGCAATGAAATTGTCAATGAGGACATGAAGAATTTAAATGAAACATCTGGCATTCACTTGATTACAATGAACAAAATACCAGACTCTTTCTTAAGTAAAAAAGCCATTTAATTATCCCAAATAACATCAAGTCTAGAGACAGTTATTCTAGGTTTGTGTAGCAACTCAAGGTTGTTATGGAGAATTCAGTCTCCTTTCATTTATCTCTTGCCAAATCCTCTAAGTGTTGCTTGGCTTTTTCTTCTTAAGCTTATTGTTTCATGGCCTCAAAATGACTTTGGAAATTAAGGTTTACTGTTCTCATATGAGAGCATCCAAAGCAGGAAGAAAGAGAAAGTGTGGCACAGTAGCATTCTCAAAAATCATTCATCACATTAATCTTTACCATGTATAAAGGGGAATATTCTATGTGACCACTCTAGCCTCTAGAGAGGCTGGGAATCTTCGCACTTGTGAAAGGGACCCTAAATAAGTGTTGTTTTCTCCCCTTCAATATGACTGTAAACAATGGCACCCATTGTAGCATAATGTTTGATTTTTTTTTAATGTTCCGTATGAAAACTACAAACTACCTTAATTTTTACATGTGTTTCCCATTGTAGATAAGCTGTCTTGCTGTCTGGATTTTTTTGTGTATATGTGTTCTACCAATTAACTACTTTTGCAGTTTTAATCTTGTATTATTTCTTCTACTTGGTTTTGTGTAAAAGGGGAATAATAAAGCTGGAATCCCTAAAAAAAAAAAAAAAAAAAAAAGGGAAGTAGGCTTAAATCTCTGATGCTCACCAAGTGGGCTACCTTCCCTGAGAACATTGATGGGCACCTAATCCCAAAGCAACATAGTGGCTCTGTTAGTCAGGAAGAAAGTGACAAGGGCACTAATACAGAAATCTTTAAATAGGTGTTTTTAGAAATTAAATAATTACTGCAGTAATTACTGCAGTAATCCAAGAGTATTGAGAATTTTAAATAGATAAAATGCAGAACAAGGTTTTAGAAAATAGTTACTTTGGTAAGACTAAATTGCCAACATGTTAACTAAAGCATGAACCTTCACATGTTCAACCAACAGTAGTTTACCTTTAATCCACTGAGAAGAGGATTGCATTATTAACTAAAAATTGGGAAATTCTCAAGGGATATTGAAGAGAGCTTTTGGAAGAAATGCTTTCTATATTGAATAAAGGTAGTTTTATTGAATACAATTTGTTTAATGCTATATGATCAGAAAAAAAAAATATGTAAGGAAACTACTACAGGAAATTACTTGAAAAAGGTGTTAGCTTGAAATATAAATAGCTTGAAATTAAGGTGAGTGAAATAACTTCCTGGCAGCAATTTGTTTTCTGGAAGTTTTCTTTTAAGTAATTGCTAAATATTATAAATATTAGCAGAAAAACACATTTACCACATCAATATGTTAAAATAATGCTTTTACTTCTTTCTGTAGTATTAGATTATTCATTAAGGAAACTAAATTAGGTAATCTGTCATTAGAGTTACAACCATATATCAGATTGCAGACATTTTAGCATTATAGATGGCGAAATCCCATAACCAGCACTAGAATGGAAAAAAAAAAAAAAAAACCTAATAGTATAAACATAGTTCTTACGTGTGTTCAACAATTGAATAAAATACACATATTAATCATTTATATATCTTGAGTTTCTAAATAGCTTTTCTACGACACACAATTTGCATAGGTAATGAAGGAACTTAAGACTACATAAAAATATGGGCAAAAAATTATTCAAAAAATATGCTTGGGTAAAGTATCATATTTCCAAATTAATCAAATAAAGGTTTAGAAAATTAGATAATTTGCAACATAAATTTTTAATCTGACATCTAAACTCTTGTGTTCTTTCATAATTTTTGGCATAGTTTTAAATGAATATTTCAGTCTGAAAACATTTTTTTCAACTCCTATGTATTACAGGCAGTAAGCACAGACCCTGTGCCAGTTAAATTACACTACGACAAATCACATGACCAGGTATGGGTGTTAAGCTGGGGTACCATGGAAAAGACTTCTCCAACATTGCAAGTAAGTACATTTCAGTATATTTGAGAAAACAATGATTTTTAAACCTTTAGATATATCACTGGATATTTATAACTATTTAGCAATGATATTCTTCCATCTGAGGACTGTACTTTAATCACATCTAGATCTGCATGGAAAAGGCAGGGGGAGATAATACTCAAGTACTTGTTTGGATTGGAAAATACTGTAGGTCATACTTATCAAAGGTTAGATTTATACACAAAAATAATAACCGATGATGACAAAACTGATGCCATTAGGAAGAAAAAAATCATAATTTACCTTTCAGCAATTACCTTCCTCCCTCCAATTTGCATGAGATTTTTTTTGTTTCCATCTCTCTTTCAAAACGTGGCATGGAGATAGAGACTAAGAGAGTTGGACAGTCTCAAGACACATCTCCAATTTTTCCAGAAAGATAGTGTGTTATTATCTGAGCACAGACTCGTTTCTAACTGGGGAATAAGTGGTAGAATCTTTGTGGAATTTGCTTACATTTTAAAGTTGTTTATACAGAACTTAGTAGAGAAAAAAATATATATTTTGACAATGTCTCTTTGGCACAGTCTTTCAATTTTTGGAGTTACAAGTTTAACAGAAAACTGAGAGGGAATGAGAAAGAACATTTGGCCCTGGAAATGTGTTTTTATCTATATCTCAAACTGCCTTGATTATAGCACTGCTGTGAAGATTCCTCTTCTTATAAAGTCCTAAATCATTAACTTTGGCCAGTTTTCACTAAGTATTAAATGCAATTTTTTTTTGGTTTTGTTGTTTTTTTTTTTTTACTTTTTGTCAGTTGTCACTACCAATACTTTAAATGATTCTGAAGTATTTTTAGTTTTACAATATTTAACTTACAAGAGGCAAGTTTACTGAAATGATTTTAAAGGAACTATGAGAATGATGGTTCATTTTATATTTCACTAGAAATATGTGTCATAAGTAACATCTAACATGTAATAGTTATTCAGTTATTTGCTGTAGCAAATGAAATCACCCCAAAATTTGATGTGTTAAACAGAATTAAAGAATGACTTAATGGGGCACCTGGGTGGCTCAGTCGGTTAAGCACCCAACTTTGGCTCAGGTCATGATCTTGTGGTTTGTGGGTTTGAGCCTGCTTTGGATCCTGTGCCTCCCTCTCTCTGCCCCTCACCTGCTCATGCTCTGTCTCTTTCTCTCATTCAAAGGGAAATAAACATAAAACATAATAATAATGACTTATTACTCATAGTTCTGTGGTGCAGCAATCTGGGCAGTTTGTGGGCATGATTAAGAAACACTCAGATGGCTGCACTCATCTGATTACAGTAGCTGGATGGTTCAAAATAGTCTCACTCCCACGTTTGTTATGTGATAGTGGTGATTAGCTGGGTGGCTTGTGTCTCTAGCATGTGCCTGCTCATCCTTTAGACTGGCATCTAGCAGCATGGTGGTTCCAGGTTATAAGACAGTGGAAATTGCAAGGCTAATTAAGATCTAGGTCTTAGAATTCACATAAAGTCACTTCTACTACAGCTTATTGATCAAAGCAAGGCATACTCCATGCCTAGATTCAAGAACATGAAGTAACAAGGCCAATCTTTTGATGGAAAGACTACAGTGTTCATTGTGGACAACTGTTTGACTGATCTATGACAATATGGTAATATCATCTAGTTATTTGATATTTTACTCTTAAATCTTGACAAGACAAAACAGGCCAATATATATTATGTTTTAAAAAAACATTCTTATGAATTATTTTAATTCTATTACCTTCAAAATAAAATAAACACAGCTTATAAAAGTTAATTTTTTTTCTTTTAAAGCTGTATATATTTTCTTTTTTTATTTATTTTTATACTTTCTTTAAAACTTATTTATTAATTTTGAGAGTGGGAGAGACAGATAGTAAGTGGGGGAGGGCAGAGAGAAAGGGAGGACAGAGGATCCAAAGTGGGCTCTGTGCTAACAGCAGAGAGCCTGATGTGGGGCTCCAATTCATGAACCATGAGATCATGACCTGAGCCAAAGTCAGACACTTAACCAACTGAGCCACCCAGGCACCCTACAAGCTGTATATATTTTCATTCTACTATATTCTTTAGAACTGATTTCTTCCCCTCCCTATTGGTATTTGCTACTTGGATAGACTAATGTTGCAATCTTCAGTGTTGCAATCCTTCCATAAGGCACTTTAGGCAGACTCCTTTAATATCATACAGGAAGGGGGGAAAAGGCTTTATAAAGGTGTTAAGTAACTTCCCACACATTATCCAGCCCTTAAAAAATGGGTTCTTTTTCTCTGGATGTCTAATAAAAAATATGTTAGTAAGATTTAATGATCTTTTTAAGTACTTGCTGGATGGAGGGAAAGGTAAGTTCCACACCTGAAAATATAATACAATATGTAAGAATTCAGAAGTACTATTGAAATAGTACATACCATAAGATTTATTTGCATGAAGTAAAATTTACACACATGCACATACATCTATATAAATCTGTGATAGATTAGATAGATTGATAGATAGACAGGCTGACAGGAAACACAGAGTCTCTGGATCATAAAACAGACCATTTCTTACTCAAGGAGCATATTTGTGTTAATTCTCCAACCCCATTCCCATGGGGTGATGCCATGAGAGATTAATATCACCCTGCCTCAGCACAGTTGCACTAACAAGAGAAGGAGCCTGCAATTATGTGTCTCCAAGTTTTTTTAAGACTGCTGGCACAATAGCCCATCCTCTCCTGTGAAAGATAGACATTATTATTACTCTGGGATGCAAATCTTATCAGGACGGTACCCTGGAATGTCAGTAAGGCTCAAAGGAGTTAAGTCTCTACCTCTCTGGAGCAATACACCACCTTTAGCTTCCAAGGCCTTTTTGCTACCCCGTCATCCTTTAACCAACTCTGCCAGTGCCCTCTGCTCAGAAAGACTTGACTCAGGAGAAATGTCAACAGATTAATGTCTTCCAACAAGATTATCAGGAAACATCTGCAAAGGAAATGGGATTTAAGATTTGTTTGAAAGGGGAACAGACTTACCTTTGGAGAAACTGAATTCACCAAACCAGAAATATGAGCAAGGTCTGATTTTTGCTAGAGTGTTCCTGTGGCATGTTGAAAGATTAGACTAGAACTAGAGATATTGATGTCAGGTTGTGATGGCTAGGCAATAACTTTTTGCCCTAATGCAATATATCTTATAATAGTGGCTACTGAAAGCTTAAAGGTGCGAAAGCATTTTTATCAAAGATCTGAAACTCATATATATATACTTATACTTTGTGTTTTCATTTGACTATAATTAAATCTATACAACTTTACCAATTATGGAAGCAAAATATATTTTCTGTGATATTTATAATTAATTAATAACAACTAATAAAATTTCATAACTATAGGTACATAAGACAGTGGCTTTCCAATTAGTATTCTCAGATGAATTATCAAAGATTTATTATTGTTATTTTTTTATTTTTTACTATTTTTTTAAAATTTTTTTAATGTTTATTTATTTTTGAGAGAGAGAGACAGAGACAGAGTGTGAGCAGGGGAGGGGCAGAGGGAGAGGGAGACAGAATCTGAAGCAGGCTCCAGGCTCTGTGCTATCAGCACAGAACCCGATGTGGGGCTCGAACTCAACACCTGAGCCAAAGTCGGACGCTTAACCGACTGAGCCACCCAGGCGCCCCTCATTATTTTTTTTTTAAAAGGAAACTATGCCTTATGAAAATTTAGGAAATGCTGTTCTGAAAGTCATGAGTCTGTCATCTACACAGATTTACAATCCATATGTTATGTCTTTTCAAATGCACAATAATTAGAGAGGAAATGTCCCCAGGAAACAACTTGGAATAAAGTCTTTACGTCTTGCTATTGGCCAGGAAGTAGGCTCCAGCCAGATGGGGTGACAGTGGGAGTTGGCAGCTGTAGGTTATTACAGATAGAGAAACAAGCAGCAGGATGCCATTAGGAATGAGCGAAGGATTGTCCCAAGATCTGGCCTGTTGATTAAGGTGCACTGTGGATCAATTTGTGTGTCCTGGCAGTTAGCTCAGTCCTGATATCTGGTAATCCACCTCTTCCTATTCAATTGCAGCAATGAGAAGGATCTAGAACCATCAGGAAACAAAGTCCAGACTAAGAACTAGGGAAAAGTTAGTTAACATACAGTATAGTCTTCTTGGCTTCGAGAGTAGAACCCAGTGATTCATCTCTTACATATAATACCCAGTGCTCATCTTGAATGCCTATCACCCATTTAACCCACCCCACCACCCCACTATCCCTTCAACCCTCAGTTCTCTATATTTAAGAGTGTCTTATGGTTTTGAGGATGTAGGGAAAGGGGAACCTTATTGCACTGTTGGTGGGAATGCAAACTGATGCAGCCACTCTGGAAAACAGTATGGACATTCCTCAAAAACTTAAAAAGAGAACTACTGTACATCCAGCATTTGCACTACCAGAAATTTATCCAAAGGATAGAAAAATGCTGATTTGAAGGGGCACATGCACCCTAATGTTTACAGAAGTGCTATCAACAATAGCCAAATTATGGAAAAAGTCCAATGTCCATCAACTGATGATGAATGGTCAAGATGATGTGGTATATATATATATATATATATATATATATAATGGAATATTACTCAGCAATCAAAAAAATGAAACCTTACCATTTGTAACAATGTGGATGGAACTGGAGAGCATTATGCTGAACAGAGAGGGAGGCACTGTATTTTTACAACGTAGGACTATGCCAAACACAAATGAGATGCTCAGTTATGCTTCATTGGCATAAAATAATTTCCATCAGTAATGTTGGGATACATTATAGTGTTGTTTGACTATTAAATTATGTGATTCCTGTAAACTGCTTAGAACACATACTGGTATATAGCAAGCTCTCCATAAATGTTATTATTACTGCGATCAGCCTGAAGAAATGAAGAAATGAAGAAAACTTAGTTTCTCAGAGAAAAAAAATCAAAAGTGCTATTTACTTTTGTCATATAAACCAAAGGAAAAGACTCAGTTTTAAGGGGGGAAAGTCTACTTAACTTAGGAGAGTCAGTCAATAGTTTAAGAAGTTTAATTTGGTGGCCATATGTAGAAAGGATTTAAAAGGGGAGAAATAAAGGCAGAAAGTGCTTTAAAAGGCTAACACAGAGCAATGATTGTCCAGCAGGAACAGGAAAACATATGGAGGTGTGAGAAATCTGAAGAAAGAACTGATAGAATTTGGCGCATAATGGGATATGAGGAACAAAAGAGCTTAAATGTAGTCATCTTTTCTTGAATGGACTATAAAAGTTTTAAAAACCAATTAACAATGAATAAAAAGAGGAAAAGTCTTTGATAAAAACTTACTTGCACCTGTTATTTTCAATGTATAGGAGGAAAAAGTTAAATATAATTTCATCTATTCTAACGTTATTAAGCGCTAAAATATTATGTATGATTTGTTTTAGAGTTTTCAGTCTTATTTCCAGCTCTGTTCTATATTAAAAGTTTTCTGTTCATCAGTTGTACCTTAACAAAACTGAAGAAAGGAAGGAAGGAAGGAAGGAAGGAAGGAAGGAAGGAAAGAAGGAAGGAAAGCTAATAATCTTATTTACATCATACGTATGCTTGTTTTTATTTTTCTCATTATAGCAAGGTTAACATGTTTATAACACAGAAGTTATTTGTAATAATTTTATAATTTAAGCAGAAATTATTCAAGACAAATCTTTTTCTGTTTTTTTCTTTATAAAAACAAATTTCTATGTTAAAAATAAGCAAACAATTACAAAATTCCAATTTGCTTAATGATGTACTAATTTTCAGGATGGCAATAAAGAATCTAAGAAACAACTGCTGATTTGTTTCATCTCTAAATAAAGTTAACACTGATACTATTAAGGGAATGCACTGCCAATGTCTAACCATGGCGTGTTCTGTTTAGGTAATAACCCTGGCCAGTGGGAATGTTCCCCACCACACTATTCACACCCAGCCTGTGGGAAAGCAGTTTGACCGAGTGGATGATTTTTTTATCCCCATGACAACACTCATCATCACACATATGAGGTAAGTGCTAAAATGAATGATCAATTTTTGGATTCCTCCTAATTTAGACAGGAAGCCATGGGAAATCATAAAAACTAAAACACATTTCTGTTATACAACAAATACACACATGATTTACCTTGTCTCATCTACTTGATGAAATTTTATTTACCAACATTAGTAATGAGTTTCCTGTCATGCATTTCTTTGTATGCCTAATAAGGAAGTGAATTTTAAAAGATCAGTTGCATTTTTAAATCAATTTTACAGTTAATATTTTTGCAAGCTGTCATCAGAGTCTTCTTATTAGGCTTTTACAAAATGCTGACATTTGAACTCAGCATGATGAAAGAACCACTCTTCTAGAAATCTATTCAATATATTATAATGACATTCTTACACCACGTCTATATAGAAATTACTATAAAAATGTCCATAAGAAATTAATATAAAGCTGTATTAGGAAGTATACAGTAAGTTTAAATAAAATGTTTGAGGTCTACCCTTTGAGAAATACGTTATTGTGCTCCATCTTTGTGTGTACTTACAAGAGGAAGAAAAGTATTAACTTCGAATGACGTCACTCCAAAGTTCCATAGAAGTGGCTTAAATGCTGGATAATATCACAATTTCAGGTACTGTGTATCTTGATAATCTATTTGGAAAACTTTTAAAGTATTGCTTTGCAATGTTAGTGAATTTGAACCTAACTAATAACGTTCTGTTTTTCAAGTGAATGAGGTGGAAATGCTCCAGATATGTTATATGAGTCATTATTGATTCTTGTGTATATTTCTCTTGTATTAAATTGGAAATTATCTAAGAATTGGAGCTGTAAGAATTATGAAAGATTATGAAATTCAACTTTCATGAGGAAAAAAAAGGGGATTAATAAATCAGACTTGTGGCTCATAGTCAGACATTACATATAAACTGTCATTTGCACAGTCAAGTATGTTTTCAAAGAGGTTAGCATATTTTTCAAGCAATTGACCATTACTTTCAGAGTGTTTATTATGTACTCAGCAATAAAGTGATTAAAAAATGTAATGGCCTGTCACAATTATTGCATGTTTTGTGGAAAATAAGTAGAACTTATTGAAAATGCAGCATATTTTAAAATTGTTTGTATCAGTCATAATTTTTACATTTGACTATAAGCACTGTAATAGTTCAGATACAGAAGAAATCAGCATATTAACCAAAAATGGTACCACTTGAGATGGTACCTAAAAATATTTTTATACACTTGATAAGGATACAACTTCATTTAATTGGCAGTGAGTGTTATGAGTAACAACTATTCCTTTTTTATTTTCAAGTTATTGATGAATTATCACTAATCAATAATTTAATACATAAAACTTACTTTTATTTACCCCATTTCTTATTATGCATTACTGTATTTAATATACTATTCTGAAATTTGCTTTTTTTCCAAATGCATTAAAGATGGAATTATTTGCAGCAAATTTTCTGTGTCTATAACACTAATCAGGTTAATAGTGTACAGTTCGGGGGTATTTCTTTTCCCCTGCAACCAGTAAATTATTTCATTATGGTAAGATACCTACCAGGCCAAGAGTTTAACTTTGTCTAAATGCTGTAAGTGCTATGTGTATTTCTGGGGTTGTATTTATAATTGACATTCAAGATTGCATTGCACAATTATAGAATTGATACATATGCAGTCAGAACATAACATCTCTTTAGGGTCCTACAACATAGCTAGAGATGGAGCTAATAATTAGAGGAGCATCCTAATAATATGAACACATATAAGGCAAAATTTTATTTGGGTTATTTCTATATATTATGAGAAACACTGGAAAGTGTGCTTGAGGATATTTTAAATCTTTTTCCTTTTAAGGGTGCATAGTGAAATGCAAGAGTGTTTTGCTTTATTTATACTAAATTACAATCCTACTTGCATATGGAGTCCCATTTTAATGAATGCAGATGGTCAAATTTTCTACTGCAACTATTCTACTATTCTACTCACTATTCCTATTACTAAAGTGAAGAGTAAGAGTAAAATTTAGCATACATTTCCAAAATCAAAACATTAAACATAAACTATTTTTAACATAATGAGAATTTTTTTTTACATTAGGAAAATCTGACGGATAGACACAATCTTTTCTTCTACCAATTTCATGTAACATATTTTTTCTAATCAAATTTGGCATGTGTTTAAATATGTGTTGCAAAGATTGATCTTTTTATAAATTGTGTTTTTTGGAATGTGAAACTATTTTCTGACTGTTTTGCTTGGTATATATTTCCAGGCTATGCAGAAGGTCTGACCCATAATATGTGTTGGATTAATATGAGTTTCCTTCCTCTGACCCCTCATCACATTAATCTAATTTTCTCTCAGATTGCTACACTCTCACTACAAATAATTTATATCTCCAATGTCTGAAAAGCTCTTGGACAAGTGTCAGGATTTTATATTCTAAGTGCCTAAAAACTGGTAGGCTCCTAATTCACATATCTCATAAGAATGGGAATAAAGAAAAAAATACTACACCATCTCCTAAACCAGAATTTGTACAGTTTTGAGGGAATTATATAGCAATGAGGGAACTGTATTTCTTATGTACCGGATTTCTCAACATCTAACATGATATCAGAGATGCAACAAATACAGCATTAAGAGCACATGAATTCTGTAGAAGTAGTAACAAGTACTTATGTTTCCTGTCAGATAATTTAAGCCTGAATGTCCCAGCAACACCATTTGCCATTGGCTATTGTGACCTTAGCTAGTTTACTTCATTTCATTCTAAGGACTGGAATGAAATAATGTTTAAGTATTATGTTGCCCATAATCATCTTTCAGACTACTCTACTCATAATTTACATTGGTTCAGGGGCTTCCTTGCGAATACGTTCAATTTTGCTAAAAGTCTCTATTTTTTCCCTACTTGGCTTCTTCTCATTTTGTTCTTTTATTTATTCTTTTTCTTTTTTTAGTGTCTATAATTCTCAAGCTTGTTTAATCTAGTGTATAAAGTAAATCAAGACTGAGGAATTTAAGAGAACCAAAACTACTTTATCAATCTATATTAAAAAATAAACTTGTAGTTTAAAATATAATCAGTCAGGGTGCCTGGGTGGCTCAGTTGGTTAAGCGTCCAACTCTTGGTTTTGGCTAAGGTCATCATCTTGCGATTTCGTAGGTTCAAGACCCATGTTGGGCTCTGTGCTGGCAGTGTGGAGCCTGCTTGGGATTTTCTCTCTCCCTGTCTCTGTCTCTGCTCCTTCCCCACTGGTGCTGTCTCTGTCTCTCTCAAAATAAATAAATAAACTTAATAAAAAATTTAAAAAATTCAGTCTTCACAAAATTTAGGAAGATGTTCACTTTTTAAGACAGCTTAATATTCTCAGTACTTTAAAAGTCCTTGAGATTCTAATTTATTTCCCCCTTTTAACATAAGTATAGTTGACATACAATGTTATATTAGTTTCAAGTGTACAGCATAGTGATTTGACAATTGTCTGTGTTATAAAGTACTCACCATGGTAAGTAGTTACCATCCGTCACCATACATAAATATTACAATGTTATTGACCATATTCTCTGTTTGTACTTCTAAGTCCCCTTCACCTATTTCACTCATCCTGCTTTCTAGCCCCTCCCTCAAAACCACCAGTTTGCTATTTGTATTTATGATTCTGTTTTTGTTTGTTTGTTCACTTATTTTGCTTTTTAGATTCTATATATTAGTGAAATCTTTTGATATTTGTCCTTGTCTGTCTTGTTTCACTTAACATAATACCCTCTAGGTCCATCCATGTTGTTGTGAAAAACGTCATTTGTTTTTATGGCAGAGTAATATTCCAATGTGTGTGTGTGTGTGTGTGTGTGTGTGTGTGTGTGTACATATGTTTCACATTTTCTTCACCCATTTTGAATGGCCTGAGGAATTTTCATTTCAAAAAACTAATTTCCATTTTAAAAATATCTGAGAAGGAAGGCCTGGTTCCATCTACTCATTCAGTTTCTCAGCTGAATTCCTTCCCATTCCTTGAGAGACACAGCCTAGGCCACATATAGTTATTCTAAATTTATCTTATAGAGTGACACTTTATTAGAGAAAAATCCCCTTTAGTTTTATGTATTCCTTTTTTATCTGTAGAAATCAGAAGGGTACCTGAGTCCTAGGCCGGGGATAAAACAGATACATCAATGCCATGCTATCTTTGATCTAAATCAAAATGGTCTTTAAACTGTTGACTTCTGTTTACTGGACCAAGCTTGTGTCCTTGCCTTCCACTTTCTTGAATATGAGTGTTTATCCAGAAGATAATAAAGAACTCCAACCAGCGTGCAGCCATTCTTTAAGATATGCATATGTGAGCCCCAGTTGTGAATTCAGTTTATTTTAATGAAACTAAAGTTCCAGGAAGATGAGAGAAGGTGTATTATAATCATGTTTCCCCAAAGTTCCAACTACTTACTCAACTTCTGAAAGGCTGACTGAAAGTTTGTTTTTAAAATGTTATTAAAATTCTAGCATAGATATTTTTAATACATTTGAGTGTGAGTTGGTCAATATCCCCCCTCCAACTGTTCAGGGAAAATTTAAATTCCCTGAAAAAAGAAAAAAGAAAAAATTTTTCTTTTTTAATCAAAAGTGCTCTACAAATGTAAAGGAAAATGTTTCATATTGTACTCATAACTTGTACCCAAAGAGCTGAGTTATTATAATATCATTAAATGCAAATAAATATATTTGAATGATATTATAGTTCTACTCTTAATATTTTATGATTTGGCTAATGCATGGGAGATTTTATAAGTTTTGTACTGATTTTTTAAATTAGAGATTAAAAAGTGATTTAAAACCAAGTTGTTTTTTTTTCCCCAGAAAAATGATTGTATTACAATGGTTGTATTAACTTCAAAGCAACTAAAATTCATAAAGAATGAACATTTACATAATTTATATTGTTTAATTTTTGGTACCATTCTGAAGAGAAAAGAATTTAATGTCAATTTTGTGTTGTAGTATGTGTAAAGATTACAACTTACTGTGCAAGTTTTACTCTAATAAGTATAGAAAACAAAAAAACACAGGTTTGGCAGTGATTTATCAAATTATCATATGTTTTTTTTTTAATTTTCCCTATAAAGATTCAACGGGTGAGCAGAATTGAAAAAATAAGAGGAGTAGCTAATGAGGTGGAAGATATCTAAGCAATGAGTGACAAAATAATTCCATGGAACGCCCCCTGCCTTTTGAAAGTTCTTCCATAATTTTTCCAAAGAATGATTTATTCTTGGTAGAGGGGTGACTAAAGAGAAAATTACATAGGGGCCAAGGTGGCTCAAAGCAAGGAAACTTGATAAAGCTTAGTGCAAGATACCTAGAAGGCCAGCAACTACAACAAATGCAGGAATTAGCAGAAGTCTTTCTGAGAGCCTTTGACTTGTCATGAATAAAAGTAATTGGAAGATAAGGAAGAAGGTAACAGCTAGATCGTTTCACCTCCATTAAAGGGGCACAACATTTAGGGCTCTAAGAAATTCTTTAAAATTTTCCCTGACCAAAATAATACCTTTGATACAATTTAAAATAGGTGCCACATTGGGATGCCTGGATGGCTCCGGCGGTTAAGCGTCTGACTTAGGCTCAGGTCACGGTCTCACAGCTCTTGGGTTCCAGCCCCACATTGGACTCTGTGCTGATAGCATGGAGCCTGCAACCTAGGCCAAGTTCTGTGTCTCCCTCTCTTTCTGTCCCTCCCCTGCTCATGATTTCTCTCTCTCTCAAATAAATAAACATTAAAAAAATGTAAAATAGGTGCTACATGAAGGAAAAAATGTGTATTTACAGCCTAACCCTTATAGGTCTACAAATCACGTGTCTTCCATCTCTTGTCCTCTCTGAAGTTATGACTGCATCTACAGACAAGTTTAATCCCATCTAGTTCAACTGGCACACAGGAGACTTACAGTAAATACAAGAAGGAAGTCATTTCTAGACTATGTGCTACTTCAGGAGTAGTCCTACAGTAGAAAGGGGAGATAGCAACTTCGATGATGCTGTTTGAGATGCTTCGAAAGGCTTGCCTAACCTTAACATCACCCCCAACACCACCATTTGATAATATTGCCTAGAATTTCAAACTCTGTTTCTCCTGTTTCTTTGGGTTATATTTCTCTAGAAATTTACCTTTAAAGTGCTTCTACTTCTTGAGAGGAAAATGGAGTTGTTGGGAAATTTGATAATCTTTCTTACTAGCATTTTACTTTATGGGTTGATTGGTTGATTATGTAGTTTCTTAAAATTAATGTTTGAACTTGGGAGGGTGTGTGTGTGTGTGTGTGTGTGTGTGTTATTTCAATCAATGATTGCATTGATAAACAATAAGATGAATAAAGTATATATAATAGAGAACTTAAAAGCAATAACACCTGAAAATGCCAGTTTCCACATTTTTCTCTTCCTCTGGACCTGACCTACCAAACAAAACAAAACAAACAAACAAACAAACAAATAATGTTCCAAAAGTTTCCTTGTAAAACTCCTTCCTTCCTTACCACATACTCCAAGATGATGTCAGTGTCGAATAAATATCTCAAACTGGATAATTCCATGGTTGGTGGACTTCAGTGTTACTCTTCAATTTTGATGGGCTGGAAAGGAAAGGGTAGTTGGAGGTACTGTTTTAGGACCCTCAAAAGTCAAATGAGTATGAAGAGTGTAATGTAAGAGGGTTGCAGTCAAATGTGGAAAAGAGGCTCAGTGCTTATCCAGTTTCGGATCAGTCATAATTCCTGCACAGCCAATGGCTATGGCTCCACTGCAAGAGATGAAGAAAACTGAAATAACAAGTAACTGGCACTATTCTGTGAGTCTGGAGAGAGGTCTATAGCACTCCTTTTCTGTTATAAATTACAGCAAGGAAATGATTAAGAAGGGATTGGAGTTGATTTATGTTTCCTTGAAGCTTCTCCAAGGGAAAAATAAACATTCTGTGAAAGTGAAAGTTAAAGTAAAGTATATCATTCTTCTTCATATTTTATCAAATCTGTTAAAGCAAAATTATATATACGGTTAGCCATTTATCAAGACAACTCTACACTTGTGACTTGATTCATGGATAGGCCAGGTGTAAGGAGATACAATTTTAGCAGTAAAATTGTCTGGTTACACTGAAATCCTAGCACATTAGAAATTGAAAATATCAGTTGGGCAATTCATTTTTAGGAAAAATATAATCTCAGGATGAGAAGCAACAATTAAAATTGTTTTGCAAAATGATTCTTAAAGAGCTCACAAAATCACAGTTCAATGAAGTTCTTTTTTTTTTACTCCATTCATCCTTATATGCTAATTCCTCACACAAGGAAATAAACTAACAAACTAGAAGGATTCTAAATATCCTAGGAGTGGGAGCTCTTTCTATCTATATTCTCTTACATAGTAAATATCTGAAACATTCATAAATTCTGAAACCATGGCCTTCTCTTTCCCCAGTGTCTCTGAAATTCTTCATTGCCCTCTCTACTCCACACAAACACACACTCTAGATTGTCAGGACCTTCTGTATCTTGGGATCCTTACATGTACAGAGCCTAGTGCACTATCTGAAAAACATAAGACATTCATAAGTTGCTTATTAAAGTACATATATGTAGATTTATGAGCGTGTCTGAATATACATATACAAATCATTGCTGGAAAACCTTCCAGCATTATTACATGGGTGCAAAGCATCTTCTGCATAAACACTTGACAGCTTTCTTCATCTTATTTTTAAAGAAGTATAAACACACTATACCCTTCAACTTGGATCTGTAATGCTATTTTTATTTTTCATTAAGGTTACTGGATTACCTTTTTACTTTCAACCTTCTTTACCATACTAGTGTGATACACACATGGAGTGTAAAATGCTTAGACAGAAAACCAAGTGGTGTGCTTGCAGCCAAGTGGGATGTGTGTGTGTGTGTGTGTGTGTGTGTGCATGTATGTGTGTGTATTCAGTGTGTTATCATCATTATTTCTTGAGTTAGAGAACACGGTCTGCTTCCCTGCTTGGTCTCTGTCCTGTATTAACAGGTCTTTGCACTATCTGAACCCTGTGTAAAAATAAATAAATAAATAAATAAATAAGCAGGGCCTAGTGTCCAAAGTGGATGAACCAAGTAGATCAGCATCTCTTTTGGATACATATACACTTAGCTTAGTAGCTCATAATAGCTGTAATTTTTTTATTGTATAGGGAAACAATATTTGACTTAAAGGGCAAACTGTATTTAAAACATGGGAATCTCATTATTTTAAAAAAGGAGAAGTTTTGTACAGATGTTATTAGTAGACTCCAACTTCTAGGATTTAATAAAGCCCCTAAATAGACTCATTCTATAGAATTTTTAAAGGAAGAA
Source organism: Panthera uncia (assembly GCF_023721935.1). Classification (NCBI taxonomy): domain Eukaryota; kingdom Metazoa; phylum Chordata; class Mammalia; order Carnivora; family Felidae; genus Panthera; species Panthera uncia. The sequence continues at coordinate 135,444,688 of NC_064811.1, read as the reverse complement.
ATCAATGGAGCAAGAATAACATGTTATTTAGAAACACTCTACATTGCAGATCTGCCTCTTGAGTTTTATTATGCAAAGAAACATAGCTCTTGCTTCTTTCAGAGATCCTTATGCTAACTCATCAAAGTGTTCAGTAAAACATAGGTCTGTCCATTTGATAGGACCCAGTATTCTTGTTAGGTGACAGCTGTGGGGTATATGCAGCATACTTGTACTTGTTTTTCCTTTGTCACATATGATTTTGAGTTTTGCTGGAAATGGTAAATCTAACTTATTTTACCTTAAATGAGTCAATGATAAAATTACATGGATTGCTCTCTTTGCTTGGTAGTAAAAACAGATTCAGGTAACAATTAAGATTAGTAAATAAACAGGGGCACTTGGGTGGCCCAGTCAGTTAAGCAACCAACTTGGACTCAGGTCCTGATCTTGTGACTTTCGAGTTTGAACCCTGTGTCAAGCTCTGTGCTGACAGCTCAGAGTCTAGAGCCTGTTTTGGATTCTGTGTTTCCTTCTCTTTCTGTTCCTCCTGCGCTCACACTCTGCCTCTCTCTCTCAAAAAAAAAAAAAAAAAAATATATATATATATATATATATATATATATAAACAATAAAAACATTTAAAAACATTAGTAAATAAACATATAAAAAGTGAAGATATAATGCAATACATTAAGTGAGGGGTAGAGCTCATCCTGAGAATTTAAGTAATTTCTTATGTGAATTTAATATATGCACTCCATGACCTATTTCATGCATATATTTAATAGATTATAGTATTTTGAATCAAGCTTATAAAGCATTAACTAGATCTCATAAAATGTGTATACAAAAGAATAATGTATATTGGAGTTTCTAATTCTATCTGAAGTGACTATATTATTATTCTATTGAAGGAAGATGATATCTTTTACCAGAATATCTTATGAATTCATTAATTTTTATTGCTGAAACATTTGATAAAAGTACTAAAACTTTAAATACAAGTATCATAGCATAACAAAAACTCCCTTTTGAATGAAAGACTTACTGTGGCTCAACAAAGCAATACTGTTAAATAAATAATTTTATCTTTGATAATCATGCATAAATTCATAATTACTGTCATAAAACATTTTGGAAATTTTCTGTGAATGTGGCTAAATACTTTTTTATGTATACATCACTTTTCAATTTTGGTTAATTATAAAAACAAAGTTAATTTAAATGTATAATTAGTGGTGGTAGTGGGGGGCTGTCTTTAGATGGACACTGATATTCTCTGTCTACAATGATTTAAGACTGTCAAAACTATTCACTGTGAATCTACCCAAGTTGATATTTTGTGCTGTTTTAATCTAGCTGTATATTTACAGTGAGATAGTGAGATGTTGTCGTACTATGGCTATCCATGTAGGAAAAAGGAACTGGTTGTTGTAAGCCAATCGAATAATTTTAACACAAATGCATTCCTTTTTTTTCCATTAAATTATCATTCACTTGTTATGTAGCAGTGTACTAGCTCTTGCTTCTCTTTTTTGAAAAAGTAACCATGCCGCAAAATTTCAGGTTTTAGGGTTAAGATTTGGTTCAAGCAAAAGTAAGGTACTTAAGGATATCAGAAGCCTTTAAAATGTACTTTTACAGAAAAACCAACCAAATTAGTAGATATATAGAGAAACTGCTTATTAGGTCTCATCTGTCAACAGTCATAAATGGAAATACTCAACATGACCTCATGAGTAGATTAAGAACACTAGGCAACAAATATCAAACTGCCAGGGTTATATCCTTTGGTATACACACTAGTGTTGTGTAGGTATATAAATCTCACAAAATGTATTGAAATAGCCAACTTCAGAGGAGATAAAAATGACACTTGTCTTAAATGACTTATAAAGCTGCTAGCTGGGTTAGTTATGGTTAAAATGTCTGTGTTTGTTTAGACTGAGGTTAGCTGAATTTTTCTATACTAAGAAAACTTTTCTTATCTTCCATTTTTTTCTTTTATTTGGGGGAGATAATGAACACTTATTGATTTTTTTCTATATTGGCAACTGATTTTCAAGAAAAAACTGTATGAAATTATAGTAATTCATTTTTTGTCATAATGTAGAGGCTTACTTTTATGCTTATGTAATTTGCATCCATAAATACAATTTTTAGTTCTTTGAAACGAAAGGGAATCAGAGTTTGCATGTGCTATGAAAGTAGTGGCTGATTTATGTAACTAAGCCAAGAAAATCCTAAAATAACCTAGATTTTTCCCCTGTAATGTAAATCAAGATTATTCATCAACTTTGAGTGATAGAAAATATTTTAATGTTTTTAATTAAAGTGGATATTATTTAAATTCTGTTTAAAAACTTGGCTGCACAAATATGAAATAATAGAATATTTGGAACATCTGAAGAATTTTTATTAAAAAACTGGACAATGTTTATTTAATTAATACATGAAAATAATTTGAAAATAGATTATTAGTTTACATAGGAAGATGATGTTAAAAAATATTTTTAGTAGATCATAGGTACACATATCTTTATGTGGGCTAGACATGTCTTCTAGGATTCCTTGTATATAGCCTTAATTTGTTTGGTAATTTTTGACATCAAAAACCCTTACTTCTGTCCAAATTACTATTCACATTGGAACATAATGGAATATAATTTAGAGAGATTTTTTCGGACACAAATTATTTTTTTAAGAAATAAAATCAGAGGGGTGCCAGTGGCTCAGTTGGTGAAACGTTTGACTCAATTTCAGATCAGATCATGATCTCACGGAATCAAGCCCATGTCAAAGCAAGGGGCCTGCTTGGGATTCTCTCTCTCCCTGTCTCCCTGCCCTCCCACTGCTTGCACTCTCTCTCTCTCTCTAAAAATAAATAAACACTACAAAAATAGAATAGAATAGAAATTATTTAGCAACAGTCATTTTGAGATATACATTATATTGATAACTTAATAATGAATGCTTTATTAATAAAGAGATATATCATAGGTATCATCATTATCAGAGACCTTATAAAAAGAGAGGTCACATTAACCTTTTTTTTACATTTTTCATTTCCTGACTCAAGTCTGTGCCTTGACAACATCATATAAAGATGTATTGATAATCTTTTTGATACTTTTACCACTTATCTGAATTCAAGTTGATCCATTTACCATCTTTTAAAACTTTTAAATACTTGAAAACACTTTTGGATAACCATAATATGTGGCTTTACAGAAGGCAGATACGTTATATTTAATCTTCCTATTATGAAGTTGTTATTAAAATTTCAAATTCACCAGGGAAATATTTTTCTTTATTGTATTTATACTAGTTAAATATAAACAATATCATTAAATTAAAATGTAAGTCATTCAGGTAAATAATTTAAAGAGATTCACCTTTTTTATTATGATAAACTCATAATGATTTCCTAAAAGTTATGTGAATAAATAAATCAAGAATTTGAATTTTATCAGGAAATAAAGGAATGAAAATATTAAGAAAAAGAAGCCCAGGTACATGGGAAATTTATTAGAAATACAGGAAATACATGACTACCACTTATTCATATTGTCTAGCAGCTTCATGATTAATGTCCAACTTTCCTCTGGTCCTATGTATAACAATCATTTAAAGTGGTTTTCTACAATTTTATTTTAATATAGTAGCAAAGCCTGATTTTCTGAAGTCAAGTGTGAGTTTACTTTATCATTTATATACCCTCAGGTTGCATTGCTTGGTTATAGTTTTGTTCTTATTACTATGGTTATTATATAATATGTTAAGAATAATGAGGAAACATTGAGCACTTATTCTATGCCAGACAATGAGCTCAGAATTTTTATGCACTGCCTCATTTAAAACTAGCAGCTACATAAATTTTTATCCCTATTCTACATATGGTGAATCACTTAACTAATAAGTGTTGGAACCAGCTATAAACTCAGTTGTGTCTAAATTTAGTTTCTTAACACTTAATACATTTTAGTGTTCAAGTCCTTTTTTCACTTTTCAGGTAAATCTTAATGACTGATATCCTCTACAAATTATCTTAAACTTACCTTTAAAACATTCCCTCTCTCTCTTGTATGCACCTGTGCTACAACTAAACTCTCCTCTTCACAGCAAACCTACACCGTATTTTCTCACCTATCTGCATTTATTTGCAGAATGCCTTGTTTCTTCATCATCTGCCCAATAAACCCTTCAGAGCTTATCTCAAAGCCACCTTTGATAAAATTTTTTTATAATTTCCCTAATTGGAGTCCCCTTGGCATTCTGAATTTTCGTTCTCTCTCATTTGTGTTGAGACTCGCACAAGACCTAGGTTGGAAAGTAGCTCTTCAGATCCTTTGGGACCTTTAACACAGTATTTAATTTTGCTTAGATAAGTTTGATTTTCCTCTTCCAAAGGTAAATGATTTCAGAAGGGATAGAGGAAAAAAATATGATGTGGTGTCTACAGTCCCTACAGATCCCACAGTAATTTTTTGCTGTCTGCTCATGTCTAACTTCATAATGTCTATTTATTAATCTGTTCCTCTCCACTCTCATGACACAGACCTAAGCTGAGCTTCCTTATCTCGCACCTTGCTAATGCAATGAGGTCTTCACTGTTTCTCTTTACTTCTTTTTCTCCCTACTTCAGTTCACTAAACAGAGAACCACTACATCCCTCTTCCTGAATTCCTAGCTGTGATGATATAGTTCTGCACTGGGGAGAAAAAAAATGTTAAAATATTTCCTTTTGCATATAGGTTAAGTCCAAACTACGTTGAACCCACTTCCTTACTGATCGGAACTCCTAGGACTGATCTGCACATACTTTACGGTCCAGCGAATGGACCATACTTTCCTGTTCCCACTTAACCATTCATTTTATCTAAGGGGCTCTCTCTGATTCTGATATAGACCCTCTTAATATATGTCCATCTTCTGGCCAAACTCAAAAACACTCCAATTCATGCAACATTTTCTATTCCTCTGTCATTTATGCTAGCACTCTCCTCAGAACTTCTTGTTAAGTGCACCAACCTCACCTCAATTGTTAGTTTATTTCATTTATTCTTTCAATACAGCTGAACTGTTCACATGCCAGACATTATTCTAGATTCCAATAGGAAAGTGAATACAAACTTTATCTTATTTTCCTATAGTACAATGTAAATATCACAACAGTTAATAAAAATTAAAAGATATTTTTTAAAAAGAACTCACACTTTGAGATGATAATAATATAGATTCAAATTCAGATGCTACCACTCACTACAGTGCAATTTTAAGCAAATTAAACTTTGTAAAGGACATTTAAAAAAATTGTCTGGTAGGGATATGTGTCTCATCCAGAAATGTTGCTTGTTTCAAATATTAGTTTATCTTTAATTCGCTGGAATGATTTTGTTCACTTACTCCTCCCCCTTCCTCACCTACAACTACACACAATTTATGTCCATATTCAAGTCAACTGACACCTAGTTTTAAAATATTAGTGTTCTTTCTTTTTCTCTTACTAAAGCAATGGAACCCTATGTCGAAGTTGAAGTCTTTATGTAAAAGAAATAAATGTCAACCCAGGTTAATTTAACAGAGATAGGTGGGGGTGGCAGGAGGGGAAAGCCTTACCCACTCACTTTCACTTTCATCTCTTCCCTGCTTTTCTCTGCAGACTCCAATGGGGTGTGATTCTTCAAAATCTTTTAAATAAACTTTCTCAAGGTAAATTTTTTAAAAAGAAAACTGTCTGCTACAGATTCGCCCTCCCTCTTCTTAGGTCCATGTCTTTTGCATATGTTTATTCACTTACTAACTGAAGAGGAAGAGCACCTGTACAGAGAGATAGACAAATACGTCCCCATATTCTCTCTGACTATAATAATTAGTTCAGACATAGGCGTGTAACCCACTCAGAACCCATATGTTACAATGAAAAATTTTTCTGGGACTTTCTAGAAAGCAGCTTCTGTTTTTCTGTGTAGGCTGGTCTGGGAGATCTAAAGCATCAGCAGTTCTTTTCATACCATGTGAAGCCCAGACCTGAAATCAAGATAGAAGATGGCAGAACCAATATACAAAGAAAAAATATGGTCTATATTAATATGACTCTAGACCAAATTTCAGCTATGCTTGATCTGGTTCTAGAATTTCTATCTGTATGAATCCCCATATTCTTTTCCTTTTAAAAGGTCTGGAGTGCATATCCTATTACTCACAAAAGAAAGAGTCTAAGAGGAGGCTTCCTCATGTCTAAAATACACCTATTGTAAAGGACATTCACTTCACAGTATTTTGAGTTGGTTGCAAGATCTTGTGCAGTTCTGGGCACACTATAGGTGATTAACAAATGCTATTTTCCTACTGCTTTGGGTTGACAAATTTCTTGTCATGGTGTAGTTACTATAACTATAGCAGTTTTACAAATTAGCACTCAGTAAATATTTGTTAAAAAGTCGTGTACTTAGTAATGTTTCTCTGAATGCCTGTCTGGCATGGTGATTCTGCATAAAAGAGCAAAGGGCAATGAGTCAAGTCCCAGTTTGTAGCTTACTGAAAACTTCTCCATGGCTTTAGTGCTATGGAGATAAGGAGCTGCTATTTATCAACCACTTGTGTAACATCCTAAGAAGATGACTCAGTTTGAAGATATTTGAATCACTTGAGGCAGCTCAAGAGTAACACTGAGACTATAGGGCTTCATTTGTTGAGGTTTTCTCAGCGTCCTTTAAATTACAATGGTTACAGACGAGGCCATTGGTTTATTCAATCTGGGCATCTATCTCTATGGTTTGCACGAATCCACATTTCCTCTAAGTGCTAAGAAAAGAAAATTCACTAGGACTTTCCTCAGAGAGAAACTTGTTATTTCATTTAGGATTAGACTGAAACTTGTGACTGAACAAAACCTTGAACGCTGGGAATGTTATAATTCTAAGATTTAGAGAATCTAGTTTGTTTTTTTCCTTTCTCAGGTGGATTTCTTTATAAATCTCCTAGAATGTTTGTTTGAAATTTATATCTTTCATGAAATTCTGAAAATGTTCTAGAGACATTTACTCAGTGATTTTTTTTCTGGTTCAAAGCAATGTGTATTGGAGTGGACATTTTATTAAATGTCTCAGGGTTTTTTTTTTTAATGTTTTATTCATTTTTTGAGAGAGAGAGAGACAGAGACAGAGTATGAGAGGAGGAGGGGCAGAGAGAGAGGGAGACACAAAATCTGAAGCAGACTCCAGCTTCTGAGCTTTCAACACAGAGCCCACGTGGGGCTTGAACTCACAAACCAGAAGATCATGACCTGAGCAGGTTGGGATGCTTAACTGACTGAGACACCCAGGAGCCCCTAGGTGTCTCAGTTTCAGTTTACTACTAACCTAGTTTATAGCACTATTGACTAATTAGTAAGGTTTATAAGTAAGTTAGAACCCTACCCACCCCATGGCTAATATTTCTCCAAAGAGTGTAATTTTTTTATTGAATTTGTCAAATTATAACACAGCAAAGAAGAGCTTCATCTGTAGTTGATATTCAGTATATTTATTAAATAACTTATAAAGCTCAGGAAGCTTTGGTTTTTTGTTCATTTTAATTTTGAGGTTTATTTTTAAATTTTTTAAGGTTTATTTAGTTTTTTTTGGGGGGGGGGCAGAGAGAGAGGGAGACACAGAATGCAAAGCAGGCTCCAAGCTCTGAGCTGTCATCACAGAGCCCAGTGCAGGGCTTGAACCCACGAACTGTGAGATCATGACCTGAGCTGGAGTAGGACACTTAACCGACTGAGCCACCCAGGCACCCCTTAATTTTAAGTTTTAATATTGGTGCTATAGAGAAAGCAAATCATAGTCTTCTGCAAACAAGATATAGGAAAAAGTTCAAAACCAAGGATAGTGTGGTTTTGTCTTGATTTGTTTTGTTGTCAATCATGAGGACTGATGATTCACAAAACTGTGGGTAGCTGTATTGAGTGCCTTATCTCTCTCTGGTGAGAAATAGTTTGAGTAAAAACATCCTGTAACAAAGATGGCATAGAAGAAATCTAAATAAATATCTATCAAATGGAATACTGGAGAATTTTTTAGTGTCACTATCAGAGTAATCAAATCATAAATCTATATGCTTATTACCTGACGAGCATTATATAGGTAAATGTTTGAACATTCTCAAAATTTATTATTCAGTTGACTAGGAATATCAGTACATACTCAAAATGAATTAATAAAGAATTGTTCACAGTTATTTCTATTATGTTCAATATGTGCCACTGTAAACATTAATCCTATAGTGTAATTTTTGAAGTAAAACACCATTAGTTGTTGAAATCACAGCCATGATAGAGACCTTCACACAAGAGTGAGATGAAAACATGGCAAAAAAAAAGGATCTCCAAAATAAAATCTAGATATGTTATCTGGCCAGTCCAGAGGCACATCAGTATTTTGAACAGAATCAACAACCACCAGCATAGATGTTCATTAGGAAACTCGGAACAGCATGAAAAGAACAAGACAAATCCCCATTCTTTTGGAGACTGAGACTGCCAGAGACTTTCTGTAGGGGTAGGAGGAGAGAAAATAAAGTATTTCATCAACAAGTCCAGATATGTGATTACACTCATTGTGTTAGCTGCTATAGATAGATAGATAGATAGATAGATGATAGATAGATAGATGATAGATAGATAGATAGATAGATGCTAGATGGATGTTAGATAGATGATATATAGATAAAAAATGGAACAAAAATCTGTATGTTGATACATCCCTTACATGTTCAATGATGAAATGTTTGTTTTAGGTACCCCCTAGGAACATTACGGTTATTCTTTTTTTTTTTTTTTATTATGGTTTAAAAAAAAAGGAAAATCAAACATATGCTTGTCATTGTGAGATGAACTGCAAAGTCATCTTATTTTCTCTATGACTCTAATATTAGCATATATTGTATTGTTAGGCATTATCTATTTCTGACAGGACCTGAAGCTTCTGAAATGGCACTAATCCATTTTCAATCATTTATAGAAAATATGCCAGACCATGGCATCAATAAATGCCTCTCAAAGAGCCAACTCATTTTGGCCACTACCTGGAGAACTTTCCTGACATAATCTTTAGATACACTAAAGGATATCTCTATAACTTGTTATGTGAATAACTTAACTTTGCGGTAATAACAACTGAAAAGTGTCAGTTGGTTACAAATCACTCTTTATGCACATATATTTTACACATGCACATATAAGTGTGTATTAAATAATCAGGGTTTGTATTGAGGAGGTGTATACCAGGTAGCCATGCATTCTAATTGGTTGGTGCCTGTGACCTATAAGTTGTCAGATATTTTTAATATCACTTCAAAAATAACTGGTGTTTATTAACTACTTAATCTGTACAACGGAATGTATCTTGTGCATGTTTAGCTTATTAATCATAACAGCCATACCAATTCCATCTCATGCATTAAGAAACAGATTCACAGGGTTCCATATGTGTTCACTCTTATGTGGATCCTGAGAAACTTAACAGGAACCCATGGGGGTGGGAAGGAAAAAAAAAAAGAGGTTAGAGTGGGAGAGAGCCAAAGCATAAGGGACTCCTAAAAACTGAGAACAAACTGAGGGCTGATGGAGGGGTGGGTGGGTGGGAGGGTGAGTGATGGGTACTGAGGAGGGCACCTGTTGGGATGAGCACTGGGTGTTGTATGGAAACAAATTTGACAATAAATTTCGTATATTAAAAAAAAAAGAAACAGATTCACAGAAAAACCCAATGGCTTGCTCAACGTCACACAAGTTATTACATCATGAAGCTGGACACAAACCTGCATAGTCTGGTTGGAGTGCTGCGTGTGAATGTTCTTAAAAACTTTGCTCTGTTGAAGACACCCATCTGACCCAATTCCTCAACACAAGTACATACACACTTACTTCCATTTAACATTTCCCCTTGTGTGTGTTTGTTTTGTGGAGAGATTTTGCACAATCTATTGTTTGGTCAGACATATTTCTGAAATTTGTTTTATGGGATGTTTTTTGAGAGATGTTCATTGCTAATGTATAAACAATGGCTTATTGTGTTATAAGACATCAAATCAATTAAATTATATTGATTATAATGTATGTTTTATAATAATTGGGTGGTGCTGTGTTCTGGTGGTTTCAATGCTTAAAAATTACTTCTGGTGGAAAACAAGCAAGCTCATTCCTCATTTTTATCATCATCTATGATCGCTTCTAGGCCTTTTGGCTAAGATCAAGTGTAGTATCTGTTCTTATCAGTTTAATACCATCATCTATGAGCTTCCTTCATGGCTGACAGTGTGTTATATACTCTAAAAACATTATTTACAGTCACTATAAAATATTACAGTCACAGGCTTTAGAAAGGATACAATATATATTTCAATTTCAAGTATGAGACAGGAACTACTATAATATGGATTTTCATTTCTAATCTATTATATCAGAGTTGATTGCTTGTCTTTTCCAAAACGTTACTTCGTATGTGATAATTAAGTACTCTGTAAAAACATTTAAGTATCTTTAAGATAGTGATTCATTATATTAGATTCTTCAATTTAATTTTACTTTTGAACCCTTGTCCAGTAGTGATATACTTCAATTCAGTGATCTTTTGTTCATTTAGTTCATGAATTATAGAATTGAAATATAATTCTAGGTGTTCTTTAGACTTTTATAATCTTTTTTTCCATGAGATATTGGAAAAATACGATTCTGTAGCCATATAAGATGGTAATTGGGCAACCTATTTTTTTAATCATCAGCAAGAGATAAAGGATAATTAAAAGGCAACATATGAGTGATTTTAGATGAAATGCTTTTGTTGAATGGTATATTCATTTTCACCATGAACACATCCAGTACAATAAGCTGCTCATTTATTTGTATGTAACAGTTGTTATTTTCTTGCTAGTACATTGTAAACATAAAAGAAAAAAAAATAAGTATAGACTTTGGCCCACTTAGAGATAAATGTAAAAAACTTCAAACAGACAGATGGAGCTCATAGGCAGAAAATCACTTCAGATGCCTCAACGTTATCTTATTTTTATAGACAGCTATTTGAGTTAAATTTCCCTACACCCACAGACTTTTAAAAGCATTTTTCTTCACCCTCCTTGATTTTAATGAAACTCCATTCCCCCTATTGTAGCCTATTTTTGCACACATGCCTTATTCTAAACAGCCTTGATGTGCGTGGGGCTGAGGGAGCAAGTTGTTTGCCTTTGCCATTTTTGCCCACACAGTCATTTATAGACAATTGGTCCTCCATCACCAAGACAAAAAGGCAAGTGCTCCCCTTCAGAAATGTATAATCCCCTTAGGGTGCCTGGGTGGCTCAGCTGATGAAGCATCCAACTTTTGATTTCATTTCAGCTCAGGTCGTGATCTCATGGTTTGTGGGATTGAGCCCCACATTGGGCTCCATGCTGGCAGTATGGAGCCTGCCTGGGATTCTCTCTCCCTCTCTCTCTGTCCCTCCACCACTCACACTTGCTGTCTCTATCTCAAAATAAATAAACATTAAAAAAAAAAGAAACTTGAATATAGATTTAAAAACAAAACAAAGCAAAACTTCAGTTGGTACTTTTCTCCCCATCCCACGTCTTGCCATGTGACTTCTGCTTATAAGTGGACTTCTCATCCACCATCTCACTTCACGCTTTCACAAGATCAACCAGTGCTATTGATTCTACTCAAAAATATATCCTAATTTGTCTAATTGACCCTAGTACTCATATTGCATTTAGAATCAAACCAATGCTTCAAATAGGACAGTAACATACATTATCTTTAAAAGAAATACCAGAATGTTTTTCATGGCATTAAAGACATTTGTGACCTAGGTTTTTCATTTTGTTTCTTCATCCTCACCATCTGCTACTTCCTAATATTTATCTTGTGTTTCACACAGACTGTTCACAGTGCCCCTACTATTCCAGGCTCTCTTATGCTGCAAGGTCTCCATGCCTAATCTCATCTGTTGAAGCATTTCAGCCCTTGATAATTGCATTTTCATAGAATTCTATGCAAGTGTATATGACAGTAGAACTCAGTTTTCAAAAATTATTTGTTCACATATTTATCTTCCCCATGAGAATAAGGTTCCTAGTAACAAACAGAATCATACTCGTTGTACTGTTTTCCCTAGCCCACAGCTCCTTGTCTGGCACAGGAATGCTCAGTTAGGGAATGACTGAATGTAATTAGTGGAAGCCACTTGCACATATTTCAGAAAGTTTCTTCTGCAAGCTTGAAACCAGTTAGGGGAAGGCTTTACTTTCCTCTATCTCTATAAGAGCCGGTAATTCTTATTATTCTTAGTAAACGCAATGTCCCAATTTTTTTGATGGACGTAATCCGACCCTTGAAGACAAACAGAGGCACAGGTGGAAGATTCTGATACAGAAATCATTAACTCATGTGTTTCAACCAAGTTCTTCATAACTGAGTGAAATAGCTTAGTATATAAACATTGTTTAATTCATTATGGTAAGGGCTATCACAGAGGTAATGCCAACACGTTTCTATTAGAAGTGAAGGACACAACCATTTTGGTCAAGTCAGACAAGTGGCAGTAGCAGTGATGTGTTCAGTCAGTTTTAAAGAAATAAAGAAGGCAAAGCTTGTAACGTGAAAACGCTAGCAGAGTTTGCACAGAAATTTGAACATCAGCTCACCCCTTCAGTAAACACTGAGGAATGCTTAGTTTCTTACATTAGGCAAGTGGGCCGTCAATAGCCAAAATCCCCCAAAGAGTTGGAAGAATCTAGGAGGGTATATAAATCCCTTGAGAGTCGATGGAAGAAACAAAAGAAGGGACTTTTATAGATCTTCATTCTCTCTTCAGGGTTATTGTCAGCAGTTCTCTTATGGGGACTAGTGGGCTGATAAAATTGTTCCTCCAACTGAGAGCCATCTGTTGTATCTTCTGCATGAAGTGCTGACCAATACAGACGTGTTCTTAAATCTTTGACTTCATTAAAAAATAAGTGGCTTTTTGCTTATGTCTGTTGGAGAATTTCTATTAATCAATCTAAGACAACTACAACAAGTTCCATGGCTAGTCATACTAAACAAGGGGAGAAACATGAGGACTTATTACAGATAGAGGAAATATCATGTAAATTAAAAAAAAAATTTAAATGGCATGCTAACTTTTATAATCAGAAAATAAAGTGCACTTAAAAAAACTATTTTGATTCCTTTGGGGAAGTCCAATTGTTTCTGAATCGTAGAAGCATAAAGTGTTGCATTCATTGACCAACATGAATAGGTTTTTTGAGAGTTGCCAAGGAACAGTCTAATTTTGACAGTTTACTATGAGGGCTGACCTTCTGGTTTAATAAAAATTTATTGCTTCTATTGAAGTTTTGTCACCTTCACAATATGGCTTATTATAACTGGGCGTTATTTTTACATATCATTTATATGCACGTGTCTTATTCTGGGTCTTTTGTAAGGCAGACACTAAGCAGAAATTTATTAGGAGGAACACCTGTGAAAACAAATGGGGAGGGAGACAGACAAGGCTGGGGGTGTTACCTGACCCTGTGCATGTCGGACCCTGAGTGAAGAACAATGAAAAGAAAAGGAAGTCAGTTTGGATGAAACATCCTAGACTGCCAGAGATCTGGAAGATTTAATAGTGCTCTCGGAAGTCCTAGAGCCAAAATCCTCATTCAGAGAAGCCTCACCTCTAGAGGGAATGGGTCTGCTTTATTATCAGTACTGGACTGGAGCACTGGCTCAGAGCAGCCTGTTGAAAACATGGTCAGGTCACAAATGCATCTATAGATTTCAAAGCACAGCAGCCAAGACCCTCAGTCAATTAGGGTCCCCACAGGAGAAGAACGGATGATCTTATTTTCATGGCTGACACAGCATGTAACATGGATCTTACAGAAATCAATAGTCAGCAAGAGTTTAGTAAAATTAATTGAATTAAGTTAAATTACAAGTAACAAAAATGAGGGCGATATTTTCCTAAGGAAGCATATTGAGGTCTAGGCAAAAATTTAAAGTTAACTTCTACTCTAGAGTATTTAGTTTCCAAGTTGGGAGTTTTGTAATGTTTAGCCAATCTTTATTTTATATGTTTACAATGCCTGCATATTAGTGATGTTTGGTTTTCTGCAGTAGATAATGCATTGTTTATATTTCAATCTGAACAATAGATTTAGATCTTTAAATCTATTGTCTGAATCTTTGACATAATTTATACTTAACATGATATTTGGTTGAGAATACAAGTCCTTTCAAAAACCACCTTTGGAAGGGGCACCTGGGTAGCTCAGTTAAACTTCTGACTTCAGTTCAGGTCAGGAACTCACAGTTCATGGGTTCGAGCCCTGTGTCAGGCTCTGTGCCAATAGCTCAGAGTCTGGAGCCTGCTTCAGGTTCTTGCTCCTTCTCTCTCTGCCTTTACCCTGCTCACATTTTGTGTGTGTGTGTGTGTGTGTCTCTCTCTCTCAAAAATAAATAAACATATACAAAAATCTTTTGTTGAATTCTCTGAGACAGTTGGCAATCATTTTAAGTGTGGCTAGAGACCATTAGGTAACTAAGTAAATTTTATGTGAAATTATTTTCAAGGTCCTCATAGCTACAGATCAGAGAAAATAAGGTTGTTTTAGTCCTCTCAATAAGTAGAATAAAAATTTACCTTCTTCTATTGAAAGATATGTGCCCTCAAGCTTGGAAAGGGAAAGTGGAATGTGGTAGAAGTGAACTTGGAATAATTCCTGTACTAAAAACACCCACCTTCATACACATGCCTACAAGGACTGTCTCTCATTTAAAACTCACATCAAATTGTGTCTGTTATTTTTAAGGATTTTTTCCATATTTTTTTCAGTATCATTCTGTAGCTGCATCTATATTACTCTGTCCATTTCCTGTGTTCTTCAAACTGATTATGATTATAGCTACTGTAGCATTTATCATATTGTACTTTATATTAGAGAGGTTTTTTTATCTTTGCATTCTAGACATTATGTTGCTGGAAGTAAGGTAATAGAATTTTGTTAAACTGTTCACTTATTCACTTATTGCAGTACCTAACAGACAATGTGTTAAATAAATATCATTTGGGTAGAATTTATATGTGTACATATATATACAATTAAAATACACATATATACAGACATGCATACATACAAACATACATATCACAACATATATATAAGTATATATAATATATAACATATATATCATATCTATATATGTTAATCAATTTTAGTAAATTTAATATCTGCCTATAATAAAGAATATGTAGATACAAAAATGTTTATAAATTACACAAAACAAATAATATTGTGCAAATAGTATAGATTGAGATACTACCTAGAAAATGGTAGATTTTGAAAGTATTTGTTTTCTGGAATTTTCTGTTGGTTTACAATCTTCAATCATTCTTAGTTACTCTTTCCTTCTTTCTATGCACTAATTAAAAAAAAAAAATATATATATATATATTTCCCACAGTAGTTTTAAGTTCTACTCATGACCATCTCACTCCTGAGAGAGGAATAGAATTTAAGAACATAAGACCTAATCCAAGATCCTCAGTAAGCGAGCTGTGTGACTTCAGGTATATCCTTTAATCTCACTGGGCTTCAAGATTTTCATCTGTAAAATGAAGGGATTGAACCAGATCATCTCTAAAGTCTCTCCAGTTCCAAAGCAAACGCCAAGGTCTTAAGATTGTCTCAGACCAGAACATCTGGCTTTCTGCTTTTTTCTCTCTAATGCCTTGTGGTAGTATATAAGAATTACAAAATATTAATCATTCTCCCAAAGGAGGCCAACAGTCTTTGGAATATGAATTTCCCGGGCAATTAATACCTGTTAAAATACAATACATGATTATTCAAAGATCTATGAGATCTATAACACAGCCCAGCTCGCCGTATTGTCAAATATAGCCTTAACTACAGATAAATCCTTGCTAGGCTCAGCCTATTCTTGTGGCATTGTACAGGAAGAAGACACATCCCCAGAATCTTTGGATTGGTATTTGACATACTTTGATGTAACTAATATCTAAATAAGGAAAATTTGAACATTAAGTCAAGATACCAACATTTTATGAAATATAAATGATTTTCTTTCCTAGCTACAGTTTTTTTCTCACTTTAGTGTCTGCCTCTAAAAAAATTTCCAACATTATATAACCTTTTTTTTCCTTTTAAAATTTGTAAAATTGAAGCTCATGTGCAGAGTGCATATCTGCAAAGATTCAAAGTCATGTTCTGCCATTTTCTGACTTAAACTTCCAGTCTCCACACTTAGAGACTATACATTTACAAAATCTTATTAGCATACTGAGTCCTAGAGAAAACAGGAAAGAGAAAGGATTTCCTTTATATGCATATATAAATATATAATACATATATTTATATAAGTATACATAGCCATATATATATAGTCATATATAGTCATATATATAGTATATATATATATATATACACACACACACACACACACATGAATAAAGAGATAGAATGGGAAAAAACACAAAAGAAAACCAATAAATGTGTTTAAAAATTTAGATAAAGGGGGAAAAAAAGTATAAGCTTTTCTTCAAATGAAAATGCAAGTCGTCTGCAGAAACTACTTAGGAAATTTTCTCCCTGCCACGCAAAAATTAAAACCTTAAGTAGGGTAGACTATTTGCCTTGAAGACACTATATCATTTACTGTCATCCCCTATATCCCAGTAAACATCCAGGAAATGTTTTGATTAAATCAACACCCTATTTCCAATGATAAAATAATTATATTAAAGTTACCTTAAGAATTATTCTTACTACATGGATAATCTGGGCAATCTTTCAACATCAGTAAAGCTTTATCTCCTCTCTATCCTCCAACTGATGATAAACCATATAAAATACTAGAAAGGTCAAACCCTGTCCACTGCCTCAGGTCACTTTCAGGTTGACTTTGGTTCAGCTGCTGATGTGTCCATGCTCAGGACTAAGGCATCATATCTGGAGAAGAGAGTATTTTCATATTGACCTATACCTGTCCATTTATACGAATGATAGGATTCTCATTTCACTAACGTCTTAGTCTTGGTAAATTCAATCTAATAGTGAATGAAAAATAATCTAGAGAAAATACTGCTTCTTCAAAAACAGTAGACATAAAAATAAATATATAAGGCCAATGAAAGCAATTAAGAGAGTTATTTACATTATGAAAAGACTCAGTTAATTGTTTCTTAAGGTAGAATTTTTTTAAAGCTCTTTTTTTTTCTTTTATGTTTATTTTTGAGAGAGACACAGAACATAAGTATGGGAGGGGCAGAAAAGAGAGAAGGAATCACCGAATCCGAAGCAGGCTCCAGGATCCAAGCTGTTAGCACAGAGCCTGACAAGGGGTTTGAACTCACGAACCATGAGATCATGACCTGAGGCGAAGTCAGATACTAAACCGACTGAGCCACCCAGTTGCTCCTTAGGGTAGAATTTCTGAGATAAATCATGACATATTTTACCAGAAATGATTCTTTACATCATTTGTCAGGATACTTTCAGGAAGTACTTAATGAAAGAACATAGTATTTTATTTCATACTGAATTTAAAGCTAAACACTGTTTATTTATTTTTTTACTAGCCAAGACATGATCTTGGAAAGAACTTTCCTTATGAGGGAAGTGGTGATTGCCCCATATGCCTTTGAAATCTGTTTCGTGTAAAGAAATGGAGTTTTGAGTCTCATCAATTTTTAAACACAAAGAAGTACTTGACATACTGTAGTGAAAAAAAGTTATAGTCCCTCATTATTAATTCACAGATCAGCTGTTCAAGCAAAATTGTTTCTGAATTTATAGCAAACTAAAAGGAGCATAAAAATTATTTCTTCCTTGTGGTCTCCATAAACAGCTTTAACAGGGACTAGGTAATAAGTGCAGTATAAATGCCTTTCCAAATAGATAAGCAAAGCTGTGATTGGATTGTAATATGCTGTAAATGTGTTTTCAGGCCATAGGTCCTTTCCAAGGCAACACTCTGGCCTCTTTCATACTCTCTTTTTCTAAAAAAGAAATGTGTCACATTATGGTTGATTTATTTTTTAAAAATAAAATACATTCCCCAGGGCACTTTGAAGACTAGGATTTAGGTATCCTGTAAGGAATATTCAAATCCTTTCCTTTTTTTTTTTTTTTTTTTTTTTTTGGTGGTTACACAGTCAGAGGAAGTCAAGGACAGGCAATATAGGCAGTCCTAAGACCCAGTCCAGATGCTCAAATGCCCTCAGCTATGCTGGACCTCCACACTTCTACCTCAGCCCCTGGGATCCCTAGCTTCACTTTCTGTGGGATAATTCTAAACCCAAGTAATTTCTGGATTAGTCCAGGCAATCTAAACAAGAAAATTGGTTCTGGACTCCTAATAAAATTCTCATTAGCTCAGCAGGAAAAACTAGTTTTCCTGTTCAGAAACCTCATGCATCTCATTAGACCAGCAATCATAGTAATAGTAGAGCCTCTTCATTATTTTGTGCCAGGCAGTCTATTAAGTACTTTACGTATAACATTTACAGTGTTCTCAATAACCCTTCAAATGAGGGATTTATAGACATTAATAGAGAATGAAATGTGGAAATCATATAATGCTAACCAAAGAACAGCCTGCTGGAGGCTGAGCAGAGCCTTACTAAATGATTCTTAGATTTGATAACAGAATTCAGGAGTTAGACTCTAATTTCAAGGCCTGGAGACTAATACTTTTTTTTTTTTTTTACATTTGTTTATTTTTGAGCGACAGAAAGAGACAGAGAGTAAGCAGAGGAGAGGCAGAGAGTGGGAGACACAGAATCAGAATCAGTCTCAGGCTCTGAGCTGTCAGCACAGAGCCTGACGTGGGGCTCGACCCCACCAACCGTGAGATCATGACCTGAGCCGAAGTCGGACGCTTAACCCACTGAGCCACCCAGGTGCCCCGAGGAGACTAATACTTTGAAGTACGCAGGGATTACCAGAATCTAAGCATGACCTCTAGCCCACTAAAATACATAAAAGGTCAAATAAGACATTAGAATGTAAACTGATTGGTAATAAGCAGGGTATGCTTCTGAAAAGATGATATGGATTGAAAAAAAAAAGTGAGAGAACAATCAAAGCAAGTATTTAAGGTAGAGGGAGCTGGGTGCAAACATACTGAATAGAAATCTTTGGGCATATTTGAGGAGCAGCTTGGAGACCTCTGCAGTTCTGGTGGTAGGAGATGAGTTTGAATAAGTAGAGCCATTGGCATATTACTCTGAGTGTGATAAAAGCCATTAAAAGTTTTGATCAGAGATGAGATGAAATCTGATTTTCACTGGGAAAGTGCACAGTTGTGGAGATTATGTTTTAAGAAGACAGGTGTGGAGATCAGTTAAGAAACTAATGTAGAAGTACAAATCAAAGGGCAGGATCTTCCTCGGGGCGCCTGGGTGGCTCAGTCGGTTAAGCGCCCGACTTCAGCTCAGGTCGTGATCTCACGGTCAGTGAGTTCAAGCCCCGCATCAGGCTCTGTGCTGACTGCTCAGAGCCTGGAGCCTGTTTTGCATTCTGTGTCTCCCTCTCTCTCTGACCCTCCCCCATTCATGCTCTGTCTCTCTCTGTCTCAAAAATAAATAAACGTTAAAAAAAAAATTTTTTTAAATAAAAAAAAGGGCAGGATCTTCCAGACAGTGAGTCCTCAAGAACATGATACTAAGAACTGATCAGTGTTCAGGAAATCTCTTTCCTTTAAGAGTATTTTCTTTTGTGTTCTCTCTGCTCTTCCCACTGCATTTGTTTTAAACTTCTAGATTTAATGTGTGCTATACAAAAACGGAGGTGTTGTAGTTAGAACAATTATTTTTGTTTCATATGTGTAGGTAAACATGTATGATTTAGATGGAAGAAAAGAGGAGGCTGAATAAAAAGCAAAGAGGCCTTAAGTTATGAAAAACATGTCTAGTACTAGACCAGGAATGTGTCTTTAATGCCATTGGTAACAAGCAGAAACTAGTGTTCAGCCTCTTCTTCTTCTGAGGGATTATGTGTGTACCATAGGTTATTCTGGAGGCTCTACAGGAAGTAGATTGAAATGTGATTGAGAAGAGTATTTGAGAGAAGTTTAGAAAGCCATCACAAGAATAATGCATGACATGATGAGGGTCTCTTTTGTGTAAAGCTCTGGGTTAGAGACTACAAGTGCTGCACTTATGCCAGCCCAGGACTTCCCTCTCCGGGAGCTTAGGAACAGAATGAAATAGATATCTCTGCTTTACACATTTCAGTTGTGTGACACAAGGCAGCTTACACGTGCTGTTTTAGACTGCATGGCTTATTTTGTTCCCTATACTTGAAATGTATTTTCCCCCTCCTCCATTTGACCACCATTTTCCAACATTTATTTTATTTCCTCCAGTAAGACATTCATAATCTCTATCAGTCTGTGTAAATTGCCCATTTTCTAATGGAATTTCATGGCTAATTATAACCCTTAATACATTGTATTAAAATAATTTGTGTATTCATTAGTGTCTCTTTTTAAATATTATTGAACAAACATATATGGGAGTAAATATGTGCAAGCCATGATTTTGTGTTACATGAATTAATTCAGCCCTCACAAAACCCTTACACATAGATGTTATTGCTATTCCCATCATAGAGGTGATAAAAACAGGTCCCTGATGGCTACACAGTTATTATGTAGTGGGATTTGAAGCTAGAAAGCCTAGTGTCCAGACCTACATTATTAATCCTAGACTACACACCCCTAAAGAATAGTGACTGTTCCACAGTCTATGATGTATTTCTAGTACCCAGCAACTTTCTGAATAGGACAACATGAGAAGAGGAGATCAAAAGGTTGGAAAATTATGAAACATATTAGACAAATTATAACTATAAATTAGCTGTAGTATAGAATGTCATTATTGAAAATTAGTAAGAAATGAGGCACACATTATTTTATGAGTGTCTTTGATGATAAGAGAGAGAGCGATAAAAGTTCACTCAGTTTGCATGACCATTAACAGATGTGGATTTTTTGGGGGGGTACCTGGGTGGCTCAGTTGGTTAAGCCTCTGACTTCAGCTCAGGTCATGATCTCACGGTCTGTAAGTTCAAACCCCACATCGGCTCTGTGCTGACAGTTCACAGTCTGGAGCCTGTTTCAGATTCTGTGTCTCCCTCTCTCTGTCCTTTCCCTGATGGATCTCTCTCTCTCTGTCTCTCTCTCAAACATAAATAAACATTAAAATTAAAAAAAATAATAAAAGAATTGTGGATTTTTGAGCAAAATTTTCTAGAGTGAAAACAAACAAACCAGTTAAATATCTACTAGATATGCTGCTTCAAAATTAGGCTACTGTTGAAGTATAAAGTAGCATTATTTATGTTTGTTAAAATAGACCACATATAAAGAGATGCTGTCCAATGCATAGATTTTAGTATAATGTACTGAATATTGAAGGCAAGCCTGGGGTCCTTTGGGAAATGGGCAATTTACACAGACCAGAAAGGATACCACTGTTGGGTATGATTTTATGTAGAATATTTTTAAATCCTGCAGAAATGAATTGAGAAAAAAAGTGCTGATGAACCCACACTTCTTGTGTGACTAAAGCATGACATAGTGTGAAACAAGAAATGATTTCAATCATCTTTAAAATAAAATGACCAAATAAAGGGGGAATAAAATCTTCAGTAGAAACAAACAGAAAAACCTTGTGTAAAATATATCCTAGTGATTTAAACTTTGTCAGTCGCACCAATAAATTAAAAGAGTTAAATGAAAGATCACTGGCTCTGTCAGTTCTCTAAACCAAATTGTTTATTATAACCAGCCATGACAACTGGACAACACTTAATCATTTGCAGTCATCAGAAGAAAAAAGTGGGATTCAATGACCTTCCTCTCAGATGAACTTTTCACATTTTCTCTTGGAAAAATAATAATGAAATTATGTATCACACTAGATCATTGTGCTTTAGGGAAAATCTCTTGTCATTCCATATTTTAATGTTGATGGATTGGCATTGAAAAGCTCATCAATAAATAAAGATATAGAATCAGGCTTAATGTAAGCATAAGCTCATACGCTTGAATGTGCTAAACAGAAATATTTCTCCATATGGCATTTCCAAGTATCCAAGCGCTAAGTTCTCTGAATAGAGAAATGATCTGTGCAAGCCATCCATCACTCACCCACCCATTATAGACATAAATTAAAGAATAACATCAAAGCAAATTAGCAGCTGTTACTATGAAATGCTAGAGAGTTAACCCCCACAATACAACATGTATCTTCTTGACTAGGTAGAAGATGATAAATTATTTTAAAGCCAAAATAGCTAAGTGAACCTCAAAAGAAAGTGAGCAGACAAGAAAACCTGCTGAGGGGGGAAAATAAAATCAGAGCTCTTAGATGTATTTATCTTCCCTTTTCAGGGCAATTATCTAAATTCTAGAAAAGAAACTGCATTATTTGTAATTTTAATATATTTTCCTGATATTTTGCAATTATCGTTAATGGTAATAGCTGTAATTACTAAGCTCCTACAATACATCAGACTTTGTACATGTATTTCACTAATATTCACTGGTTTGCATTGTTAGAATATATAAAAAAGAGAAGAACCAAAGCTCAAATAAAGTAACTTATTCAAAATGTCGCAATAACAGTACTGAAATTCAGGTGACTCCCCAACACCTTATACAAACAATCATGATGAACTTGAATTGGAATATTGTTTCATGTTAAAATTCATACCAGTATTTAAAGGAAGGAAATAATAGGTATGTTATTATTTTCCACATGCAGAAAAAAAATGTTCAGTTAATATTCTTCTGGGATTGCTGGTATGTTATTATTGTCGTCTTTTCTATTTATTTTTTGAAACCTTTCTTGCTTTTGTTGCTTCCTTTCCTGTAATAGTGTTTTTATTTTTGTTTTTTTTCTCCTTTTTTGGTGAGTTTAACTAATGAATATTAGACAACTATCTAGGTTGTCTCCCTATATAAAATATAAGGGATGAAAAGATTTATTTAAGTTCATTTATCCTGAGAAAGAAGTGGTGTGGGGAGCGGCAAAGAGAGAGAGAATCCCAAGCAGGCTCCACACTGTCGTTGCAGAGCCCAAGGCAGGGCTGGAACTCATGAACCGTGAAATCGTGACCTGACCCGAAATCAAGAGCCAGTCACCTGACAGAGCCACCTGGGCACCCCAAGGGATGAAAAGATTTAAGATACCTGACTGATATTCCCATGATAAGTAAATGACCGTTTTGAACTAAATGCTAAAATTATACCAAAGATTCTAGAAGTACGGTGGACTCAGAGAATCTCTAAATGCAAATATTAAAAATGTATTGCCTTTTACTTCCTTCAGGTGAATAACCTAAATCGTATAGATATTTTTGTTTTGCTTTGTTTTTATATCTAATTTGTTTCTATATCTAATTGACTATATCTAATGGCCTTCTGTTGGATGTTTATGTTTTCATTGTTTGTTTCTTTTCCCTGCAACCATTAAGTAAAATTAAGGATGGAACTGAGGATGTGATAAAACTGCTGTTCAATGTGCCCCAAAGCAGGGACAGCATTGTTTAATATCATCGGTGTTGTCTTGAGTTATACTCAGTCAGCAACTCCTACTCCTCTTTTGCTGTTAGATTTAGTTTAGCCATCAATTAATACTTTGATTTACATTGTTTGTTTTCTAATATTTTAGGTGAAACTCGCATAACACAATATTAAACATTTCAAAATGTATCATTCGTAGTATTAATATATTCAGAATGTTGTGTGACCATCAACTCAAGTTTAAAAATATTCCAGGAGTGCCTGAGTGACTTAGACTAAGTGATGGACTCTTGGTTTCAGTTCAGGTCATGATCTCATGGTTCATGAGTTAAAGCCCTGTATTGGGCTCCATGCTGACAGTGAGGAGCCTGCTTGGGATTCTCTCTCTCCCTCTCTCTCTGCCTCTCTCCCACTTGTTCTCTCAAAATAAATAAACTTAAATATCCCAAAGTGTTGTCATCACCTCTAAGGGAGAACCTGTACCCACTAAACAATAAGTTGCAATTATCCTATTATCAGAAATGTTAGCTATACTCAGATCCTTTCAGTAACAGTTCCTTTGTGTTTTTTATCTACTCTTAATTGACTGATAGTTATACAGATATATAAAAAAGTCACTTGTAAAGATCCTATTATTGATTGAAAAGTAAGAGAATGTCAAATAATTATAATAAATTTAAAATCACTGTAGTAAAATAAGAAAAAAATGTCATTATTGAGCTCTAAGTTAATTGACATTAATTAAGTATTCTAAAAAGACAGCAACTAAATTATGGAAAGAGCCTAAATGTCCATCAACTGATGAATGGATAAAGAAGATGTGGTGTATATATACAATGGAATACTACTTGGCAATGAGGAAAAATGAAATATGACCATTTGCAGCAATGTGGATGGAAATGGAGGGTATTATGCTAAGCAAAATAAGTCAGAGAAAGACAAATATCATATGTTTCACTTATATGTGAATCTTGAGAAACTTAACAGAAGACCATGGGGGAGGGAAAGGGGAAAAAAATAGTTACGGAGAGGGAGGGAGGCAAACCATAAGAGACTCTTAAACACAGAGAACAAATTGAGGGTTGATGGTGGGGGGGAGAGAGGGGAGAGCGGGTGATAGGCATTGAGGAGGGCAGTTGTTGGGATGAGCACTGGGTGTTGTATGTAAGCCAATTTGACAATAAATTATAAATAAATAAATAAACAAACAAACAAACAAATAAACAAGCAAATAAGTAAATAAATAGCAACCATCTAATTTCCATCCAAGTGAAAAAGCACCATTTTTCAGTTCATTGTTATAAACATTCTAGCTATATGTATGTTGCTTCTGCCCTATATAAGAATTTCATGACTTAAAACACTGATATTCTTAAAACTAACTTATTCTTATAGTGTTCTGGGAAGTAACTAGCATAATCACCATTGTGCAAACATAGATAAAACCAACGAAATTATAGTTTTGGGGCAGGCTTACAACGTAAGTATCAGACACAGTTTGGTTTTTCTATTTCTAATTTCTTCCTCATAAAACTTCACTACATGTTTCTCTATAGCAGCATTGTGCCAATTAAAAGAAGTTACCAGGGAAAAGCTACTAAAGCTAATAAGATTAAAATTTCAAGCAGAACTGATGAAGTAGTTATACAAATTCAACTACTTTTGACTTGTTTGTCTTCATTTCCATAGTATGTATTCCTGGTTCAATCTTTGAAATGAATATGCCTTTTCAGAGATTTCCAATAAATCACATTCATTTTTAAAGTCTGATGTTCAGTCACCAAATTGCCCATAATAGACTTAAAAATGGAAAACCTTCCAAAATTGTTGAAATGAGAGTTAAGACAATTATCAAAGGTGCTCTTTTGAATATAGAATTTGTAAATATATATATATTTATATATATATATATATAGTATTGTCAGGTTGAATTTCAAAGCAGATATTCAAAGACAGTATAGTTTAGAGACATATAAAAAATAATCTGTGATTAACACTGTGGTATGATATCTTGAAAGGAGAAAACTTTCCTGTTTCCAATTTTTCCGTTCCATTGTTTTCTGCTGCATTCTATCTATTAAAATCACAGCTGCGAAAACTTAGTTTGTGGGTTTGGGCCCCTGCGTCGGGGTCTGTGCTGACAGCTCAGAGCCTGGAACCTGCTGGGGATTCTGTGCCTCCTTCTCTCTCTACCCTTCCCCCACTCAAAATCTTTAATTTACAATAAAACAAAATTACAGCTGCAAACCATTTTCTTCAAGCAAAATTTTAATTTCATTTTACTATGCAAATTATTTATTAGTATTACAAATCATAACATTTTCCATTGGTCCTCTAATATTCAACTATTATATTCTTATTTATACTATGAATTTATTGTTTCATTATCTTCAGCACAGGTATTCTTTGTATTTACATGTTTTTCATTTAATTTAACATCAAAACATACTCTGGTATTTTCTTTTTTTTTTTTTTAATGTTTATTTATTTTTGAGAGAGAAAGAGAGACAGAGCATGAGCAGGGGAAGGGAGGAGAGAGGGAGACACGGAATCAGAAACTGGCTCCAGGCTCCGAGCTGTCAACACAGGGCCGGAGGTGGGGCTCAAACTCATGAACCATGAGATCATGACCTGAGTCAAAGCTGGATGCTCAACTGACTGAGCCACCCAGGCACCCCTACTCTGGTATTTTCAAATTTTTTTTTTTCCAGTAAGTCTATCGTTCTCTGCAGATAAGTCTTTACATGGATGAATTTTTACTGAAGCATGAAGCATAGTCTGTACATTTATTTATTTATTTATTTATTTAAATTCCAGTATAATTAACATACTTTGTTATATTAGTTTCAAGTGTACAACATAACGATTCAGCAGTTCCATATATTATTCAGTGGTCATCAAGATAAGTGTAGTTTTAGTTCCTTTCACCTATTTCACCCATACCCACCCACCCCCCAACTCACCATCCTTCTGGTAGCCATCTGTTTGTTCTCTGTAGTTAAGAGTCCGTTTTTTGGTTTGTCTCTTATTTTTTTCTTTGTTTTGTTTCTTAAATTCCACATATGAGTGAAATATCATATGGTATTATTCTTTCTCTGAATGACTTATTTTGCTTAACATTATACTTTCTAGATCTGTCATGTTGTTGCAAATGGCAAGATTTCACTTTTTATTGTGCCTGAAGAATATTCCATTATATCTTCCTTATCCATTCATCTATCAATGGACACTGTATTGTGTCCATAGTTTCGCTGCTGTATATAATGCTGTAATAAATAAAAGACTGCATATATCCCTTTGAACTAGTGTTTTTATATTCTTTGGGTAAAAACCCACTCTTGCAATTACTGGATCATATGGTAGTTCTATTTTTAATTTTTTGAGGAATCTCTATACTCTTGCACAGTGGTTGCACCAGTTTGCATTCCCACCAACAGTGCAGTAAAGGCTTCCTTTACTCCACATACTCCCCAATACTTGTTTCTTGCGTTCTTTATTTGAGCCATTGCAACAGGTGTGAGGTGATATCTCATTGTATTTTAATTTGTATTTCCCTGACGATGACTGATCTTGAACATCTTTTCATGTGTCTGTTGGCTACCTGTATGTCTTCTTTGGAGTTCATTTCTTCTGCCCATTTTTAATTGAATTATTTGTTTTTGATGTTGACTTGTATAAGTTGTTTATATATTTTGGATACTAACCTTTTCTCAGATATGTCATTTGCAAATATCTTCTCCCATTCAGTAGGCTGTCTTTTAGTTTTGTTAGTTATTTCCTTTGCTGCACAGGTTTTTATTTTGATGTAGTTCCAATAGTATATTTTTGCTTTTGTTTTTCTTGTTTCAGGAGACATATCTAGAAAGATGTTGCTATGGCCAATGTCAGAGAAATTACTGCCTGTGCTCTCTTCTAGGATGTTTATGGTTTCATGTCTCATATTTAGGTCCTTAGTGAATTTTGAGTTTATCTTTGTGTATGGTATAAGAAAGTGATCAAATTTCATTCTTTTACATGTAGCTGTCCAGTTATTCCAACACTATTTGTTGAGGAGACTTTTTCCTATTATATATTCTTGCCTCTTTTTCTTGAGGTTAATTGACTATATAATTGTGGGTTCACAGTCTGTTCATTTATTTAGCCACTTAGTAAGTGCATATTCAAGATTGAAACATTGAGCAATTATGAGTGCTACCTGGGCTTTTTATCCAGACTTAATACATACTCTTTTATTTCTATCAGCACATAGAAATATATGATATATTTTTTGTTACAAAAGTAGACTATTCTCTTTGAACAAAGATTGCAGACTTTAAAAAATGAGCTTAATTCAGTCTCTAAACTTGATCAAAAAGTGAAACTTTGGGTATATTTACCTTCAGTGCAAGCATGGGCTTTGTTTATTTTCTTATTAATGGTTTAATCATATCATCCATACCATATTGTGCTTTTTTGTTATAACTTTACTGAATGAACATTAATCCTAAATTAGTGTTTTATATTTTCAACATGTGTACTCTATTGCATCAAGTGTCTCTATTACCATTTACATATTCATTCATATATGGTCTTTTTGGTTGCTTACATATATTTACTACAATACATAATAATATTATGAGTGTATTTATACACAAAGCTTCATTCCTGTTTATTATTGTTTTCTCAGGATAGTCAACTAGAAAGTGAATTACTACTAAAAAGGGTAGAGATATGTGAAAGATCCTTCACGCTAATTACTAAATATTTTCCACATGCAATTCCACTGTTATTAGCAATATAAGTGCCAATTTCATTGAACACTCTTTACCCTTATATATTCCTAATTTGTGAAATGAAAATGATGATTAGAGACTAAAATGTCTCTAATTTTCTTTAATTGAAAACTTATGTAGCTGCTTGTTTTCTTTATATATTTTGAAATATGTATGCAATATTGAAACCATCAAGAAGTTTATATAATAATAAGTACTCCTTTTATAAGCACTCTTAGAACTTTTCACTTTAGAAGACGAGACATATTGCTGAATAAACTTTCAATCCATTTCTTGAAACAATTACACATAAATGCATTAAAATATCTAGTATTGCTTTAAATCTGGTATGTCTTCTTTAAAAATTAACCATTTTGGAGATACCTCTATGTCATTTGTCAATAACCTATCATTTGTATAGCTGCAAGATTTTGTATAGTGTGAGATTTCTTTTTTTGGTTGTTCATAGTGTATTTAAGCATTCCTCTACTGTTTGACATTTAAATTATTTTTAAATTTCTTTATTGCAACCAAAGCTGCAGTGAATATCCTTACGAATGTTACTTTGTGGTCATTTATGAGCATTAATTAAGAGGAGATACTGAGAGATGTTATTGCTTCATTAAAGCAGAGTCATATTTTAATTTTAAAAGGTAACATCAAATCATTCTCTAAAAAGCCTAAATTATCTATGCTTCTAACAGTAGTACGTGAGAACACCTATTTGATCAGATCTTTACCAATGTTGGATTTATAATATTTATTTCCTTTTTTATTTTTATTTTTTTAACATTTATTTATTTTTGAGAGACAGAGAGAAACAAAGCATGAGCAGGGGAGGGGCAGAAACTGAAGCAAGCTCCAGGCTCTGAGCTGTCAGCACAGAACTGATTCCAAAGCGGGGCATGGGGCTCAAACACACAAACTGTGAGATCATGACCTGAGCTGAAGTCGGATGCTTAATGGAAAGATCCACTCAGGCTCCCTGTTTAATTTTTTTTAAGAGAGAGAGAGAGGGAGAGCGCCAGAGGGTAAGGGGCAGAGAATGAGGGAGACAGAATCCCAAGCAGCCTCCGCTTTGTCAGTGAAGAGCCTGACTCAGGACCCACACTCAGAAACTGTGAGATCATGACCTGAGTTGAAATCAAGAGTTAGGTGCTTAACTGACTGAGCCACCCAGGCACCCCAGAATCAGTGCTGGTTGTAAACACACTTTATTTTTGTTACCAATGGATTGGTGAAAATAAATACCACATTTTTTGGGGGGTGGGGGGGTTAAATTAATCCTCCCCCCCCCACATGAGGAATAGCTCTTTGTTTGCTAAATTTTTTAACTTCTTGCTTTTTTGATTTTAGTAATTCATTTTATAGTCAGAATATTGAATTCTTCTTTTATATTTTGCTCATTTTATGGATTGCATTAACCATTGTTCATTTTTAAAATATAATCACCTTTATCAAGCTTCACTTCTAGACTTTAAGAATGTGGGGTTTTTCTTTAAAAGGTATCATCTTCCCCAATATTTAAATTGCTGATGCATTAAATGCTGTTATTATACTGTTGTTTAATAACCAATCTTTTAATACTATTTAGTATTAGTGTAATTTTAACTCTTTCACCTATCTAGGTATTATTTTACACAGAAAATGAGTTATATATACATTTTTCTTATTAGATAGGTGATTATCTCAACATACAATGTAGCCTATATCTTCGCTACAGTTTTAATAAACCATTATTATTATCATTATTATTATTATTATTATTTTAACTTTCACATAACACATGTCTGCTTCTGAAATTTCTATTCTTTCCATCAATATTTTTATATATTGTTGAAACACCACTAGATTAAGACCAATTTTGAAATATATATTTTATTTTATTTTGTTTTTAATTTTTTTTAATGCTTATTTATTTTTTTGAGACACAGAGAGATAGAGCATGAAGGGGGGAGGGTCAGAGAGAGAGGGAGACACAGAATCCGAAGCAGGCTCCAGGCTCTGAGCTGTCAGCACAAAGCCTGACGCGGGGCTCGAACTCGCGGACCGTGAGGTCATGACCTGAGCCAAAGTCGGACGCTTAAGCAACTGAACCACCCAGGCGCCCCAGAAATATATATTTTAAAAATAAGAGGAAAGTACTAGCCACTGCAATGATAAAATGAAGACTTAATTTGGTTAGAAAAGAGGAGGTAAAATTATCCATCTCTAAAAATGATATGACTGAATATAAATAACAGTAGAATATAGGCTGGAGACCCTAAAACAAAGTAACTCAAAATGTTAAGGGGCACAAAATTAATATCAGAAATTAATAACTTTATGCATATGAATGAAACCAATCAGGAAATATAATGGAAAAAAGAATCTATTATTATTAGCAAGTAAAAGGTAAAATATCTATGAATATACCCAAGAAAAAATTAATTTTTCTTGATACAGCAATTAAAAATGAATCAAATTAAAAAAATAAATCAAATAAGTAGAAATACATATCATATTTTTAAAATGTTAAAACTCAGTTACTATGTAAATTAATAAACACCTCATATATCAACATTTTAATTTTTTTAGTTTGTTTATTTATTTTGAGAGAGAGAGAAAGAGAGATAGTGCGTGGGGAGAAGGGGGAGGAAAAGGGTAGGGAAGGAAGGGCAAAGAGAGAATCCCAAGCAGGCCACTCTGTCAGCATAGAGCCAGAGGCGGGGCTCCAACTCAAGAGAATCCTGAGATCATGACCTGAGCTGAAGTCAGAAGTTAGATGCTTAACCCACTGAGCTCCCCAGGTGCCCCAAAAGATAAAAGTTCTAATTGTGTTCTAACCTGATAAACTGAAAAGTTTACGTAACATCACACACACTCAGGCACACAAACACAGATACACACACACACAGACACATACACACGCACTCGCTCAAATAGCCAATAAGTTTTGAGAAAGAAAATTGTTAGATTCATTCTCCTGGCTATTTATACATGTTATATAGGCTCAATGAGTAAAATAGTGCAAAAAGTATGAGGAAAGAGAAAGACGGCTGAAATAAACAGAACATTCAGACATAGACAAAATGCATGTAGACCAACAAGTGACACTCCAAATCAATGGGAAATGATGGACTAAATGATGCTAATAGGTAATTATCTTAAGAATAAAAAAAAAATGAGGGGGGGCTCAGTCAGTTTGGCTCAGGTCATGATCTCATGGTTTGGGAGTTTGAGCCCTGGGTCAGGCTCTGTGCTGACAGCTCGGAGTCTGGAGCCTGCTTCAGATTCTGTGTCTCCATCTCTCTCTGCCCCTCCTCCACTGACACACTCTCTCTCTCTCTCTCTCAAAAATAAATAAACATTAAAAAAATTAAAGAAAAAGAATAAAAAAAACAATTGAGCCATTACCTTATATGATAATTTTTTATGATAATGATCTCCAGTGAATCCTATCTCCCAGTATCAATGCTTTTGGTGACTCTCCTTGCACATTGCCCCTAAGCATGTTATTTCTTTCCAGGCACATAAGCAAACACAAGTGAGGCAAAGGCTTGACAGGAGCTTTCCCTCTTAGAATGTTGCAGTCGCCTTTGATGGAAGTCTTGTGAACATCCTTGAAGGACAGAAAACCACATGGACAGAGGAAGGCTCATCCATCTCAGGCTTTCTTGCTAAGCTCAGCCACCAACCAACCCACCAATTTAATGAAGCCACATGAGTACACTTATTATTAAGGAAGTGATTAAGTAAAATATGGTGGATATTACTATAGATTTCCTATGAGTGACTATAAAGCAGTATAGTAAATATGCAGAGTAACACAAATATATCTTTAAAATGCAGTGCTGGGGGCGCCTGGGTGGCGCAGTCGGTTGGGCGTCCGACTTCAGCCAGGTCACCATCTCGCGGTCCGTGAGTTCGAGCCCCGCGTCAGGCTCTGGGCTGATGGCTCAGAGCCTGGAGCCTGTTTCCGATTCTGTGTCTCCCTCTCTCTCTGCCCCTCCCCCGTTCATGCTCTGTCTCTCTCTGTCCCAAAAATAAATAAACGTTGAAAAAAAAATAAAATAAAATGTAGTGCTGAAAGAACAAAACACACCGTATGAGATATACACCACTTCGTCATTTATATGAATAAAAAATGCAAACAAAACAAAATAAAGTCCTCCCCTTTCCCTTACTCTGCATACTGAGAACATATACACAGATTAAGAAAGTTTTAAAAATTACCAAATACAGGTAAATTTCTAAACATATTTTATAAACTTTTAGCCTGTTAAACACAAATTACTCATGCAGCTTTACCTAAAGAAAATGTAAAAGTAATGGGAAAATAATAATACAACCACTGGTATTAATCATGTGCATAACTTTTACCAGAGATTTCTAACTTAGTTCTGCTAATTTAACAAAGTACCATGGACTGGATGGCTCAAACAACAGAAGTTTATTTCTCGTATTTCTAGAGGTTGGGAAGTCAGATATCAGGCTGCCAACACGCTCGAGTTTCGGTGGCGAGCCCTTTCCCTGATCTGCAGATAGCTGCCTTAAGCTGTGTCCTCCCATGGCTGACAGTGAGAGAGATCATATCTCTATGTCTCTTCTCTTAAGGGCACCATTCCCATTAAGGAGGGCTCTACCCTCATGACCTAATTTCCTCCCCAAAGCTCCACCTCCAAATAATATCACATTGGGGATTAGACCTTTCACATACGAATTTGAGGTGTGGGGGAGACACAATTCAGTCATAGCATTCCACCCCTGATTCCTCAAATTCAGTCTTTCTCACATGCAAAATGCACGCATTCGATTCCAACAGTCCCAAAGGTCTTAACTTGTTCCAGCATCAAATCTAAAGTCTAAAGTCTTAACTAAATGTCATCTAAATTAGATATGGGAAAGACTTTGATTCACACTGAGGCAAAATTGTTTCTAGCTGTGAACCTATGAAATCAAATATGTTATGTGCTTCCAAAATAAAATGATGGTGCTGGCATAGGATAGACATTCCACTCCATATGGGAGAAATAAGAAGGAAGTGGTGAGTAGTCCCAGACAAGTCTAAAATTTAGGAAAGCGAAACTCCCTAAGATTTTAAGGCTTGAGAATAACCCCTTTTGACTTGATGTTCTGACTTCCAGACCCACTGCAGTGGGTGGCCATGTCCCTGCAGCTCCGTAGGGTGAGGGTTGCACCCCCCAAGCTTCTGGGTGATGTTTTGTCTCTTTCAAACTGAGACTGTAGCCCTCGTGATCACTGAATCACCTTGGAGTCATTTTTTTTTCCTTTATCTTGAATAATAATGCATGTTCACAGATAAATAGCTGTGTGGGAGGGGCGCCTGAGTGGCTCAGTTGGTTGAGCGTCTGACTTCAACTCAGGTCATGGTCTCGCAGTTCATGAGTTCGAGCCTCGCGTCTGGCTCTGTGCTAACAAACAGCTCAGATCCTGGAGACTGCTTCAGATTCTGTATCTCTCTCTCTCTCTCTCTCTCTCTCTCTCTCTCTCCCCCCCCCTTCCCCTGTTCATGCTCTGCCTCTCTCTGTCTCTCAAAAATAAATAAATGTTAAAAAAAAGTTTTAAAAAGAGCTGTGTGGGCTCATCCCATAAAATTCAGGACATCTAAGAGCTTTCCTTCATTCCACCCAGTCTCCATCCCCTTCAGTTCAAACTGGCAGTCTCCCTGCAGGGGTAGCTGATTAGTTCTGTGGTTCACACTATGTTAACCTCCTTATTAAGGGGCTGGTCTTCCCTACCCTTAATATTCTTTTCTGAACAAGTATTTCCTTTTTTTTTTTTTTTTTGTATTATAGACAGGCTAAAATTTTTCCAAATATTTATGTTTTGGGCCCTTTTTGCTTAACAATTCTCTCTTTAATTCATTTATTTCTGCTCTCACTTTACTATAAGTATCAGGAGAAACCAAATCACTCTTTCAACACTTGGCTTATAAATCTCAGCTGATTATCCAATTTCATCGTTCTCAAGTTCTACTTTCCATAAAATGCTAGAACACTACCGTAGTTTAACTAAATTCTCTGTCAATTTACCATAAGGAAATGCCTTTTTTCCAGTTTCCAATAACATATTCCTCATTACCATCTGAAATCTCATCAGGGTGGCCTTTACCATCCATATTTCTACATTCTGTTCATGATCATTTATGAATTCTCTAAGAAGATGAAGGCTTTCTCTCCAGCCCTCCTCTTTTATTTCCGAGCCCTCACCAGGAATGTCTTTAGTGGCCTCTACACAGCAGTATTGACTCTTTCTAGCATGCACCTCCAAACCTTTCAAGGCTCTGTGCCTTACCCAGTTCCAATGCTTCAGCCCCATTTCAAGAAATGTAGAAGCACCTCTCTGATAAGAGGTTTGCTTTAGCCAGTTCAGCCTGCTTTAACAAAATATCACAGACTGGCTGGCTTAAACAATGGAAATTTATTTATCACAGTTCAGGAGGCTAGGAAGTCAGAGATCAGAATGTCAACATGTTTGGGTTCTGGGCAGAGCCCTCTTCCAAATTTGTAGACTGCCATCATCTTACTGTGTCCTCACATGGCAGAGATAGCAAGAAATCTTCTCTCTTATGGCTCTTCTTACAAGGGCACGGATCTAATCCATGAAGGCTCACCCTCACAACCTAATTTCTTCCAAAAGGCCCACCTCCAAAAACAATGGGGATTAGGGCTTCAATACATGAATTTGGTCTGGTGGGGGGACACAAACATTTATTACACAACAATTACTGAAAATATTTACCAGTAATGAAAGGTAAGAGACATTTTCTAAAGCTTTACCAGAAATAAGAAAGTGCTATCTGAAGAAGCATTTATTTCAGGTGGAAAAAAAATAATCAAGAATGTTCCTTCTCCCCAGTGCCTGAGTGGCTTAGTCAGTTAAGCATCTGACTCTTTAGCATCTGATCTCTGCTGAGGTCCTGAGATTTAGTCCAGCATCCAGCTCGGGGCTGAGCATGGAACCTGCTTGGGATATTCTCTCTTCCTCTCCCTTTAACCCCTCCTCTCTCTCCCTCTCTCTCTGTTCCCTCCTCTCTCTCTCTCTCTCTCTCTCTCTCTCTCTCAAAATAAATAAATACACCTAAAAAATAATGTTTCTTCTCCCAGCTTGGAAAGTTACACAAGTTTTCTTTATCAGTTGTCAAATGATTCCAATTAGAAACTAAATATAGGAGCACCTGGGTGGCTCATTTAGTTAATCGGTTAATCTCATGATCAGGTCACGTTCTCTAACGGTTCATGACTTTGAGCCCCACATCAGGCTCTGTGCTGACAGTTCAGAGCCTGGAGCCTGCTTCAGATTCTGTGTCTCCCTCTTTCGTTGCCCCGTTCCCACTTGTGCTCTGTATCTCTCTCTCTCTCTCTCTCAAAAATAAATATTATAAAAAAGAGACTAAATGTATATGTCACACGTCACAATCCTTACTTGATGTAGCTCTGTATATTCACTAGAATTCATTTTTTTTCAAGTCTCTTTGGCCAAGGAAATCTGTGGCTGCTGTTTTGCATTTCTATCCCCCGGTACACACTCTAGCCTTCACTATCTTGCTTTCTATCCCAGAAGGCTGGATACTATGGCTTCTGGTTGTTTGGGCCAATGAAAAGCCTGACTGGAGATTGCATGAAGAAGGAGCATGAGACCAGAGTATAGAATCCACCCTACCCTCCCACTGCTTATTCCCCCACTCCTCCCACCCCATGTCTGCTGTTTTGTAAGCAATCAGCTGTTTCTTTAGATCAAAGGAGACAGATACTCACACGAGGCACCTCTCTATATAACTCCTTCCTTCCCAGATAAAGTAGTGACAACAGCCTTATTATTACTCTCCCCATATTACTGCACTGTCTCTTGTGACCAATTTCTATTTCACTGTAAACAGACTCTTTATTGCACCCTCCTTGATTTATTCTAATTGAAATTTATTCCTTTCCTTCTGGGATCCAGACTAATATAAACTCTCTCTTCAAGTGAAAGCCTAGCATAACAGAAATGTAAATTAGTAGCTGAAACAGGGATATAACTCTATCCATCCCTTCTCTCATCTTTGAAGAGGCTCCCTAAACACTTTTTGAAAGTCAGGGCATACAATTATAAGCACCCCACTGTTTGACTATAATTACCTTAAGGATAGGAATCATTTATTTCCTCTCCATTTCCTTTATAAGGTTGTACAAAGTGTACTGAACATAGCAGGACGTGAATAATATTGAATTTGGTCATACAGTATCTAGAACCCAACTCATGACAGACCTAGTTCCTACTGAATCTTTTTCTCACCCATTATTTCTTTCTTGTAGGTATGCAATGGATATTTCAGTAGTATTTTTTTTATTAACAGATTTTGCTCTTGCCTTTGTTTTACCTTCCTTTTGTATTTCCACCTTTATATTCACAAATTATTTCTTTCTTCTAATTACTAACTCCATTTCCACTCTGGCATCCCTGCTCCATTTGTCAACTCCTGCATAAAACATACCCTAATCAGAAAAATGGGTAAGACTCAAGAGGCTCCTATTTTCAGATTTTCATGTTTTTCCAAAACCAAATTAAGAAGAGCAACCAAACTTTTAAAATGCCATCTGAAAGCACAGGTGTCGGTGTCAGGGTGTTTTGTTTTTGTTTTTGTTTGTTTTGTGTTTGTTTGTTTGTTTTGTTTTTTCCCTAAGTTTTTAAGCTCTTCAAAAAGAGGTTGAGGACTTTGGTTTTTGAAATATGTTCTGTAGTATATATGGTGTGCACAGAATTCTTAATAAATCTGTTTGTTTGTTTATTTATTTATTTATTTTTTAATGTTCTGGACACTAGAAGTGATAGACCTCTAAACACTGTATTAATTCTATCAAGCAATTAGACATCGTGACTATACTGTAATCAAATTATGCATTTATGTTTTGATTTGGCCTAGAAGAATCAAACTTTCTACAGATCAGAACAATAGGGTACCAGAGAGGGAAGAAAATAGGGAATTTAGTATTCCAAAACACATTCCACTTTTTAAAGGAAAAAATTCTAAAAGTGAAAGTAGGTGAAGTAATGTTAAAATCTTTACTATAGAATTTCTATGATATACTTTAAAAAGGCAGGCAGGAGGCATCCTGTGGTTCATTCTAGCTTTTCCAACCTATGTTTTGAAAACAGAAAACTTCAAAGTAGTACCATTTCTCAAACGCATCAAAGCATTAGGTCTATTCAAAAACTGTCCTTGCCCTAGTTATAAATCTCTACTAAATGTGTCAATTTTATTTCTCTGTGCTTCCCATATCCCGAATATGAATGTGACTACTATTTATGAACAGGTGTGTTTTACTGAGCTATTTATGTGAAGTTCAGATAAAAACTAAATCCTCTGGTACTTGAGTAGGAACAGCATTCAATCTTTTCTTACAAGGGTCAGTCTGGGATAATAGAAAACAACTAAATATAAAGGAATTCATAAACTAGTGAATAATGGCTCATGTCAGATTTATGCTTTGCACCCATGAAAACTCTCTGTCAGCTGTTACACAATGGAAGATGTCATTTCAACAGCACATTGTATATGTGAGTTTATATATTAATTATATGGAGAGGAAGTTATAATTTTTGTTTCTTATCATCTGTTAAGCATCTCTTACCTTCCAATTTAAAAAAAACAAGGTACTTATTATCCAATTAATAAAACAAGGTATTAATAATCCTGCCCACTACTATTATGAAGTACTAATTATGATAATATGTTTTGGATGTTGTGCCTCAATACAACTAATTCCTAGGGCTGTTGAAATTATTCTGCTCTATTTCAAAGAACATGGTTTCTATTATTGCGACATCAGTAATAGACATCAGTGCTGTTTTTATAACAGGATAGAGTGTCTGATGAATCCGATGCCCAAATACATCCAATCTGTACTTACAACTTCCCCTTTGCATCCATTGATATACATAGAAATACTTGTTTTAAAATCTAAGGAGGTGTAGGGACACCTGGGTGGCTAGTTGGTTAAACGTCTGACTTCAGCTGAGGTCATGATCTCACAGTTCATGAGTTGGAGCCCCGCATCAGGCTCTGTGCTGTCACCTCAGAGCCTGGACCTTGCTCCGGATTCTATGTCTCCCTCTCTCTCTGCCCCTCCCCCACTCATACTC
The DNA here is from genome assembly GCF_023721935.1 of Panthera uncia. NCBI lineage: Eukaryota > Metazoa > Chordata > Mammalia > Carnivora > Felidae > Panthera > Panthera uncia. Next base: position 135,406,243 of record NC_064811.1, on the reverse strand, counting down.
TGTCTCTCTCTATCAAAAAATGAATAAACGTTAAAAAAAATTAAATCTGGGGAGGTGTAGATGGTAGGGTATGAGGAAAGAAGTCATGTAGGAATGGAGAGGGAACATCAGGGACACTTCCCAGCTTGTAGTAAGGGGGAGGGGGGGGCGGTGATCTCACTGGTTAAATACTAAAAGTCAGCAGTAGGGTGAGCTGTTCAGGTGAGAATCTATGAGGACTCTGGGGAAAGGTGGTATTAAGACTCAGGAGATAAAATAATTGTTATTCTGCAAATCTTATGAGTTTCTTTCACCCCAAGCTTTGGATTATTAACATTTTTGGCACCGACCATGAAAGGTAATACAGGTTATTAATTGTAATTCTGAAATTCCTTCAGTAGTATCTCAAAAAGCAGAATAGGGGCAGACTAACACGGCAGATGATGTGAGGTGACAATAACTGGAAAATTGCTCTGTGAGACTCTGTGTGATCAGACTCATTTGGGAACTGGGTGAGACATCTGGGGAAATCAAACATTACTCAAATGAAAAAAATGCAGCCTGGTCTTGTGGGATGTGGAGGTCTTTGAGCAGCTCTTTATTCGGCTTCATGGTATTTCAGCCATGTTTCTCTCTAAATATCTGTTCTTTCCCCTTCTCTGCCAAATAACTTCCCTTGCAAGGCTCTTGAATTGCCATGACGTAAACTCTGACTGCAGTTCTCTGCGTCTTTAGACATCCGTGTCCTAAAGTTGCCTACAAAATTTTCTTTTAGTGAATTTCACTTTAGCGAAAATTCTTGAGTAAGATAGCTATCTGTTTCAAATCCCATCATCTATGCCGACGTCAAAATCACCCAGCACACCATGACTCAGTGCTCCAGGCCCTCAACTGAAACAGCACCTCCAAGCAAAGAAGTGAGCTGACCGCCTTCGTTCCTAACAATGTGAGAGACTTGGTTTTTGGGTGAGGTGTGTTCCAGCCATAGATCCTGTTGGCACAAGTGAGAGCAAGAATAAAAATGTGAATTTCTAATGTCAGTGCGATCTCTGCTGCATTCACAAGTAGAAAAATCTTGCCACATTTGAGTAACATGATGTCCTTATTTTAAAAGCTGGGAAGACTGGGGCACCTGGGTGGCTCAGTCAGTTAAGTGTCTGACTCTTGATTTCAGCTCAGGTAATGATCTCATGGTTTGTGAGATCTCTTTCTCTCCCCCTCTCTCTCTACCCCTGCCCCACTCTCTCTCTCTCCTTCTCTCTCTTTCAAAACAAATTAAAAAAAAATAAAAATAAATCTTTAAAAACTGGAATACTGGCTATATAGAAAAATCAATAATTTGTTTTTCTCCCCATTTATGAATTATAATAATCTGCTGTCCCACAGGAAATATCCTATTTGAGTGACAATAGGAAAATGATGTTAGTTGCAGTGTAAAGCATAAGCAAGTTCTATTTATTAAGGATGTACTGTTTGCCTGGTAAGAACACACATTTCACTTTTATCCTCAAAGCAAGGTAGTACTTTTATCCTTTTTCTGCTAATGAAAACATTGAAACTCATGGCAGTGGAGGACTTTACGCAAAGTCACCTATCTATTACCTTGAAAAACTGGATCATGAGACTAAATCAGCCTGGACTGAAAACCTTTACATCGTCCAAAACAAGTTCTCTTGTATGAATCAGTTCAGGACCTCACCTCAAAGTACAAAAGCAGTAATTAAAGTTGAACTTTTTAAAAACATCTATAATGAACTAGATTGATTACACTTCAGAAATCTGGGAAAGAACGGCTCTAATTCTCCTCACCACCTCCAACAACAAATCCACACAATGCCGTGCTGGGAGGTCACACTTTCCTAGGTTTATTAATTTCCTAGTAAAAGAAGTGATTCCGAGAGTAAGTTTTACCTCTCATTTCTTACAGTCTGGAACTTCCTATACACATTCTGACAAATATGAGACAAACTATGTTAGGCCTAGTACTGTGCAGGATTTTATTATACTAAGCAGGCATGAAAGTTGAGAGCCTCGTAAATATTAATCACAGACTAATGAACAGTGGGAGATTTCTGAATATCAATCTGTACTAGAGGGAAATTTTGAATTAGAGACACTGCTTCCTACCCAATAAATCAGTAGTGAAAAATTGAAGGCATTCTCATGCATCTGCTTATGTAGCTAGATCTCTAGTCCTAAAGGAGCATGCAGCATGGATGCCAAAATAGATGTAATTTTATCACCCCACATGGAGCTTTTGCATTTTTAACGGGACCATTTTTTAAAATTTTAATTACCTCCAAAAGAGGCTGGATTGTATCACAGAAAACTTGAGTGCATTCTTTAGTATTAGAGTTAAAATAGTTCATGAGTAGTTGGAGCTTTCTCATTCTTCTTCATTAGCATTCAAAAACCATTGCCAAGGGACTGGAAGACTCAAGGTTAAGAGAGGAGCTGAAATGCCAAAACTTGATTGGCTTATTGCTTTTATTAAGTGTGAATGTTACTGCTTTTGTCTCTGGGCACATGTACGACACATAACATAACAAAGACGATATCTTCCATTATTATTCAAAATTTCATAAATAATAGCACATACAATCATATACACACTTGCATATCCTTAATGATTATCCATTAATGGAAAAATATCCCTTTACAATAATCAAAGTTAATTATTTATTAAGACAAGTAGGAGAGTGGAGAGTGATATCTAGGATTTTACAGTGTTTTTGATGTTGACAAAAAACAATGGGATTCAGTTTTCAGTTTGAGGTTTGTTTTTTTTTTCTATTTTTTAATATTCAGTAGTATTTAAGAGCTTTGCTAGGTTATTAATATTTTAGTGGAAAAACTAAGAAGTGGTTTTTAATAATATTAATGTTTCTTCATATCATTATAATTAAAACTAAAACTTTATCCTAAATAGGTATGGTATGAGCTGTCTTTACTGAAATGACACAAACATAGTTATTAAGGACACAGGAAAGAGAAGGATCCAGGAAATAAGCCGAAATGGTGAATGTCATTCTGAAATACACCAGAAATGTTATTTTCAAAATGATTACTTTATTCCATCTCGTGTAAATAGAATAAGTGATAATTACTAAATTAAGTCATAGTGTAGCAGAATGCTATAATTAAACATTAATCACTAAGTTGTCATTTTTTATTAATCATTTCCTAGACTCATTAAAAGCAGGAGAGATATGTTGGTCCTTAATATATTCCCAGCACCTTGTAGATGTTCAATAAATGCTTAAAACTTTTTTTTAAAAAGGATTAAGTATACATTGTAGTTTTCCTTTTGTATAGATGGAGTTGTAATCTCTCTAAGGACAAATAGTCTCTTCACAAATGTTCAAATATAGCGAAAATTACAATATGGTTTCCCAACCATATATAATATGAGAACATAGAAGCAATTACAACTTTATATCCATTTCAGTAAAGTATTTGTGCTTATGCACTTGCTGCTTTCTACAATTACAACACGGGACTGATGTTTGACAACATTCATCTTATCTTCTCTATGATATTAAAGATGAGTTTATTTATATTTTTGAGCTTGCCATGTGCTTATATTTGAAATTTTCAGGAACTATTACCCCAAATGCACTAGATGTATGTGTTATGTGTGGAAATGGTCATTTTTACATAAATAAAATTTTGTGTAAATATTAGCATATTGAAAATGATTTCTGCAGGTGACAATAACATAATTGGTTATCATTAGAGTTTTTGTTTGTTTTACATTGTCACAAGTCATCTTATTTTTTTTCATTTATAAGCACAGTGAATGTAATAATAGATGCCTTTTTTTTATGTTTAAGGAGATTTTGAAAATACTAGGATGTGTTTTAATCAATATTATTAACAAAAAGTAGAGTTCTTCATTGACCAGTATCCTTGTGGATATAATTTCGTATAGTAGCCCCCATCTCATTTTACCTTATTTAACTTACTTATTTTTCATAAGAACCCACTGGTCTTATGGGTCTCAGTTTAAAAATACATTTACATTCATCACAGGGATTTATAATAATTTATAGCTAGTATTCCAGACAAATGCTGTGAAAAATACTGAAGTAGTTAAAGAGGACACCAAAACAAATAAGAAATATTTACTTTTAAATGAACTTTGACAGAAAATATCATAAATCTTTAAGGTTTATCATTGTTCAGTATAAGATAACCAATATAACTTAGATATACCACCAGAAACAATAACAATTTAAGCATAGCAAGGTTGAAAAATGTAACTTGTATTTAAAACTTATAAGTGTTAAAATCATAAAAGTTGTTAATCAAAGTAATCCTAAAATCTAATAAATAGAATTTTAATAGTTTTCTAGCAAAAAAAAATCTTCATTTTTTAAGGTAGTCCTGTAAAGTTTATTAAAATGAGAAAGTAGAAAGTGGTGGATAATTGTCTAAGTAGAGATGACTGTCACATTTTTCTGTTGGTCATGAGACAAGAAGGAAATGAAGTGAGTGAAATACCTATATATTCAAGTATTTTATTCTTGCTGACTTTAGTAGCAGTAAACCAAACTTGTTCAATATCAGGATTAGAGACACACAAGATGATTTTTACCTTTTTCCCCCTGTATGGTAAAAGTAAAATTTGTTGTTCCAATTAACTAGATATATTGCTTTTAATTATTTTGTTTTCTACACCATGAGTTACAATTGTTTAGCTGTAATGAAGGAATGACCTAGAGAAAGGAGGAGGGTGGCAAAATTTTAAAGTTTAATTCTAACACGATCGTGACACAAATTGCTGCACAGCCTGACAATTAATGTGTGGACTTGCGATGGCCCTTTCCACCTGCCCACGGTACATTTTCATATGGGATTACCCCTCTGTAGCTTCCCGTCTAACTCTGGTTTTCATCTTTTCAGGTTTGGATTTATCCTTCACAAAGATGAAGCTGCATTACAAAAAATTGATCTTGAAACCATGTCATACATCAAGACAATTAACTTGATGGACTATAAGTGCATTCCTCAGTCATTGGCATACACGCACTTGGGAGGATACTACTTTATTGGCTGCAAACCTGACAGCACTGGGGCAATTCCACCACAGCTTATGGTGGACAGTGTAACCGACTCAGTCATTGGATTCAATAGCGATGTGACGGGCACTCCATATGTCTCTCCAGATGGGCACTATCTTGTCAGCATTAATGATGTGAGAGGTCTTGTAAGGGTCCAGTACATTACCATCCGAGGAGAAATACAGGAGGCTTTTGATATTCACACAAATCTGCACATATCTGATCTGGCATTTCAGCCATCCTTTACTGAAGCTCACCAATACAACATTTATGGTAGTTCAAGCACACAAACTGATGTGCTCTTTGTGGAGCTCTCCTCTGGGAAGGTTAAGATGATAAAGAGTCTTAAGGAACCACTCAAGGCAGAAGAATGGCCTTGGAACCAGAAGAACAGGCAAATCCAGGACAGTGGCTTGTTTGGTCAGTACCTGATGACACCTTCCAAGGACTCTCTCTTTATACTAGATGGACGACTCAATAAGTTAAACTGTGAGATCACTGAAGTTGAGAAAGGAAATACAGTCATTTGGGTTGGAGATGCCTAGAAGCCCTATTAGATAATTATTGAATGAAGAGTTTTCCAGTACATTGCACTTAACCCATTGTTTAAATTTACAGCTTAACTTTTCAAGATCACACCCTAGTCAAACATAAGTTACTTGATAGACCCAAATAAAACAGATTTTTTCTTTTGCAAAGATGAACACAACTAGTAATATTGGTTGACTGGAAATATTTAACACAACATCTAATAAAAAAAAACTAGATCAATCACAAGATTCAAATCTATAATTACATTCAAGCCAACAAAGTAGAAATTTAAACAATTAAAAAATAACTGCAGGGAATTTCAGATGACTTTAAGCATTTCATTTTGGAAGTGGTTTATCTATTATTTTTTCTCTGTCTTTTGGTATGCTTAAACTAGAAATAAAAAGGTATTGTGGAACCTTAAAATTCTTACTTAAAAATATTCTGTCCCATCCACTGTTTATAATCTTTTGTGCCTTGAAGGGAATGTCACAAGAGGAAAAAGTAGGCTGAAAGCTGCATACTGAACACCCTCATAACTACAAATCTTTTGTCATTAAAAGAGAAAAGTTTAACATCTCTTACACCAAATCCTGTCTTCAGCATTGGTTTAAACCTCAACGAAATATCATTCGAAGGCATAAGTTGGCGTTAGGTCGTACACCAGTGACAAACTCTATTTAATACTTACTATATGGTCTGCAGCATGCTATGGAAAATGAGGAGGAAAGGAGGAAAAATAATTATGAAAAAATGTTTGCAATGTATTCTCTATTCATTTTGCTTTTAATCATTGGAGTGCATTGTATTTTTAATGCAAGTTTGTCTGGGATGTCAACTGCTTACAAATGTTTATTATTAGCAGAATCGATTCCTTTCTTTTCATGTAGTCCAGAATTGAATCAGCAGGAACTTTCAGTTTTAAAAAAGTAGTACCATTTGTATCTGTTTAGAGTAAACCTCATATGGGGAAATTAACACCAAGAACTGATGAATATTAGCGGGTTAGGAGAATTAGTAGCAGAAATTGGAAATAAGGGGATAGCTCCACAGTGGTGAGTAAAGACATACTTCACTATTGCCTTGGCAATTTAAATATAACTCATCAAAGAACTTCATTCCTTAAGAACTTTCCTAAATGACTTCTTCTCAACTCCTACATAATCCTTAAATGACCCCCTCATTAACTCTGTGCTATGGTTTGAAACCTAACTAATCCTCTTATTTGAGAAACTGTATAGAAGTAAAAATTATTGCTTCTTTTTTTTAAGGGCAAATAAAAGGCCAGTGGACGTGGATTAAAACTAGAAAGTTGGTTTACTGAAATAAGCAGATAATTATCTAGGCTTAAAGTAATAGCTTACATGTTTGGAGAATCTTTTTACTTATTTTTTTTTAATTGTTGCTAAAAATGCTAATGGGCTGTTGAAATGACCTCCGTTTACTGAAGGTAATCCAATAAGGTCTTTTTTAAATACAAATTTTGCTCAAGTTTAAATTGTATAAAACTGCTTAGAAACCTGAAATTTTATAGTGTGTAATATCTTATGTATATATAGCATCCTGAGCTGTGTGATACAGTAGATTTCTTCTTAGCTTAAGGAAACATTATGGGAGGTAGATTTAATAAACAACAGAGATCAGCTTATGTTTCTACTTACCTGCTTTCCTTTTTAGCGATTTTCTCCCTTGTGAACATGAACCATATAAAGTGTCTAATGATTTAATGTAAGTCTGTCTCATACATCCTTCTTCAGTAGCTTACACCATGTGGATGCTCTGTCTGTAGACATTGCTTGATAAAAGGAGAATAAACCTCTTAAATTTTAACGCTTGAGTTCAGTCAATGTTTTAATGCGCATAACAGTGTTTTGTTTTGTTTTTCCTCCACGTGCTCAAACATAGTCTGGTACTCTGCATTATTTTGAAAATTGATGGGATGAGGTAGAGGGCAAGTAAAGTGAGAGCAATCAAAAAAAGGTAATTTAGTTTATCTTTTTATAGAAAATGTAAGTTGTATTGCAAATAATGATGTCAGTGATAATGTGGGTATGTGTAAACACTGAAAGTTTAGAAAAACCAAGGTAAAATTATGAGATAACTGCACTAAACAAACAAATAAACACAACTCTATCAAATAGCATATTTCTACTAAACAGAGTAAAAAGTGAAGTGATAGCAGTGAAGGGCCCTGGAATGAGAAAAGGTGTGAAACAAAGAATGGGAATATGATATGGGAGGTCCTTGACTGAAACTGAAGAAGTAAATGTTTTATGTAAAGAAGGTGATATTTGAGAAGGTAAGAAAAGTAGGTTATGATCAGATTTGGGAGGGTGGGAGAGGAAGAAGAAACCAATGTAAAGAGTTTGGACTTCATCCAGACAATAGGGACTCAATAGTTTTTGAAAACAGAAATGCCAGTGAAAACAGAACTTTTAGAATTTAATATTATTATTTTTTAATATTGTAAGTTTATTTATTTTGAGAGAGACAGAGAGAGTGAGCAGGGGAGGGGCAGAGAGAGAGAGAGAGAGAGAGAGAGAGAGAAACCCAAGCAGACTCCACACATCAGTGCAGAGCCTGAGGTAGGGGCTCCAACTCATGAACCATGTGAGATCATGACCTGAGCCGAAACCGGGAGTCAGATGCTTAAATGAATGAACCACCCAGGTGCCTCTAGAATTTATTATTTTTTAATGGAATGAAGAGTTGACTGAAGAAAAGGGAAATTAGAGGAAGAGGTATCAGTTGAGAGGCTGCTGCAATAAGGTGAGTTTATAGTTTTTAATATAAGAGAATTAATTTGAAAGTATATATTTTGAAACAAGGGGTATTAAGGAACCAGACATGAAATGCCAACTGAATAAATATGGGTCATAAAAAGAGGTAAACATGACCGGTTTCAAATACGACATCATTGATAGAAATAGGAAAGCCATGAGGGAGAAACAGATTTGGGTCAGAAAATAAGAAACTAGATAAAAGGCAAATTAACTGCAAATATTGGGCAATGGAATATATTCCCAGAGAAGTGTCAGCATGTATGGCAAACCAACTTCCATTTAATTATATCTACGTAAAGTTGAAGCATTTTTTAAAAAATGCAACTTAGAACCTTATTGCCTTTCAGATTCCCACTCAAAAATTCCTCACAGGGTTTTCTTTTGAGAAATAAGTTAATTTGACTGGATTTTACATTCAGTAGTAAAAGATTTTACAGGATGAAACAATATGTTTAATCATATATAACAATTTATCATATTATATAAATTTTCAAGTGAGAAAAATATTAAGGATAAATACTATCATGGAAATCAATACAAGATGAAAATGGACAACCCACCATTACAGCCTTAAAAGGTCATCAGGGGCTACTTCTAATGCCACTTGTTCATATATCTACCATTTATCTGTTCCTGTATGAATGGAAAAAAAAAGAACTACAGCAGCACCTTATCAAAGCCGATTTTCACTATCCTTCCGAAAACACTCAAATATCATTTACCTCTTCTGGGAAACTTCATACATAGCAATGTATTCTGAAAGTTATGCTATGGAAGTTCTTGTCTGCAGTCTTAAGTCTTGGTAAGTTTTCCTATTTCCCAGGAGATTAAGTCTTAAGCAGAGCATACAAGCATATTTTTGTTTATTTGTCTGTTTGTATTTAATAAATTATATAGTCCTATTGGTAATTGGAAAAGCACTTAGCTTTTCAGTAATATTCATCAGCAAAATGTAGCTGTCTCTGTGGTATTTAATGGGTACATCACAGCTATTTTACAGTAATTTTCAGCTACACTTGGTGATTTAGAAAAGTTTTAATTGTTCTTTTATACTAGAGCTGAGAAATGATAGACTTCTCAATGTTTTCAGATTCATGTTTACATACATAATTAAATTTTGTAAATAGTATAATTTGGATGAAACTGACACTAAAATACCAAACATGATTCTGTTTTAATGTTTGATAGATGTATTGAAGACACATTTCAACACTTTTAAAAGAATCAAAATTGCCTTAGTGTCAAAAGAATAGACTGTTACTTGAATTAAAAAAAAAAGTCTGTTATTCCTGTGTGTAATTATTTTCACACTTCTATGAAAAATTACAATGTTCTTTTATACCTGGATCTGCATATTTGTTCAGTGTTACACATTACAAGAGGACAGTCTCATGATAATCAAGATAGGGACTCAACATACATGAAATATATAGCTATTAGAAGCAAATAATCATTTATTACCATACTGTGCCTCAGCTTACCCACCTACTTTCAAACCAGTTTTGCTCTTAATTCAAATTATGCTCTGTGGTCAGAACTATTAGCAAAGAGTAGCAAGCATTCCACATTTGAGCTTATGAATAAAATATAATCCATGACTTTGTCTAGATCAATAAACATCCTTTTGATACATTAATTGTTCTTTAGGGAAATAATTATAATAAATTGGGAAAAAGTAAATATATAGATTAGATTAAAGATATTATATTAACACATAGCATGTTGATTTTGCATAATTTAAAAATTTGATTGTTGACAGAAATATTATATGATTCCATTTTGTCAATTTTGGTGCAACTGCACCATGTGCCATGCAGTTTTAGATACTGTAGCAATTAGACAACTCACTGTGTGTGTGTGTGTGTGTGTGTTTGTGTGTGCGTGTGTGTGTTAATTAGGGCATATGCAAAAATTGAAGCATATCTGGAAATATTGGATAATTAAATTTTAATATTCAAACATATCCCATTAGTATTTTAGAATGTCTATTAAATCTAGAATGACAAGATTGATTGTCAAAGTATTTCAAAGTATAAGCTAAAGGCACCTGAGTGGCTCAGTTGGTTAAGTGTCCAACTCTTGATTTTGGTTCAGGTCATGATCACAAGGTTCGTGGGTTTGAGTTCCACATCAGGCTCTGCACTGACAACATGGAGACTGCTTGGGATTCCCTGTCCTTCCCTCTCTGTCCTTCCCTCTCTCTCTCTCTTTCCCTTTCTCAAAATAAATAAATAAACTTTAAAAATGAATGAGTAAATAAATAAATAAATAAATAATGAAAGTATAAGCTACATAGAAGTAAAGAATATCGTAGAAACCAAATAGTAATGGGTCTTAATTCTGGAGATTCTATTAGATCAAGTAAATTAAGTGTATATATGATCTGAATAATGTAATATTAAGATTTAACAAATGACTATGTGTGTGTATATACACACACACTTATACACATCACTCCCTTGATTTTTTTCAAAATTACTAGTACATTTTAAAATCAATTACAAACACAAATTTAATAAAGAACATAATATATTTCATTTTTTTTATGGCTCAAGCATTTTCCATTGTGTATGTATATTATATGCATATATATATATATATATATATATATATATATATCACTTCTTCTTGGTCCATTCATTAGTCAATGGTCACCTGGGCTGTTTCCATAATTTGATTTTGTAGATAATGTTGCTATAAATATCAGGGTGCATGTATACCTTTGAATTAATATTTTTGTATTCTTTGGATAAATACCTAGTAGTGTGATTGCTGAATCATAGGGTAGTTTTATTTTTAACTTTTTGAGGAACCTCAAAAACCTCTGTTTTCCAGGGTGGTTGCACCAGTTTGCATTCCCACGAACAGTGCAAGAGAGTTCCCCTTTCTCCACATCCTCACCTATACCTGTTGTTTCTTGTGTTGTTAGGAGCCATTCAGACAGGTGTGAGGTGATATCTCATTGTAGTTTTGATTTGTATTTCTCTGATGAATATCTTTTCATGTGTCTGTTTGGCCATCTGTATGTCTTTTTGGAAATGCATCTATTCATGTCTTCTGCCCATTTTTTCAATTGGATAAGCTAGAGAATATTCCATTAAGTGAAATAAGTCAGTCAGAGAAATACAAATACCATATGATGCCACTCATATGTGGAATTTAAGAAATAAAGCAAATGAACATAAGGGGGGAAATAAGAGAGAGAGAGAGGCAAACCAAGAAACATACTCTTAACTATAGAGAACAAACTGACTGTTACCAGAGGGGAAGGGAGGGTGGTTAAATAGGTGACGGGGATTAAGGAAGGCACTTGCTGTAATGAGCACTGGGTGTTATATGGAAGTGTTGATTCCCTATATTGTACACTTGAAACTAATATTACAGTATGTTAACTATACTGTATGTTCACTAACTGAAATTTAAATACAGACTTTAAAACAAAAGAAAAAAAAAAGAAAGAAGATGATATAGAAAACATTCTCAATTCATTTGAAACAAACTAAGAAATAACCATTTTTCAATCACTTAAGAAGTTATAAATATGTAAATTAATAAGCAAAAATATATACAAGTTTTTATAAACAACACTTTAAAGAAAAATTAAATTCAGATATGCCCAATCTAGATTCTTTATATAATAATAAAAATGGAAACAATATAATTAAACAATAATATGAAGATTCTGACATTACTTAGAAAGTAGAGATCTGGAAAGAAAGTTACTGCCACTCTAGTAAAAAGAAAAAGCTGAAAAATCAACAAAATTATAATTTCACCTGAACATATCATACATTTGGATTTGCAAGTTCCCCAAGTAGCCCTTGGCATGGCACAAGAAAAAGGTGGCCTCCATAAGAGCAGGTGTCAAGATATCTGCTAAAATTTTGACAAATTCTTAAAGGCTATGGGTCAGTTAGCTTATCAGTTAGGAACAGCTGCAGGAATGGAGAGGGGGTGGTTCAGGCACATGAAGAGTTCATATTCACTTTCAATATTGTTTCACAGGCCTCTACCATGTGCAGGCAAAAGGATCAGAGAACAGGCAGGAGATCAAAGAGAGCTGCCCAGGCAGCATGGTGTGTAAGTGGTGTCCAGTTGTGGGGAGACAGACATTTCCCCCGTGCCTTGACTCCTCTGCCTTGGAAACCAAAACATTAAGGAGCTAAGATATGGGCAGTCATCTGTCTCACCCATGAGGGGCAGGTTAGGATCTATGTTTCTAGCAGCTGAAAATAATATCTTTTATGATTTTTTTAAATTTTTTTCTACATTTATTTATTTTTGAGAAACAGAGACAGCATGAGCAGGAGAGGGGCAGAGAGAGACAGAGACACAGAATCAAAATCAGGAGCAGGCTCCAGGCTCCGAGCTGTCAGCACAGAGCCCGACGTGGGGCTCGAACCCACGAACGGTGAGATCATGACCTGAGCTGAAGTCAGACGCTTAATCGACTGAGCCACCCAGGCGCCCCGAAAATAGTATCTTTTAGATAGCATACTACAGCAACTCTAAATCCTCTCTCCTCTCCTTGTTTCTTCATTTACTTGATTACTGATTTAACTGGACAATTGAAATAAGATACAGAAACCCCACAATGTGAAGACTCTGACGTTACTCCTCAGAGAACACCACATTATGTGGCATATGCATATTAACTCTAGGATAACATTGTTTTAGTCGGTTTGCTTATACTATTTCTTTACTTGATCTCTCTATTTTGGCATTATACCCAGCTGTTGAACTCCACTAATTGCTTTATCCATTCATCAGTCAATGGACACGGGCTGTTTCCATAATTTGACTTTTTAGATAATGTTGCTATAAATATAATGGTGCATGTATGCTTTTGAATTCACATTTTGTATCACTAATTGCTGGCAGAATTTATTATTGTTTTCAGCAATGTCCTGGGAACCAAATTGCTCCAGTCTGTCCCAATTAAATCTAGACTCCTATGCAGGGATAATTTTGAGGCATCTGATCATGCCCTAGCACTTTCTCCCACAATTATTTCAACATAGCTCTCCTTTACTGTTTCCTTTCCTGGTTATCTCTGGAAAATTAGCTGACTTATGATTTAATATATTACCCAGGTAGAGTAATCAGCTTCTTAAATTTTGCATAATTTTCATTTTTTAAGTTTATTTATTTTGAAAAAGACAGAGAGCATGTGATCAGGGGAGGGGGAGAGAAAACCAGAAAGAGAGAATCCCAAGCAGGCTCTGCAGGGTCAGTGCAGAGCCCAACATGGGGCTCTAACCCGAAAACTGTGAGATCATGACCTGAGATGAAACCAAGAGTCGGACACTTAACCGACTGAGCCACAGAAGTATCCCCACCTTCTTCTTAATTACCACCAAAATCTCTAATGTTTTGAAGAGCCCTTAGGTTTGAATTCCTTCACACTCTTTTGCGAGTCAGATTTTTATGACTATAGGGTCTATACTCTGCTTTTGAGTATGTGAATGTGTGTGTGTGTGTGTGTGTGTGTGTGTGTGTGTGTGTATGTGTGATCTGCCTCTCCCTCTTTCCTGTGACCTGCAAAATATCTGAACCACAGCTTTGGAGCTGGTGTTGGAAATAGTTGCTCCCTACTCTTGGACTGATACTCCAGTTTTATGAGCAAAGCAGTGGGTGGGAGGTGATAGCTTCTGTTCCTCTAAGCTTTCTTCTCTGATCCTGGAACTGTCTTAAAATTATCTGCAGGGAACATCATGATGTAACATCCCATTAGCTCTCTAATCACCTGATCATGCCCTAGCACTTTCTCCCACAATCATTCAACTGTAGTCATATAGCTGTCTTTCTTTTCTTTTGAAAAACTACTCTTGACTTGGGTCTTTACATGTTGTTTTTTTCCACTTATAATGCACATTCCCCAGATATTCTCATGAATTCTTTCTTTACTTTCTTCAGATGTCTGTTTACTAGTGAGATTTCTTGACTACCCTATTTAAAATTTGAAATCATCTTCCAAAATATGCTCATCTACCTTTGCTGTTATGCATTTCCATAAATGTATCAACATCTAACATACTATATTATTTATTGTGTATTTGTTTATTACCTGCATAACCCCAGCCAACACATTCACATAATGCAACCAAATAAGAGCAGGGACTTTTGTCTGTCTTGTTTATATCATATCCAGAAAAAGGCTTAGAATGTGGTAGGTCCATATTAGGCAGTCAATAAATGTATGTGAGACAACTGAATTGTTATTTTAATTGGACTTAAACTATTTTTGGTCTCTATAGAATATATATTTAACTTTTGATAATCTCAAATCATTATCGTAAAAATGTATTCCTTGAATGTTATTAAACTGTGCTAATTAACTGTGGAAACATTCAGGCAGGAGTTTTCTATTTAATATTCTATAATTCTCTAAAGTATTAGAACTAATAGACATATAATGAACATTTGAATAGATGATGTCTTTTTTAAACATTTGTCATCTCAAATGTAATTGCTTATGTAAACATGATATTTGTTATGCTAAAGATTAATCCCTTCCATGTATTATTAAACTCTAAATTAATATATATCATGTTTTAGTTATTTCTAGAGGCAGATTGTCCTGTATATATTAGCCGTGCCACAAAAAAGCATGCTTACATAAAATAAATAAAAAATGTTGCATCTTGGTATCCTAAAGAAATATCAGTATATTGGGGGATGATAATTGTATTTCTGTTTCAAGATTACTTACGGAATCAAAAGTATTCCACTCCTTACTGGAGGCAGCTACAATTTTATTTAAACTTTATTGTTTGATGAATTTATACTTTCCCAACACTCAACCTGAAATAACTTGCCTCTGATTTCTCTTACTCATGTACGTGCATAAAACTTTTCACTGTTATCCAACTACGTTCAATATCTCCTTCCATTATTAGCTCAGTGTTTATTTTTGCTAATACTATTAGTTATGATTATTTGAACCAAGTAGTGCTATCCAGAAAGAGCATGCTGATTAAAGAAAATTATAGTTAAAAAATAAGTAAATGGAAAAAAGTAAATGTACACATTATACTTGAAATACTAAACTATGTTATTTATAAATTGTATTTTTGAAGTCTCTCAGAATATTACTAGGATCAATTTTTGCTTTTTAAAAATCTGAGAAGAGAGACAAAATTAAGGAGAAGTTTATACAAGGAAAATAAATAAGTAGTCCCAATATTTACCTAAAATATTTATCATTTTTAAACCCTCCTAGATTTTTTTTCTATAAAACCCATTATTATTATGTATTCTCTTAACTTGTAAAACCAAGTAAAAATAAATTTAACAGTCTAAGCCTAGGAGAAATGTACATAACCCACAGGATTGTGGGAGAAGTGATATTATGGAAGGTGCATAGAATTCATATATTAAGTAAGGTATGAAGGAGAGTCAGCTATAGACCTAAGGTAAGCAAATTTAAAGCTCATAAATTATTAATATTATAAAAGCTTTAAAATAGCATTATTGGCAATAGTATAAGGTATTAATTTGATTCATAAAAGGTCCAGGTTGCAGTATACAATGTCCTGCCACATTGTATTAAGCCTATAGTCTCAGTTATATTGGAAAAGCCCCAAATAAATCCTCCTTCCTCCTGGGCTTTGGAGCATATCCATGTTATATTTTTCAGAAAAAAAAATGAAGTTAAAAGTAGCTTCTTGTTTACTACTGGCTGAGACTAAACACTTGACCATGTTGGACAAAGTTACTGTATGACTTAAATTATGCATTATGGAATGAATATTACTTAACATGTTGAGCCAAAAAACTGAATGTCCATGACAATCCACTCATAGGGCAGAAAGAAAATCTACCCCAGTCTAGAAAACTTGGAAACACTGGCTTTGCTTGACTTTGCCCCAACTTACTTACAAGTTGGAGTTTCAGGAGAAGAGAGGGAATTCAAAAAGACCAAAGAGTACAATACCAGCCTAGTGTCACACAGAGGAAATTGAATCATTTTTCCCACTCCCAATGTCAGATCAGAAACCAGATATTTTGCACAGGAGAAGAGGCAGACCATAAGAATAAATAGCTCTAAAATTTCCTTCGAAATAACTGATGTTATTTGAAACAGAATGTGAAGAATTAAGGTTAGAGACCACTCTTACAAACAATAAAGATCTGGATTATAAGCAACTAAGTGGAGGTTGGTAGCTCCACTTACAATTTACAAGATAAATTGTATGCCAACAAGTTTATGAGAAAGAATTAGAATTTACTCAATAAATTAAAACAAAACTACCACATGACCCAGAAAATCCACTTATGGGTATTTATCAAAGAAAATAAAATCACCATCTCAAAGACAATGCATCCCCATGTTCACTGCAGCACTATTTACAATAGGCAAGATGTGGAAAAAAACTTAAGCGTTCATCAATGGATGAAGAACAGTGACACACGCACACACACGCACACACACACACACACAATGGAATAATGGGAATATTATATTATTGGATCATAAAAAGGAGGAAATACTGCCATTTGTGACAACATGGATAGATTAGGGCATCATGCTAAGTGAAATAAGTCAGAGAAAAACAAACACTATATGATTTCACACATATGTGGAAACCAAAAAGCTGAATTTATAAAAACAGAGAGTGTACAGTCATTGCCAGGGACTGGATGGAGGTAGGGGAATGGGGGAAAACGAAGAGATGTTGATCAAAGGGAACAAACTCCCCATTATAAAATGAATAAATTCCAGGCATCTAATGTACAGCCTGGTGACTACGGTTAACAATCCTATATTATACACCAGAACATTCCTATGAGGGTAGATCTTAAATGTTCTCATCATAACAGCAGCAACAAAAAATGGTAATTATATGAGGTATAAGGTGTGTTAACTAGCCTTATTATGATAAATATTTTGTAATATATACATATATAAACTCATTACATTTTAAACCTTAAACTCACAAAATGTAGTATGTCAATATATCTCAATAAAGCTGTAAAAATAAGAAAACAAGATATAAATATGGCCTGTAAGCCCATGAAAAGCTGTCACACTATCAGTGTGGAGCCTGCTTGGGATTATCTCTCTCCTTCTCTCTCTGTCCCTCCACCGCTCATGTTCTCTCTCTCTCCCTCCCTCTTTCTCTCTAAAAACCAAATAAATAAACATTTAAAAGAAACAAAATGATATTCTACTTCACATCAACTAGAATAATAAAAAGAAAATATCAAGTATTAGGGTGTATGTGAAGAAATTAGAACTGTCTTACACTGCTGGTGGGATATATAAAATGTTACAGACACTGGAAAACAGGATGAAAATAAAGTATTTTATTAAAGTATTGATCTCAGAATTAGCAAACGACTCAAGGATCCCACTGCAAGATATATATCCAAATAATCTAAAACAGGTCCACACAAAATCATGTACATGATTGTCCACTGCAATATTATTCATACTACCCAAAAAGTGAAAACAATCAAATGTGTAGCACTTTGTTAATGGACAAATTTAATATGGTATATTCCAAGTAATTAAATATCATTCATAAAAGAATGAATATTATTTTATGCTTTAACATGAATAAATCTTGAAAACATTATGCAAATTAAGTGAAGTCAGTTATAAAAGACCATATCTTGAATAATTTCATTCATATGAAATTTCTAAAATGAAAATCTATGGAGATAGAAAAGCATATTAGTGGTTGGGGTAGAGGAGACAGAAGGAATGACTGCTAATGGGAATCGACTTTCTTTTAGAGTCGATAAAACATTCTGCAGTTCATTACAATGGAAGTTGCACAACTCCATGATATATTAAAACCATCTTTTAAAGTTTATTTAATTTGAGAAAGAAGGAGAGAGAGAGAGAGCATGAGGGGAGGAAGGGCAGAGAAGAGAGAGAGAGGAAGAGAGAGAATCCCAAGCAAGCTCCACGTTGTCAGCACAGAGCCTGACAGGGGGCTTGATCTCATGAGACACAAGATCATGACCTGAGCCAATACCAAGAGTTGGTTGCTTAACCAAATGACCACCTGGGAGCCCTATACTAAAACTATTGAAGTATACACTTAAATGACTGAATTTATAGCATTTGAATTTTATCTCACTAAACTATTATATAAAAAAATAAAAATATGATGAAGATAAAAGGAGAAATATTCAGGTGACATGATTTATTGGTAGAAAATTCCAAGGAATCTACAAAATTTCCTAGAACTCATATGTGTAATCAGTATGGTCATGAAATACAATATGAATACACACAAATCAACGGCATTTTTATGTATTTACAATGAACAACTGGACACTGAAATTAAAGATGCAATATCATTTACAACTGCTCCAGAGAAAAGGAAATATTAGGATAAATCTAGCAACATATTTATATGATCTATATGATGAAAATACAATATTGAAGAAAAAAGTCAAAGAAGGTATAAATACTAGAAGAGGCATATTATTTTTATTGATTGGAAGATTCAACACAGTAAAGATGTCAATTGTCCTTAATTGATGTGTAGATTTAATGCAATTATTATCAAACTCTCAGCAATTTTTTGTAGATATAGAAAAAATATTCTAAATTTTTTATGAAAATTCCCTAAGATACATAAAATTTTTTAAAAAAGGAAGTGAGAGGAACCATTCTTTCCAGTAGAAATGCTTATTTTATATCTAGAATAATCAAGACAGTGTGGTACTGCTGGAGAGAATGACATAGATAAATGTAACAGAATACAGAAACTAGAATTAATTTTTGACAAAGGGGAAAAATAATTTAATTTAGGAGGATAATCTTTTCTTCTTTTTTAATTTTTATTTAATTTTACTTTATTTTTAAATACAATTTATTGTCAAATTGATTTCCATACAACACCCAGTGCTCATCCCAACAGGTGCCCTCCTCCATGCCCATTACTCACTTTCCCCTCTCCCCCACCCCCCATCAACCCTCAGTTTGTTCTCTGTATTCAAGAGAGTCTTATGGGGTCTTGAGAAGGAGGATAATCTTTTCAACAAGTGATGCTGGGGCAACTGGACCACTATAGGCAAAAAATGAAACTCTGACACATTGTACTAAATTAAGTTAAAGTTGATAATGGATTAAATACGAAACATAATATGATAAAACTTTTTTTTTATAAGGCAGTAGAAAATATTTGGGGTATAACACTAGGCTAAGCATCTTATACTTAACAATTACATGTATGATGGTGATCCATGATCCAAAGGAAAAAATGATAGATTGAAACCATCAAATTTAAAAATGTTGCTCTGTTAAAAACTCTAAGATGAAAAAGCAAATTACTGACTCGGGAAAAATATCTCCAAATCCTAAGTCTGACAAAGAATTCATATACACAATATGTAAAGAATTCTTAAACGCAATGTTAATAAAATAAACAATACAATTAGATAATGAGAAAAGATGTGAACAGACATTTCACAGAAGAGGATAACAGGCAGATGATAAATAAGCATATGGAAAGATCTTTCACATCATTAGCTTTTACAAAAATACAAATAAAAATCACAATAAGATATCACTACATAACTATCAAAATGGCTAAATTAAAAAATGATGATAACCCCAAATGCTGGTGAGGATGTGTCAAAACAGGATAACTCATACATTGCTGGTTCAAATGTAAATTTTTTTTAGTGTTTATTTATTTTTGAAGGAGAGAGAGACAGAGCGTGAGAGGGTGAGGGGCAGAGAGAGAAAGAGACATAGAATCTAAAGCAGGCTCCAGGCTCTGAGCTGAACTGTTAGCATAGAGCCCTACACAGGCTGTGAACTCACCAGCCAAGCCATGAGATCATGACCTGAGCCAAAGTCAGACACTCAACTGACTGAACCACCCAGGTGCCCTCCCTGGTTTGAATGTAAAATGGAAGAGTAATGTGGCATTTGGCAGCTTCTTTTAAAACTAAAAATGGTCTTTAAAAATTAGCAAAGAATTACATTGTTAGGCATTTATTCCAGAGATTCATGAAGAAACTTGTCCATAAATGTTCACAGCAGCTTCATTTATAATCACCCCAAACAAACAAACAAACAAACAAACAAAAAACTGTTTTTTAAATGTTCTTCAGTGGGTCAATAGTTTAACAAACTGTGGAACTTCCATGTCATGGAATACTCCTCAGCAATAAAAAGGATATACACAAGAACTTGGGTTGACCTTCAAGAAAATTATGCTGAGTGGAAAAAGCCAATCACAAAAGAACACATGTTACAAAATTTCATTTGTATGTAGACATCTGTCAAATAGCAATTATAGAGATAGGGAGGAATATCCATTGCCATGGTGGAGAGTGGGGTAAAATGGACTTGGCCATAACATAAGGAAGTCATGCGATGGCTCACTTAACTATCCTCATTGATGGTGGTTACACTAAGCCACACATGTATAAAATTGCATAGAGGAACACGCATATGTACATACATATATACACTGCTGCATATATAACTGCTGAAATATGAATAAACTACAGCTTGAATCAGGTCAATTTCTTAGTTCTGACATTTTCCTGTAGTGTACAAGATGTCAAAATTGATAGAGGCAGGTGAAGAGTACACAGGACCTTACTGTATATATTTTTGAAACTTTCTGTGAATCTGTAATTATTTCAAAGTTAAGTATTTTTAAAAGTTGACTTTTTATTGAATTGAGTACTAAATTTATATTAATGTCAATTTTATGGATGTGATGCTATATATTTGCTGGTTATGGAAACTTTGGTTTATAATCCACAAGTTCTTATTATGTGATGTATCCTGGGTAGTAAATGTCACTATGAAGTATCACTATGTTCCTGAAGAAACAGAAACAAAGGCAGGAAGTTGCTGTGATATTTATATTAGTTTTAAACCATATTTTTATATGAAATTCTGTGTAGGAAGCCAAATATGTTAGGTAGAAGGAACTTAAAGAAATATTTAATTTGATATGAGGTGCAGCCATCAGCAAAAATACTCTTTAGAACTATGATGTCCTCAGGGCGCCTAGATGGCTCAGTTGGTTAAGTGTCCGACTTCAGTTCAGGTTATGATCTCACAGTTTGTGAGTTCAAGCCTTGCGTCAGGTTCTGTGCTATCAGCACAATTCAATTTCTGTGTCTTTCCCTTTTTCTCTGACCCTCCCCTGACTCTGCTCACACCTTGTCTCTCTTGCGCTCTCAAAAAAAAAAAAAAAAAAAAAAGTATGATGTCCTAGGGGTGCCTGGGTGGCTCAGTCAGTTAAGCATCTGACTTCAGCTCAGGTCATGATCTCGCGGTCTGTGAGTTCAAACCCCGCATAGGGCTCTGTGCTGACGGCTCAGAGCCCAGAGCCTGTTTCAGATTCTGTGTCTCCCTCTCTCTCTGCCCCTCCCCCACTCATGCTCTGTCTCTCTCTCTCTCTCTCTCATCAAAAATAAATAAATATTAAAAATTTTTTCTTAAATAAATAAAAATCATGAAAATTTAGGGGCGCCTGGGTGGCTCAGTTGGTTGAGCGTCCAACTTTGGCTCAGGTCATGATCTCATGGTTCGTGAGTTTAAGCCCCACATCGGGCTCTGTGCTGACAGCTCAGAGCCTGGAGCCTGCTTCAGATTCTGTGTCTCCCTCTGTCTGTCCCTCAGCCGCTTACACTCTGTCTCTTGCATTGTCTCAAAAATAAATAAACATTTAAAAAATTAAAAAAAAAAAAAGAACTATGATGCCCTAAAGAAAGAACATTCTTTCTAATGGAAAAGTTCCGTATCTTCTCTGTCCAATATATAGCCACTAAACATCTATGATAGCTAGTATTACTGAGGAATGGAATTTGTTTTAAAATGTTTATTTTGGGGGGGCACGTGGGTGGCTCATTTGGTTAGGCGACCAACTTTGGCTCAGGTCATGATCTCACACTTCATGGGTTCAAGCCTTGCATTGGGTCTGTGCTGACAGCTCAGAGCCTGGAGCCTGCCTTGGATTCTGTGTCACCCTCTCTCTCTGCCCCTCCCCCTCCCCTAAATAAATAAACATTAATTTTTTTTATTTTTTAATTAGTTTATTTTTATTTAATTTATTTTTTTAATTTACATCCAAGTTAGCTAGTATATAGTGGAACAGTGATTTCAGGAGTAGATTCCTTGGTGCCCCTTACCCATTTAGCCCATCCCCCCTCCCACAACCCCTGCAGGAACACTCTGTTAGTTCTCCATATTT
This sequence comes from Panthera uncia, assembly GCF_023721935.1. Lineage (NCBI taxonomy): Eukaryota > Metazoa > Chordata > Mammalia > Carnivora > Felidae > Panthera > Panthera uncia. The sequence goes on along the minus strand of NC_064811.1, from coordinate 135,383,704 downwards.
AAGAGTCTCTTAGGTTTTGTCCCCCTCCCTGTTTTTTATATTATTTTTGCTTCCCTTCCATTGTGTTTATCTGTTCTGTGCTTTAAGTCCTCCTATGAGTGAAGTCCTATGATATTTGTCTTTCTCTGACTGACTAATTTCACTTAGCATAATCCCCTCCAGTTCCATCCATGTCGTTGCAAATGGCAAGATTTCATTCTTTGTGATTGGTGAGTTTGCATTGTATATATTTACCACATTTTTTTAATATATGAAATTTATTGTCAAATTGGTTTCCATACAACACCCAGTGCTCATCCCAAAAGATGCCCTCTTCAATACCCATCACCTACCCTCCTCTCGCTCCCACGCCCTATCCACCCTCAGTTTGTTCTCAGTTTTTAAGAGTCTCTTATGCTTTGGCTCTCTCCCATTCTAACCTCTTTGGGTTTTTTTTTTCTTCCCCTCCCCCATGGGTTTCTGTTAAGTTTCTCAGGATCCACATAAGAGTGAAAGCATATGGTATCTGTCTTTCTCTGTATGGCTTATTTCACTTAGCATCACACTCTCCAGTTCCATCCACGTTGCTACAAAGGGCCATATTTTTTTCTTTCTCATTGCCACCTAGTACTCGATTGTGTATATAAACCACAATTTTTTTTATCCATTCATCAGTTGATGGACATTTAGGCTCTATCCATAGTTTGGCTATTTTTGACAGTGCTGCTATAAACATTGGGGTACAAGTACCCCTATGCATCAATACTCCTGTATCCCTTGGGTAAATTCCTAGAAGTGCTACTGCTGGGTCATAGGGTAGATCTATTTTTAATTTTTTGAGGAACCTCCACACTGTTTTCCAGAGTGACTGCATCAGTTTGTATTCCCACCAACAGTGCAAGAGGGTTCCCGCTTCCCCACATCCTCTCCAGCATCTATAGTCTCTTGATTTGTTCATTTTGACCACTCTGACTGGCGTGAGGTGATATCTGAGTGTTGTTTTGATTTGTATTTCCCTGATGAGGAGAGACGTTGAGCATCTTTTCATGTGCCTGTTGGCCATCCGGATGTCTTCTTTAGACAAGTGTCTATTCATGTTTTCTGCCCATTTCTTCACTGGGTTATTTGTTTTTTGGGTGTGGAGTTTGGTGAGCTCTTTATAGATTTTGGATACTAGCCCTTTGTCCGATATGTCATTTGCAAATATCTTTTCCCATTCCGTTGGTTGCCTTTTAGTTTTGTTGATTGTTTCCTTTGCTGTGCAGAAGCTTTTAATCTTCATGAGGTCCCAGTAATTCATTTTTGCTTTCAATTCCCTTGATTTGGGGATGTGTCAAGTAAGAAATTGCTGTGGCTGAGGTCAGAGAGGTCTTTTCCTGCTTTCACCTCTAGGGTTTTGATAGTTTCCTGTCTCACATTCAGGTCCTTTATCCATTTTGACTTTATTTTTGTGAATGGTTTGAGAAAGTGGTCTAGTTTCAACCTTCTGCATGTTGCTGTCCAGTTCTCCCAGCACCATTTGTTAAAGAGACTTTTTTCCACTGGATATTCTTTCCTGCTTTGTCAAAAATTAGTTGCCCATACGTTTGTGTGTCTAGTTCTTGGGTTTCTATTCTATTCCATTGGTCTATGTGTCTGTTTTTGTGCCAATACCATGCTGTCTTGATGATTACAGCTTTGTAGTAGAGGCTAAAGTCTGGGATTGTGATGCCTCCTGCTTTGGTCTTCTTCAAAATTACCTTGGCTATTTGGAGCCTTTTGTGGTTCCATATGAATTTTAGGATTGCTTGTTCTAGCTTCGAGAAGAATGCTGGTGCAATTTTGATTGGGATTGCATTGAATGTGTAGATAGCTTTGGGTAGTATTGACATTTTGACAATATTTATTCTTCCAGTCCATGAACACAGAACGTTTTTCCATTTCTTTATATCTTCTTCAATTTCCTTCATAAGCTTTCTATAGTTTTCAGCATACAGATCTGTTACATCTTTGGTTAGATTTATCCCTAGGTATTTTATGCTTCTTGGTGCAATTGTGAATGGTTTCAGTTTCTTTATTTGTCTTTCTGTTGCTTCATTATTAGTGTATAAGAATGCAACTGATTTCTGTACATTGATTTTGTATCCTGCAACTTTGCTGAATTCATGTATCAGTTCTAGCAGACTTTGGTGGAGTCTATCGGATTTTCCATGTATAATATCATGTCATCTGCAAAAAGTGAAAGCTTGACTTCATCTTTGCCAATTTTGATGCCTTTGATTTCCTTTCGTTGTCTGATTGACGATTCTAGAACTTCCAACACTATGTTAAACAACAGCAGTGAGAGTGGACATCCCTGTTGTGTTCTTGATCTCAGGGGGAAAGCTCTCAGTTTTTCCGCATTGAGGATGATATTAGCTGTGGGCTTTTCATAAATGGCTTTTATGATGTTTAAGTATGTTCCTTCTATCCCGACTTTCTCAAGGGTTTTTATTAAGAAAGGATGCTGAATTTTGGCAAATGCTTTTTCTGCATCAATTGACAGGATCATATGGATGTATTAATGTGATGTATCACATTGATTGATCTGCGAATGCTGAACCAGCCCTGCATCCCAGGAATGAACCCCACTTGATCATGGTGAATAATTCTTTTTATATGCCGTTGAATTCGATTTGCTAGTATCTTAGTGAAAATTTTTGCATCCATATTCATGAGGGATATTGGCCTGTAGTTCTCTGGAAGTTTTCCTTCCCTTTCTATTTTTTGGGAATAGCTTGAGAAGGATAGGTATTATCTCTGCTTAAATTGTCTGGTAGAATTCCCCAGGGAAGCCATCTGGTCCTAGACTCTTATTTGTTGGGAGATTTTTGATAACTGATTCAATTTCTTTGCCGGTTATGGGTCTGTTCAAGCTTTCTATTTCCTGATGTTTGAGTTTTGGAAGTGTGTGGGTGTTTAGGAATTTGCCCATTTCTTCCAGGTTGTCCAGTTTGTTGGCATATAATTTTTCATAGTATTCCCTGATAATTGTTTGTATTTCTGAGGGATTGGTTGCAATAATTCCATTTTCGTTCATGATTTTATCTATTTGGGTCTTCTCCCTTTTCTTTTTGAGAAGCCTGGCTAGAGGTTTATCAATTTTGTTTATTTTTTCAAAAAAACAAATCTTGGTTTCATTGATCCGCTCTACAATTTTTTTTAGTTTTATATTTTTTATTTCTGCTCTTATCTTTATTATTTCTCTTCTTCTGCTGGGTTTAGGCTGCCTTTGCTGCTCTGCTTCTATTTCCTTTAGGTGTGCTGTTAGATTTTATATTTGGGATTTTTCTTGTTTCTTGAGATAGGCCTGGATTGCAATGTATTTTCCTCTCAGGACTGCCTTCGCTGCATCCCAAAGCGTTTGGATTGTTGTATTTTCATTTTCGTTTGTTTCCATATATTTTTTAATTTCTTCTCTAATTGCCTGGTTGACCCACTCATTCTTTAGTAGGGTGTTCTTTAACCTCCATGCTTTTGGAGGTTTTCCACACGTTTTCCTGTGGTTGATTTCAAGCTTCATAGCATTGTGGTCTGAAAGTATGCATGGTGTGATCTCAATTCTTATATACTTATGAAGGGCTGTTTTGTGACCCAGTATGTGATCTATCTTGGAGAATGTTCCATGTGCACTCGAGAAGAAAGTATATTCTGTTGCTTTGGGATGTAGAGTTCTAAATATATCTGTCAAGTCCATCTGATCCAATGTATCCTTCAGGGCCCTTGTTTCTTTATTGACAGTGTGTCTAGATGATCTATCCATTTCTGTAAGTGGAATGTTAAAGTCCCTTGCAATTACCACATTCTTATCAATAAGGTTGCTTATGTTTATGAGCAATTTTTTTATATATTTGGGGGCTCCCGCATTCGGCGCATAGACATTTATAATTGTTAGCTCTTCCTGATGGATAGACCCTGTAATTATTATATAATGCCCTTCTTCATCTCTTGTTACAGCCTTTAATTTAAAGTCTAGTTCGTCTGATATAAGTATGGCTACTCCAGCTTTCTTTTCACTTCCAGTAGCATGATAAGTAGTTCTCCACCCCCTCACTTTCAATCTGAAAGTGTCCTCAGGTCTAAAATGAGTCTTTTGTAGACAGCAAATAGATGGGTCTTGTTTTTTTATCCATTCTGATACCCTATGTCTTTTGGTTGGCGCATTTAGTCCATTTACATTCAGTGTTATTATAGAAAGATATGGGTTTTGAGTCATTTTGATGTCCGTAGGTTTCATGCTTGTAGCGATGTCTCTGGTACTTTGTCTCACAGGATCCCCCTTAGGATCTCTTGTAGGGCTGGTTTAGTTGTGACGAATTCTTTCAGTTTTTGTTTGTTTGGGAAGACCTTTATCTCTACTTCTATTCTAAATGACAGATTTGCTGGATAAAGGATTCTCGGCTGCATATTGTTTCTGTTCATCACATTGAAGATCTCCTGCCATTCCTTTCTGGCCTGCCAAGTTTCAGTAGAGAGATGAGTCACGAGTCTTATAGGTCTCCCTTTATATGTTAGAGCACATTTATCTCTAGCTGCTTTCAGAATTTTCTCTTTATCCTTGTATTTTGCCAGTTTCACTATGGTATGTTGTGCAGAAGATCGATACAAGTTACGTCTGAAGGGAGTTCTCTGTGCCTCTTGGATTTCAATGCCTTTTTCCTTCCCCAGATCAGGGAAGTTCTCAGCTATTATTTCTTCAAGTACACCTTCAGCACCTTTCCCTCTCTCTTCCTCCTCTGGAATACCAATTATGTGTAGATTATTTCTCTTTAGTGAATCACTTAGTTCTCTAATTTTCCCCTCATACTCCTGAATTTTTTTATCTTTTTCTCAGCTTCTTCTTTTTCCATAATTTTATCTTCTAGTTCACCTATTCTTTCCTCTGCCTCTTCAATCCGAGCTGTGGTCGTCTCCATTTTATCTTGCATCTCATTAATAGCATTTTTTAGCTCCTCCTGGCTGTTCCTTAGTCCCTTGATCTCTGTAGCAATAGATTCTCTGCTGTCCTTTATACTATTTTCAAGCCCAACGATTAATTTTATGACTATTATTCTAAATTCACTTTCTGTTATATTGTTCAAATCGTTTGTGATCAGTTCATTAGCTGTCGTTATTTCCTGGAGGCTTTTTTGAGGGGAATTCTTCCGTTTCGTCATTTTGGATAGTCCCTGGAGTGGTGCGGAACTGCAGGGCACTTCCCCTATGCTATCTTGAATAACTTGCTTTGGTGGGCGGGGCCTCAGTCAGACCTGTTGTCTGCCCCCAGCCCACCCCTGGGACCACAGTCAGACTGGTGTGTACCTTCTCTTCCCCTCTCCTAGGGGCGGGATTCACTGTGGGGTGGCATGGCCAGTCTGGGCTACTTGCACACTGCCAGGCTTGTGGTGCTGGGGATCTGGCTAGTAGCTGAGGTGGATCGGAAAGGTGCACAGGGGCAGGAGGGGTAGGCTCAGCTCACTTATCCTTCGTTGATGCACTTTGGGAGGGGCCCTGTGGCACTGGGAGGGAGTCAGACCTGCCACCTGAGGGATGGATCCGCAGAAGCACAGAGTTGGGTATTTGCACGGCACAAACAAGTTCCCCGGCAGGAACTGGTTCCCTTTGGGATTTTGGCTGGGGGATGGGCGAGGGAGATGGTGCTGGCAAGCACCTTTGTTCCCTGCCAAGCTGAGCTCTGTCATCCGGGGCTCAACAACTCTCCCTCCCATTGTCCTCCAGCCCTCCCGTTCTCCGAGCAGAGCTGTTAGCTTATATCCTTCCAGATGTTAAGTCCCGCTTACTGTCCGAACACACTCCCTCCGGCCCCTCCGCTTTTGCAAGCCAGACTCAGGGCCTCTGCTTGGCCGGCGGGCTGCACCTCCACCCTGTCTCCCTCCCACCAATCGTGTAGCGCGCACCACCTCTCCTCCCTTCCTACCCTCTTCCGTTGGCCTCTCGTCTAGGCTTGGCTCCAGAGAATCCGTTCTGCTAGTCTTCTGGTTGTTTTCTGGGTATTTAGGCAGGTGTGGGTGGAATCTAAGTGACTCACAGGACGCAGTGAGCCCAGAGTCCTCCTACGCCGCCATCTTCCCACCTTTTTTCTTTTTTTTAATTTTGAGAGAGAGAGAGGCACATGTGTAAGCAGTGAAAGGGCAGAGACAGGGGAGAGAGAATCTGAGGAACAGGATCTTCAATTTTTTTAAATTTCAGTTACAACTACACATGGCTAGTGTCTACCATATTTGACAGAAACAGTCATTAAAAGTTCTAGTCTGGAAAGAATCCTTTTAATTAGCATATAGTATACATCATTTCTAATTTACAGTGTTTTTCTTACCACTTATCTGTATAATCCTTATTAGGCCATAATCTCTTTGGAATAGTTTACTTCTCCCTGAGATGAAAGAATTAGACCACTTTAAGGTCCCATGTTTCCATATCTATCTCACTTGCACTGTTACCATTTTATTTAAAATACTGACATCTGCCTATACTGCCTGTATCAGATGGTTCACATAAATCATACTTTTCAACACAAATCAGACTGTAGCCTAAGGGACAAGGGAACAATCTCTCTCATCATGTGGAAGCTGAACGCTGTTAGTAGTGCTTTTCTAAACCAATTGATGGAATCATAGAGGTGTAAATGTGCTCTCTCTCACTGAACCACCACCTTCTGAGAGGCTGACAGGCAATGGGTGGCAACTAGCTGTCTTACAAGACCGATTGGCAGTGCATACCTCAAGTGACACGATTATAGAAAAGAAAACAAAACAAACAAAAATCAAATTAGTGTCTATACTACGGCTCTTTCAAGCTAGAGGAGGAATTGCCTAAAGTTACCTGTTTTACAGAAGATTTAACAAAGTAGGAACACTGGTAATCTTGGCTTGCAGAGATTAGGGCAGGCTTTATTTGATCTGGCAGGATGTCTGCTTACTGAGAAAGTTTCTTGGGATTTAGTTCAATTAAATTAATAAATGCATGCTGACTCTGAATCAGATACTGTGTACTACCAGGGAACAAAGATGAATGAGATCCTATCACCATCTATAGAAGTTTTCAATCCAGTGAGGAATAAACAACCAAATAGAACAAATATTTTGAAATTTTTATTTGGCAGCCTTTTAACTTTATCAGTTTGACCATTTGCATTTGTGCTTTGTAGCACTGCTGGTTTGGGCACTTGCTCACCAGGTGCTATATGAGTGTGATGTTATTATGTTTTATATGACAGCATAGTTTCCCGCAAGTTGGAAGATATTTACCTTAGGAACAAATGAACATTATCTATACTAGCAACCTGACTTTTTCAGGAAAAGAGTTCACTGTGTCCTTAACTACATCAATCTTCTGATCTTCAAATTCTGTTTTTTCTGTGCTACTTTTGTTCTTTCCTTCATCCATTTACAAAATATTTGGCAAGTACTGACTATTGCTAGGGTTTGATCTAGGTGCTGGTTATAGAGCAACAAACAAAGAAAAAGACTTTTCTTGAAGGGGGCTTGTCTAGTCAGGGGAGATGCAGGGAACCAGGAGGACAAAATTCTATCTGTTTGAGTCCTTGCCTGTGCCTTCTGCTATTCATGGTGGCTTCAAAAATTGTGCTCCAGTCGATTCCCATTTCTATTTTTTATGCTTTGTTATTTATCTCTTTACAGATGATTCTTTCATTTATCCATTTTATTTTTATTTTTTTAAGATTTTAGTTATAAGTAATCTCTACCCCCAAAGTGGGACTTGAACTCACAACCCCAAGATCAAGAGTTGTATGCTCTACCGACTCAGCCAGCCAGGCACCCCTCTCCATTTTTATCACTGTAGCTTTTAATTGGTGTACAGGAGTCCCTGGGGAAAGGATATAGATCGGAAACACACCTATACACAAACATACTGACTCAGTTAAAACAAGGGGGAGGCATGAAGTTTCATAAAGCTGCCCCTGGAACTTTAATCCATAGCTACCATTGCCCTTTTTGCACTGCTCTCAATGCAACTTAAGGGTCAGTAGGCATCTTCTAAATGCAAATATCTAAACACTAAATGCAAATCACTAAACAATGGTATGATTTTCCACCTTACACTCGATTTTAACAAATCACAGCACAAATGCATCACTACAAATAATGTGATCAGATATGATAGGTTCAAAAGTTTTATGTTTAACAAATTCATTTAAATATGTTGAGTGCTCAACATAGGCATGTGGTTGTCTAAAGGACTGTTAGCCAGATGCTCAGAGACACTTGAGTATGTTGTGTAACTCTTGTTCTAACTCTACAACTCTGAGTTCAAGAACACACTTGGATGGGGTTTTATTAGCTTAGGAAGCTACAGATGACAAATGAGCGTGTTCATGCCTGTGTTCTGTGCCTTCCCTCACTCACTTTCACTCTGTAGCCATATGGGATATAGTACCTTCCCAATACTGATGACATATGCAGCGTGCTTCCAATCTTGCTATGTACCGTATGTAGTAGGTCTCTACACTTGTACATAGAAGGCTGAGTTTTCATGGCTCACATGAGAATCCTGGAGATAGGATGTGACTCTCATCCTCATATTATTTTTTCATATTATTTTTTCCCTGGAACAGATGAGGATTTCTAAGTTTTAAGAACTTTGTACCACTATCTCTTATGAAAAATGGTGCTTCTCTCTGTGACATATTCTGACTGTACTGACTTACTTAAGAATAGTTTAGATGATTTGCTATGGAAACCATAGACCATTAGGGTAAATCTCAGTGGAAAGATACCAGGGTGATAAAGGGAGTGGAGTTGGGGAAGAACATATAATGCTTGATTGATTGAATGTATCTCCTGTGATTCAGACATTATGATATATTATGACAAGTAGAATTCTCAGTGGAGTATGAAGACTTAGCTCTTAGGGGTCTGGCTCGTTGGATTACATTAGCATTTTTGAAAAGAAAAACAATCATTGAATTTCCCTAGTTATTGTTAACTGCTCTGTAGAAGATTGAGACGGCAGGATTTGCACAAATAACATGGAGGAAACTCCTGGGTTCTGTGGATTATGCCATTAGCTCTAAACACCAACACCAGAGGCTGGCTATAACCTTAGGTAGGTGTTGGGCTGCAGTGATGAAGATGTGAAAAATGAAAAAGGAGATTAAATATGTTTAGCATGATCTCTGTTCTGAGTGACACAGTGTAGCACAGTGGTGTGGGAATCAGAACCAAATGCTAAAACCTTTCTGATGTATGGAGTGCTGCTTTTCTCTCAGGTTTAAGAGGACATGCTTGGTAGAAACCTCTGATCTACTAGGCTGAAAGTAGTGGGAAATTTGAAATCATACTGGCTCTAAGGAAGACTTTAAGAAATAGGATTTCTAATTGAAGAAATGGTATATGTAAAACATTTGAGTATAAGAATAATAGCAAAATCTTATATAGCTCTTTATAGACAATCTACTATAAGCTTTAAGTATTTTAACTGTTTTAATGCTCATGACAGCTCTATGAAGTAGGTACTATTAAAACGCACTTTACTAAAGAAAACGAAACACAGAAAGATTAAGTAACTTGGCAAAGTCATGCAGCTAATAAGAGGTGGAGCTAGACCATGAATCCAGGATGTCTGGCTCCAGAGTCCATGCTTTTAATCACTGAAGGAGTGGAAGCTCAGCTAGATGAAGGCAAATGGCACACTGTTATTGATCTTGTTCATGCTAGTTTTTCCCACTCTATTATAAAACACAGTCAGGAAGAGTTTGCATTTACTTGGCAAAAAATTCAATACACCCGTAATGTTTTACCCTCTCAATAGGTGATTTCTACTTTAATGATATCAATGTTGCATGAAGAAATATGATCTGTCATGACATATTATGATAGTCACCACCAGTATTCTAAGAAATTGTATTGCTACAATGTACATGCCAGTAAAGAAATGACTTCTCACTTGTGAGAGTGCACTGTCCTCTATGGTTTTAATATTCTTTCACTTATTAATTTTTCCCATTTATTTCTCTCCTTATACATAAGGCTCTGCTTGATACTACTCTCATACAGTTTTAGATATCAATCTTTTGAGTATTTTATTTGTTACTGGCGTTTATCTCATTGCTTACTTTGCTGGCAACAGTTTTTCTAATAAATGGTATTTGATCTCCCTGTCTCTCAAACCAAAGAATCAGAATTTCACAATAGCAAAAGCCACCACTGATGAACATACAAAATTTTTCTGATTTTTTTTCAACAAAACAATATTCATAGATCTTTGCAACCATTTTCTAAGAAAATGTAAATATTCTGATACAAAATGCCATAGGGACACCTGGGTGGCTTAGTCGGTTGAGTGTCCAACTTCGGCTCAGGTCATGGTCTTGCAGTCCGAGAATTACAGGCCCGCATCAGGCCCTGTGCTAACAGCTCAGAACGTGAGCCTGCTTTAGATTCTGCATCTCCCATTCTCTCTGCTTTTCTCCTGCTCACACTCTGTCTCTCTCAAAAAATAAATAAACATTAAAAAAATGTGACACAGTGAGCCATTTTAAAAGATCAAAGGGAAAGAGAAAACTGTACAAACTTGGGTTGATTTTACGACAACTAATATAACACCAGATTGAGTAAAGGATGTTGTGAGCAATCACATTGTAAACTGGTAGCTCCTACGTAAATGAACAACCTTTTCCTTTATGTTTTCTTTAATATAAGACTCTTCTATTACACTGGTATTCCCAGCGCCCCAACACCCCTCCAATTTCAGGAAAGTTAGATAAGCATGTGATTAGGAATTAGTAGACTCCTCAGCATTTTGTTTTCATTAATTATTTAATTATTATTATTTTTGCCTTTTGGTAAGGTCAAAAAATACACATGTTTAATTCTAAGTGGTGGATAAGGGAAAGATATGCTTAGTGACTTTTTCTTATGTGTTCTTAACAGTAATATTATTGATTTTAGTATACTCTTTCAGAATTTTAATGTAGACTTAACCATTGAGAAGCAAATTGTTCTGAATTAAATATTTTAAAATCCCATTTATTTAAAAAAAATTTAAATGTTTATTTATTTATTCTTTCGAGATAGAGAGAGAGAAAGCAGGGGATGGGCAGCAAGAGAGGGAGACAAAACCCCAAGAAGGCTCCGCGCTGTCAGCGCAGAACTTGATGCCAGGCTCAAACCCATGAACCGTGAGATCATGACCTATGCTGAAACCAAGAGTCAGAGGCTTAACCAACTGAGCCACCCAGGCATACCTTAAAGTCCCATTTATTAATGTCAGCAAACTTCTAAGCATTTTAAATCAGGTGAAATCTCACTTCTTTGTAGTAGGCTGTTTTATCCTTCTTCATATTTGGTTTCCCCGCTCTGATCTATATCATAATTTGTCACCATTTGAGTATTCCCATACCTCATGATTTTTCTTCATTAATATTAAGTTATATTGACAAGTACTTCTCTCAGGAATGGTGAGAAAATCAGTTTATTCAAATATTTTACATAATGTTTGGTGTTCTTATATTTCTTTTACCTATACCAGATTCTATGTTACTGCTTTTGCTGAATTTTCTGCCCCAAATTTCCTAAATAACTAATGCTTTGAATAACGTTTAGATCAAGCTTGAATAAAACTTTGAAATAATGGATTGAGATGGTTACAAAGCAGGGCAACACTTAATACTTTAATATTAAATAATAGACATCCCATTCCTAGATGAATCATAAAATTCCCAGCTTGCCAAGACCACATAGCTAGAATATGCTGACCTAGTATTGACCTCTGGTGTTCTCTTTTGAGTAAAGTTCTGGTATTACAAGTAGACATAATCACACGGTAATGCAGACTTTTTTTTTCCAAGTGAGTTATCTCTTTCCAATAGTTTTATTTTTTTAATTTGTTTTTAAATTTTTAAAAATAGTTTAGTTTATTTATTTTGAGAGAGAGAGAGAGAGAGGTATGGAGGGTCAGAAAGAGACGTGGAGAGAGAGAGAATCCCAGAGCCTGCTTTGTACTGTCTCTGCAGAGCCTGATGTAGGGCCTGAACTCCCCAACTGTGAGATCATGACCTGAGCTGAAACCAAGAGTCAGATGCTTAACCAACTAAGCCACCCAGGTGCCCCAATCTTTCCAATAGTTTTAAAACATGGATGTTCTCTTCTAAATTTGTGTCTGCAATATTTCTCATACAGACTTACATCATATTTTTTTACCACTGAAATCTAGCAATGTACAGATTGAAATATTTCCATTATGTCTTTGTTTTCTGTTTCCAGCTTAGCTCAGTAAAATGTTAATTTTGCAAATAATCAGCAATGAAATCTACACATTTTATTTAATCATATATTCCACATTTATTTATTGGCTCTTAACACCCATAGCACTGTGCTTGTTTTACATTCTGGGAGCATAGCAATAAATTACAGCCTCTGATTTCTCCTAGTTGACAACCTTGCTGTTGGGAAACAGAAAGAGACACATTTAATAGTATGAAACAAAATCCCGAATGTTATAATAACTATGTAAACAAATTCTGCCAGGGACATAGAACGGATAGTGATTAAAGGCCTTATAATTGAATAGTACCCTGTAGATTTCTTGGCACTGTCCCATGCACTAGTTTATTTAATCCTTACAATAATTAAATGAGGTAGTTAATGCAGATATTATTTTTAACACTTAACAAGGGGAGAAAATGTTAAGTGTCCAGAATTCTCCAATGGCAGAATCAGGTGGAATCTCTTCTGACTCATAATAAAGGATTTGTTTTTACTTTTATATTACCTATTTAAGTTTATCTTTCATATCTAAATTTAAACCCCCAGAATACTAACATTATTTCAATTTTTTTTATTTTTATTTTTATTTTTTTTTTTTTGGGACAGAGAGAGACAGAGCATGAACGGGGGAGGGGCAGAGAGAGAGGGAGACACAGAATCAGAAACAGGCTCCAGGCTCCGAGCCATCAGCCCAGAGCCTGACGCGGGGCTCGAACTCACGGACCGCGAGATCGTGACCTGGCTGAAGTCGGACGCTTAACCGACTGCGCCACCCAGGCGCCCCTCAATTTTTAAAATAGTGAGTAGTGAAATATATTAACTCTTGCTACATGGGTACCTACAAATGATAGCAACAAAAAATGATCCAAGGCAGCCATTCAAACCAGGCAATGTCAGAAGGCACCAAGTACATGGCATTGTAACAACTGCTTTGTGTAATTTGAGGAGAAGAAAAATATGAACATGAGATATCCAGAATTAGAAAAGATCCGTCCTGCTTGAAGTCAACAAGTGCCTGCTTGAAGTCAAGGAGCTAGATCAGATAATCTTCTAGGACCCTGTTATTCATTTGTTCCTCCATAGTACCTAAGTTAACCTCTGTAAGAATGTTTGGCATCAGGTACATAAATTATTTGGACCACTTGGGTGCTGTTTTGAACATTATACATGCACTGTAGGTGCTAATGGTCCTCTCTAAGTGCCTAATTCACTCTCAGGCAGGGACTTAAGTGCACTGAACAAACTTACTCAGACGGCTAAAACCTTTTAGATTAATTCTCACTAATGGAATGACAATATGTAAAAACAACAACAACAAAAAGAAGAAACTAAAAGAAATATGTACAAAATAATGATGGAAATGAAAGGAGTAAATTATATTAACAAAAGTTTACAGTTTGTATTGTAGTCTAGAGTTTTTAAAAGTGGTGATGAAAAAGAGTAAAGGTAAATGATGTTTGAAGTAAAAAAGAGGGAATGAGTATTAAAAACTTGCATTTACTTTTAAAGTTATTTTATATATATCAACCCATTTGTGAGAAAGGAATTTATAATCCATCAAAAGAAGGAAAAAGCTTTAAATAAACCATATGGAACTTTTAGAGAAACACCATAACATAAAGGATAAATATTAAAGATTAAACTTCATAAATTTGAAGAAACATTATATGTACCAAGGGAATGGTTTAAACAGAGACTTTGAGAAAAAGTTTTAATGCAAGTCTTTTGGAGTGAAACTTTTAAAGTGAAAGGGGGTCAAAGTGTATGATAGTATTTGAAATTCAGACAGCTGGATTTGAACCCATAGGGTATATATGGTATGTAGAATAGAGGATAGAATAGAATAGAATAGAATAGAGGATAAGGATGTTTTTAACTTGATCACAGATATATGCCAAGTGCCTCAGGTATGTTACAAAGGGGTTTGTGATGAGAACTCTAGATCTTTGTAAGAAATAGTTTGTTGTAAGCAAGACACATTAGGAAACATCAAATTCAGTGTTTCATTGGAACAACCTAATGAGATTATGTTTTATTAAGTCACAAAAGAAGTGTTAAGAAAAAAGAAGCTAATTACACATAACATCACTGAAGCCCACTAGTGCACACAGTCAAGACATTTCCTTGTCGTCTTTCTGAAGCTGGCGTGTGCTACCTGCTATACTTCCTGGTTGCCCTATTGAAGCCAGTGAGCGCACATGAACAACAGGGGATACCCCTTGTTTGCCTGACCCTGGTAGCCAAAGGGGCTGGCATTCTGGAGCTTCAAAGTACTATAATAATCGGAAGGACAGTTCTTGGCAGATCAAACAACCAGGACACTACACAGAGACTGAAACATACCTCCAATCTTCCTGTGAAAAAGGCCTATTTACTTATCTTGGAGCTTCAGCTTGTGAAAGAGGTTCCAGGTTCTATAGGTTATGCAAGTGTTCCCAGAGAATGTAAGCAGGAAGACACCATTCTTGGGTACCCCTTTGTCTTGCTGAAACTCAATGAAATGTCTCAGAAATGGGCTTATCTGAAGCCCTGATTTTTGCAACTGTTGCCCAGGGGATACCTGCAGACTGAGAGATCTGGAGGCTAGCAGAGGTTACAATTGTGGCCTCACAGGACTGTATATATTTGAGTGCTTCAAAAGGTTCTGTTTGAGGGTACGACTCCAATCAGCCTGCAACCTGATGCAAAATGAGATTGTTCCCCTTGGAACTCTGACAGGTCTTGGCACACCATCAACAATGAAGATATATCAAGAATAAATCAGGGTATTTAGACAAACAGAAAGGTTTGAGAGACACCTGTGAAGTAGGGCAAAGGTGAATGAAAGCTTCATCACAAACACAAGGCTACTCCTTCAAGACTCAAGGAGGTAGCTGTTTTGTATAATACATACAAACAAACACATAAAGTCAAACAAAATGAGGAAAGAGAAAAATATGTTCCAAATGAGAGAATAAGACAAAATCTCAGGAGAAGACCTTAATGATATGGAGGTAAGCAATTTACCTCATAAAAAAATTTAAAGTAATGGTCATAAGGATGCTCACCAAACTCAGGAGAAGAATAAATGAATACAGCAAGAACTTCAACAACGAGTTAGAAAATTTAAGAAAATACCAGAGTCATAGAACTGAAGAATACAAAAATTGAACTGAAAAATACTTTGGAGGGGTTCAGCAGCAGACTGGATGAAACAGAAGAATGGATAAGTGAGCTGAAAGACAAAGGATTTTGGAACTCATCCAGAGCAGCAAAAAGAAAATGATAATAATAATATGAAGATAATTTAAGATACCTGAGAAAATACCAAGCTGAATAACTTTTGTATTATAGAGGTCCCAGAGGAGGAGAGAGAGAAAGGAACAGAAAATTTATTTGAAGAAATAATAGCTTAAAAGTTTCCTAAACCACAGAGGAAAGAGATATGTAAGTTTTCAAAATCTATGGAGAGTCACAAATAAAATGAACCCAAAGAGATCCACACTAAGATACCTCATAATTAAAATGGCAAAAGTTAAAAATAAAGAAATAATTTTTTAATGTTTATTTATTTTGAGAGACAGAGAGAGACACAGAGAGAGAGAGAGCATGTGAATGAGGGAGAGGCAGAGAGAGAGAGGGAGAGAGAGAATCCCAAGCAGACTCCATGCTGACACAAGTAGGCTCTGTGCTAACAGAGCCTGGCAAAGGGCTCAAGCTCATGAACTGTGAGATCATGACCTAAGCCAAAATCAAGAGCAAGATGCTCAAGTGACTGAGCCACCCAGGCACCCCAAAGAGACAATCTTAAAATCATCAAGAGATAGGCAACTTGTCATGTGCAAGAAAAATCCCATAAGGCTTTCAGCAGACTTTTCAGCAACAACTTTACAGGCCAGCAAGGAGTGGCATGAGATATTTAAAGTGCTGAAAGAAAAAATAAAACTGCCAACAAAAATATTCTACCTGGTCACAATTGAAGGAGAGATAAAGAGTTTTCCAGATAAGCAAAAGCTCAAGGATTTATCATAAGTAAACTGACTTTACAAGAAATGTTAAAGAGACCTATTCAAGCTGAAAAGAAATGGCACTATTTAAAAACCAGAAAACATATGAAAGTAAAAACATCACTTGGAAAAGTAATCATACAGTAAAGGTAGTATATATAAGCTAACATGAAGTTTAAAAGACAAAAGTAGTAAAACAGGGAATATAGTCAATAATATTGTAATAACGTACGGTGACAGATGGTCACTGCACTTATCGTGGTAAGCACTGAGTAATGTATAGAATTGTTGAAACAATATGTTTTACGCTTGAAACTAATATAACATTATATGTTAATTATACCTTAATAAAAAAGTAGCAAAATTAACTAAAACCGCAATAATTAAAGAATACATAAAATAAAAAGAAGTAAAATGTGACATCAAAAAACACAAAATGGGAGGGTAAGTAAAAGTGTAAAGTTATAGAATGTGTTTAAATGTAAGTTTTTATCAACCTAAAATTAACTGTTATATATACAGGATATTATACATGAGCTTCATGGTAACCACAAAGCAAAAACTTACAGCAAATGCAAAAAGGAATCTAAGGAATCTAAACATAACACTAAAGAAAGACATTATACCACAGGGGAGAGAGAAAAAAAAAGGACACAGAGAGTAACTACAAAAATAACCAGAAAACAATTAACAAAATGGCAATAAGTACATACCTATCAATAATTACTTTAAATATAAATGGACTAAATTCTCCAATCAAAAAGCAGAGAGTGGTTCAATGGATAAAAATCCAAGACTCATCTATATACTGCCTATCAAAGACCCACTTCAAAAGTAGCATCACATAGTGACTGAAAGAGAAGTGATAGAAGAAGGTATTCTATGAAAGTAGAAATGGAAAGAAAGCTAGTATATATATATATATATATATATATATATATGACATGTAAGACAAAATAGACTTTAAAACAAAAAAATGTAATAAGAGGAAAATGACATAATGATAAAGGAGTCAATTCAGCAAGAAGATATAACATTTATAAATATATATGCACCCAACATATGAACACCAAAATATATAAAGCAAATATTAAGAGACTTAATGAGAAAATTGGCAGCCATGCAATAATAGTAAGGGACTTGAACTTCCCACCTTACATCAATGGATAGATTACTCAGACAGAAAAATCAATAAGAAAACATTGGCCTTAAATGACACATGAGACCAGATAGACTTAATAGATATATACAGAATATTCCATCCAAAAGCAGCAAAGTATACATTCTTCTCAAGTGCACATGGAATATTATCTAGGATAGATAACATGTTAGTTTATAAAACAAGTCTCAATAAATTCAAGAATATTGACATCATATCAAGCATCTTTCCAACTATAAGGTGTGAAATTAGAAATGAATTACAAGAAAAATAGTGGAAAAAAATACAGATTAAGCATGTTACTGAACAACTACTGCATCATTGAGGAAATCAAAGGAGAAGTAAAAAAAAAACATAGAGACAAATGGAAACAGAAATACAACATACAACAATTTATGGGATCTGGCAAAAGTGGTTCTAAGAAGGAGGTTTATAGTGATACAAGCCTACCTAAAGAAATAAGAAAAACCTCAAATAAACAATCTAAATCTATACCTCAAGGAATTAGTAAAATAAAACAAAATATAACAAATGAAGCTCAAAGGTAATAGAAGGAAGGAAATAATAAAGATTATAAAGGAAATAAATGAAATAGAAAATTAAAAAAAAAAAAAACAGTAGAAAAGATACATGATACTAAGAGCCAGTTCTGTGAAAGAATAAACAAAATCAGCAAATCTTTAACTAGACTCAACAAGAAAAAAATTTCAAATAAGTAAAATCAGAAATGAAAGTAGGGATATTACAACTGATACCATAGAAATATGTTCGGTATTTTCTGATATAGAAAAAGGGCTGTCTCTAGTATTCTGTTGTTATAGTCTGTCAGAATCTGCATTAGAGTTGAAGTGTTTTGTGCTAGTGTCACAGCATAAAATCATATTACAAGTACTTAAGGATTCAGAGTCTCTATAGAATTATCATAGTTTTATACTGGATGAAAGCCACTGCACTTGTATTTTGATTGGAAATTCCTTTAGTATCTGCTTCTTGGAGGTCAATAATATTTGCCACTGAAATTCATCCACAGAAGAAGTTACTTTGCTTTCAGTGATATTATGCACACAGAGTTCCTTTCTAGTTATTGACAGAACAGTACTTTACCAATAATACTCTTGACTTTTTAAGTGATGTGCTATAATGAACAAAAGGACTATCTTACTGCTAAAATCTAATTGCATATGCTTTAGAATTTTCTAAGGTTGTGTTTTGGATGCTGTAAATGTGAATTTTTATGTTATACAATTATGAACAATTATATACTAGCAAATTGGACAACTTAGAAGAAATGGATAAATTCCTAAAAAAAAATACAATCTTCCAAGATTGAATCTGGAAGAAATATAAAATCTGAATAAACTGAATACTAGTAAGGACGTTGAGTCAGTAATCAAAACTTTCCAACAAACAAAAATCTTAGACCCAATGGCTTCACTAGTGAATTCTAGCAAACACTGAAAGAATATTTAATATCCATCTTTTTAAAAATCTTCAAAAAAATGGAGAAAAAAAGAATACTTCCAAACTCATTTTACGAGGCCAGCACTATTCTAATACCAAACAAGACAAGGACTACCAAAAAAAAAAAAAAAAAAAAAAAAAAAAATTCACAGGTCAATATTCTTAATGAACATAGATGCAAAAACCCTCAACAAAATATTCTCAAATAAATTTAGCAATAGATTGAAAGGATCATACACTATAATCAAGTGGGATTTATTCCATGGATGCAAAAATGGCACAATGTATGCAAATCGATCATCATGATACACTATGTTAACAAAATGAAAGATAAAAATTACGCTATCATTTCAAAAGAAATGGGAAAAGCATTTGTCAAAAATCAACATCAATTTGTAATAGAAACCCTCAACAAAATGAGTATATAAGGAAGGTACCCCAATATAATAGTCATATATGACAAACCTACAGTTAATATCATATTCAATGGTAAAGAGCTAAAAGATTTTTCTTTAGGATCAGTAACAAGACAAGGATGCCCATTCTTGCCACTTTTATTGAAAATAGTATTGAAAATCCTAGCTACAGTAATCAGAAGAGAAAAATAAATAAAAGGCATCCAAATTAGAAAGAAAAAGGCAAAACTGTCACCATTTGCAATGACACAATAATATATAGAAAACCCTAAAGACCCTAAAGCTGCAGGATACAAAACTAATATACAAAAATATGTTTTGTTTATATACATTAATAATGAACAATCAGTGAGAGAACCTGAGAAAACAATCCCACCTACAATTACATCAAAATGAATAAAATACCTAGGAATACATTTAACCAATAAGGAAAAAGTCTTTTACACTAAAAACTATAAAACACTGAAGAAAGAAATTGAAGACCCTAATAAATGGAAGGATATTCTATGCTCATGGATTGGAATAATTAATATTGTTAAAATGCCTGTATCTCCCAAAGCAATCTACAGATTCAATGCAATCCTTATCCAAAATTGTAATGGCATTTTTTCACAGAACTAGCACAAAGAATCCTCAAGTTTGTATGGAACCACAAAAGACCCTGAGTAGCCAAAGAAATCTTGAGAAATAGGAACAAAGTCAGAGATATTCCCAAACATCAAACTATAATACAAAGCTGTAGTAATCAAAAGAGTATGTCGTTGGCATAAAAACATACATAGATCAATGGAACAGAATACAGAGCCCAGAAATAAACCTAAACATGTAGAGTCAATTAATTTATGACAAAAAAAGGCAATAGACAAGAGGAAAGTATAGTCTCTTCGATAAAAGGTGCTGGGAAAACTGGACAGACACATGTGAAAGACTGAAACTGGACCACTGTCTTATACCAAACACAGAAACATTAACTCAGAGTGGATTAAAGGCTTGAATGTGAGACTAAAATCGTAACAGTTCTAGAAGAAAACAAAGGCAATAAACTCCTTCCCATTAGTCTCAGCGGTTTTTTTGGATCTGACTCCAAAGGCCAGGGCAACAAAAGCAAAATAAGCAAAAGGGACCTACTCAAAAACTTCTATACAGGGAAAAAAAAAAAAAAATCAACAAAACCAAAACACAACCTACTGAATGGGACAAGTTATTTGCAAATGATATATTTGATAAGGGGTTAATATTAAATATATATAAAGAATCTATACAACTCAATCACAACAACAAAAAAATTAAAAAAATCTGATTAAAAAATGAGCAGAGGATCTGAATAGGCATTTTCCCAAAGAAGACACACAGATGGGTAAAAGGCACATGAAAAAATGTTCAACATCACTCATCATCAGAGAAATGCAAATCAAAACCACAAGGAGATATCATCTTACACCTGTCAGAATGACTGTTATGAAAAAGACAAAAAATAACAACTTTGACAAGGATATTGAGAAAAGGAAATCCTGGCACACTGTTGTTGGGAATGTAAATAGGTGCAGCCTATTTACATACTATGGAAAACTGTATTACAATTCCTATAAATAAATAAATAAATAAATAAATAAAAACTATCATATGACCCAGCAATTCTACTTTTGGATATTTATCCAAAGAATATAGAAAACACTAATTTCAAAAGATATGTGTACTTCTAAATTCATTGCAGCATCATTTACAATAGCCAAAATATGGAAAGAGCCTAAATGTCCATGATGGATAAACCGATAAGATGTGGTATATATACATACACAATGAAATACTGCACAGCCATAAAAAAAGAAAGGAATGCTGCGATTTGCAACAATATGGAAGGACCTTCAGGGTATTATGTTATATGAGATAAGTCAGAAAAGAAAGGCAAATATTGGATGATTTTAGTCATATGTGGAATCTTACAAAACAAAACAAAACAAAACAAAACCCAGACTCATAGCTGAAGAGAAGAGATTGAGAGTTGCTAGTGGGATGGGGGTTGTAGTGCAAAATGGATGAAGGGAATCAAAAAGTACAACTTTCTAGTCATAAAATGAGTAAGTCATGGGGATGTAATTTACAGTAGGGGGAATATAATTAACAACTTTTTATTAACTTTGTATGATGACATAGGGTAGTGGACTTATTGAGATAATCATGTCACAATGTATATAAAGTTAAAATCACTTTGTTTTACACTTGAAATTAATATATTGTAAATCAATTATATGTCAATAAAAAAGAAGTTAGTTATATACAAAAATTTAAATGTTAATAGCAAAAATTAAAAATAGACAAACTATTACAAATATTTTAAGAGAAAAAATATGAAATTGGCACAATAAAATAATTATTATATGAATGTTCTGAGCTCTCAGGAAAAAAAATACTGTTGATAGGATAAAATACATTAAAATTAAACTTTAAGTTAAAATACTATGTATTCTCTATAGATATTTGGTATTCATCAGGAAAAAAGCGTAGAGAAAAATATCCCTGTCTTTGTGAGGCTCTCAGTTTATCAGGCAGAGAACAGCATTTAATAATACACATAATCAGTAAATGACACCTTATGATTACAAGATGATATTTTATATTAAAGAAAACCGAGCAGATAAAGACACCACTAAAAAAGAGAACTAAAGGCCAATATCCCTGATAAACATAAATGCAAAATTTTTCAATAAAATACTAACAAACTGAACTTACTAATATATTTTAAAAAATAATTCACTACAATCAAGTGGAATTTATTCCTGGGCTGCAAGGTAGTTTAACATTTGCAAATCTATCAATGTGAGACATCACATTAATCAGAGGATAAGAACTAGATGCAGAAAACTCAATACCCAAAAAATGAATAATCCAATTAAAAAATGGGCAGAAAGGGGCACTTGGACGGCTCAGTAGGTTAAATGTCCAACTTTGGCTCAGGTCATGATCTCACAAACCTCACGGTTTGTAAGTTCGAGCCCCTCATTGGGCTCTGTGCTGACAGCTCAGAGCCTAGAGCCTGCTTCGTATTCTGTGTGTCTCTCTTTTCTGCCCCTCCCCTGCTCACACTCTGTCTCTCTCTCAAAAATAAATAAACATTAAAAAATCTTTAAAAAATAAAAATAAATAAATGGGCAGAAAACATACACAGACATTTCTCCAAAAAAGGCACACAGATGGCCAACAGACACATGAAAAGATGCTCAACATCACTGATCATCAGGGAAATGCAAAGCAAAACTACAATTAGGTCACCTCCCACCTGTCAGAATGGGTCAAATAGACAACAAAAGAAACAACACGTGTTGGCAAGGGTGTGGAGAAAGAGGAACCCTTTTATACTGTTGGTGGGAATGCATCCTAGTGTAAGCACTCTTGAAAACAGTGTGGAGATTCCTCAAAAAGTTAAAAATAGAACAATCCTATGATCCAACAATAGCACTACTAGGTATTTACCCCATGAATACAAAAATACTAATTCAAATGGATACATTCACCTTGATGTTTATAGCAACATTATCTACAATAGCCAAATTATGGAAACAGCCCAAGTGGCAATCAACTAATGAATGGATTAAGAAGTGATATATATATAATGGAATATTACTCAGCCATAAAGAAGAATAAAATGTTGCCATTTGCAATGGCATGAGTAGAGCGAGGCAGTGAAATAAGTCAGTCAGATAAAGACAAATACCATATGTTTTCACTCATATGTGGATTTAAGAAACCAAACAAATGAGTAAAGGTGGGGGGAAGAGAGAGAAGCAAACCAAGAAACAGACTCTTAACTATAGAGAACAAACTGAGGGTTGACAGAAGGGAGGTGGTTGGGGGCACAGGTTAAATAGGTTGTGTGTATTAAGGAGTGCACTTGTTGTGATACAACCAGGCGCTGTACGGAAGTGCTGAATCACTCACTACATAGTACACCTGAAACTAACATTATACTTTTAACTAATTGGAATTAAAAAAAAAAAAAAAAACTTAAAAAAATAGGGCAGAGTAAAGAGGGTGAGAAATCCTTGGGTCAGGTGTACAAGTGGTGGCTAATTGGGCAGGCAGGATTGACTTTGCTTCCAAAGTGGGATTTCGAGCAATAACTCGAAAGAGATGAAATCTTTTGAAGAACGTCTTCCAAAAGACTATCTCAAGCAAAGGGTATGGGTAGAACTTGTTTCTAACACAGGATTATACTTAGTAGTTCTAGAAAGGAAAGGAGGCTCTGACTCAAGTAAAGAAGCTAATAGAATAAAAATTCAGAAAGCTAACAGAGGTCTGAAGTACTCAGTTTGGGCAGCCATAACCAAATACCATTGACTAGGTGGTTTAAACACCAGAAATTTATTTTTTCACAGTTTTGCAGGGTGAAAGTCCAACATGAAGATCCTAGCACTGTTAAGTTCCAATGAGGGCTTCCTTCCTGGCTTTCAAATGACAGAAGTCTGTGTCCTCACATAGCAGAAAGAATAAAAACACATTTTCTGATATCTCTTCTTATAAGGGCACTAATCCCATCACAAGAGCTCCACCCTCATGATATCATCTAAACCTAATTATCTCCCAAAAGCCCCATTTCCAAATATCTTAATATTGTAGGGTAGGGATTCAACATATAAATTATGGGGAGATGCAATTCAGTCCATAGCAGGGTCAGATCTTGCAAGGTATTCTAGGTCATGGGAAGGTCTTTGGCTTTTACTCTGACTGAAATGGAGAATCATTGCCTGGCTCCGGCCAGGGAAGAAGTAAGAATTACAGCACATTTTACAGGATCACTGCGGCATCTATTTTAAGAACAGATTAGAGAGAGCACTAGAAGAATTTGAGATCTGTTGGTTACAGCAACAATTGAAACTCAACATGACAACAGCAACAGCTTAGATAGAGTTAAGAGATTAAGAGGTGAAGAGACTGAGAGAAATGGCTAAAATTTAAATTATAAGAAGATTTTCTGATGGCTGTGGGAGTGAGAGAAAAAGTGACTTTAGGATTTTTCTAACTGAGCAACTGAGAGAATGAAGTTCTCATGAAAAGAAATTTGTAAGTTGTCAGTTTTTGCCCTATTTAAAACCATGGGATCAATAAGATCATCAAGAGATTATTTATAAAATAAAAAGAAAAACAAAGGAGGACCAAGAATTAACACTAAACAATGTTGACAGAAATAGAGTGAATCAAAAAAGTGAGTTAGTAAAAATAATGTAATATAGTGTTCTCAAAACCACGTGAAGAATGTCTATCAATGGTATTACATACGTCAAACTCGGCTGATATTCTGTGTCAAGTATTTCATTGAGAACTAATAATGTGGATGGTCAGTGTGGATAATACTGGTGATCTCAAGGAGAACAGCTTTTGTGAAGAGGTGACAGAGAGTACTTAGGGACTTCAGGACAAGAGGAGGAGATGGAAACTAGATCAAATGAAGGAGTGCATCATGGCATCATCAAGGAGAAGGTGATTCTTGACAAGAGCTTTGAAGTTAGCAATTAAGAGGAAAATAGAAAGAATGCCAGGTGGAGAGAACAGTACAGGTGAGACTGATGAGAAAGATCGGGTCACGTATTTCAAACTGAAAAATTTGAGTTGGGTCCAGAGCAGTGTGATGATGGCAGTAGAAAAGATAGATGAAAGACAGCTAATGAGTTTGACTTTTATCCTAAATAAAATGTGAGAATTGCTATAGAAGTATAATTCAGGTAGGAATATATATATATATATATATATATATATAGACAGAGAGAGATGTGGGGGAGAGAGAGCTCTTCATTCTTTCCATCACTTCACCACTTTGAGCCCGTAAAAACTGAAAGGTAGATGCAAAGAATCTATTGTGACAATTTCCTTTGATATTGCAAACTAGTGTTGATATCTGAAACAGTGCTGGCTATTGGAACAATTTCAGGAAACTGTTCATGAACCTATATTGTATTATTTACCCTGTAATATTACTGAATTTACACCAAAATGAAGTTAATATTACTTGAAATAATGTAAGTTTATACAAAATAAATACGCTTACTTGCTTCCATATGAGAGTCCTTTATGAAGAAAAAAAAAGGTTTGATGAGCTTGATGATGTGGTGTTGTACTTATGAAGCAATAAGAACCTATAAATAATTAAAATATTTTAGCCAAATTCAGTGTGTGTGTGTATTCAAGACAATCAATATATGCTATCCTCACTTGCATAATTTCAACTGAAAATTAGGAGAATAAACCCATTGCTCTCTTCACGTTAATTAGGGTGGAATTGAGTGGAGGAAAATTGAGAAAAAAATATTATAGTGAAAATTTATCTTAGAGCCAAATGTATTCAAAAAGATTTTTAGGGGCACCTGGGTGGCTCAGGCCGTTGAGTGTCCGACTTTGGCTCAGGTCATGATCTCACACTCTGAGCTCGAGCCCCGCGTGGGGCTCTGTGCTGACAGTTCGGAGCCTGGAGCCTGCTTCCGATTCTGTGTCTCCCTCTCTCTCTGCCCCTCCCCCGCTCATGCTCTGTCTCTCTTACTCTCAAAAATGAATAAATGTTAAAGATAAACTAAAGAAAAAAAAAATTTAAGAATAAAATTGAAAACTGAAAGTAGCTAAAATAACACTTTTATTAACCCATCACATAGTTATTATACTTAATATAAGAAGCATTAATAACGTAATTATTAATGAAAAACTTGCCAATACACCACAGATTCCCTCAAGCAGCACATTTTCTGAATTTTTTTTAATGTTTATTTTTGAGAAAGACAGAGACAGAATGCAAGTGGGTTAGGGGCAGAGAGGCAGAGAGGGAGACACAGAATCCAAAGCAGGCTCCAGGCCCCGACAGAGCCCCACGCGGGGCTCGAACTCACAAGCCTTGAGATCATGACCTGTGCCCAAGTCGGAAGCTCAACTGACTGAGCCACCCAGGCGCCCCTAAAGTAGCACATTTTCTGACCGAGGGAGCACCAGAAACAGGAGCTGACAATCTACAAGTCACACCTTCGTATATAACCTAGAAACTGAGACCTGTAAAAAAGAATAGTGTCAGGATGGTGGAAGAGGTGAGTGTTCATCTGGACTTAAATGACAAGATTTGAACAGGCAGAACAGAGAAAACTGAGCACGTTGGGAAACTGGATCACATGAAACCTGGCCTGATCATTGACTAGGAAGGGTGAACTCTTTAGGAATGGCAGAGTCATATAATAGAGAGCTTTGAAAGTCTGTGCAACAGGTTTAGATCAAATGTAACAGAAAAAAAAGGGGGGGGGAGTGGGAATATCTTCAAAAATTTGGTATGTTTTCCTGACAATTCTGTGCAGTGTGGTTTTGAGCCCCAATCAGAAAATCCAAATAAGAAGCTACATCCATGAATCCTTAAGAGAAATATCTAAGCCCGCTATCACAGGGGTCATCTCCCAGCATGAAGTTAGAGAAATTGACAATTCTTAAATAAACACGATTTTTTTCCTCTACTTCCAAGTTCAGAGTTTATTGTTTCCTTACTGCCTTACCTCTAACAGTGTTCACTTCACTTTGGTACAGCTTTCCTATTTTGACTCTGCCTGTCTCAGGTTTTTATTTGCAGATCGTAAGCTTCGGGGCAAAGACTATCAACTTTTCATTTTCCACAATGTTTGGTGTCCTGTGTCCCAGTAACAAACAGAAAATAGCAACTGAAGAAGTAAGTTAAATGAGAACTGAATTTCACCTTCCTAAGCATTCGTGAGAATCATTACATTTTACACATAGCAAAAAACGTTGTTTCATTTAATTCATTAATCTAAAATAATTACGTTTTATTTGCTGCTATCTACAAAGTAGAAAGTTATTGTTACTGGAAATTCTAATGCATATCCTTTAAAGAAAAGTAGAAATGTGGTGTGAGAAAGCTCTTGAGAGACAGATTTCTAGCTAAACTTGGAGGGTGTGTATAACTAAAACAGATGGATGAAAAGAACAAAATAAATAAAGAAAATAAAGATTTTCTTGTAATGACTGGATCTGTGTAGGTGTATAATTTGTCATCCTTCCTCTCCCTCACATATTGTACATAACCATTAGCAGCACGTTTCAGTGGGACAGATTTAAACACAGTATGTTTTGCCACACAGAACGTGTTGCTACTTTTATGATTCCAAAATGTACTGTGCCCCCGGAACTGCAAATGTTGTCATATTAAAGCACTTGTCATTTGGGTTTGCTGAAACAATAGCTTTTGCCAGAATTCACTCTTGCTGAAAATGATTGCCTTTTAGGAGTTCTCACAAATAGATTTATTAGCTTTCGCACTGAATAAACAACCAAGAGCTTGCTATGCAGATCGGCCCCAGAAGCTGTTACAGAGGATAGATTTCCAACTTTTATGGCAACATCCTTTACTTTTATGTTCTATCCTCTCCCGAATTGATAAATTGAGTTTTGTTTAAAAAATACAAGAAAATGCAACACAATGAAGCAAGACGATTTCTTCTGTTTCTTTTAAACCTAACTCGTAGAGTTTGCTTGGTTTTAACGGAATCAAGGTTTCAGAGGAGCAGAAGTTTTCATGGCAAAGTCTCTAGAAATGAGGATTCAACAGGGATGGACTGAGGCGAATTTAGGAGTTAGTAACAAACAAGAACATGAGTATCATTTAGGAAATGTAGTGTCCCTGTAACTTCCTCCTCCAACTGGGTTTTTTTGTTTATTTGTATTTCTTTTGAGGGTGTTAAGGAATAAGTAAGCATATAAAAATTTTATGACTTGAGAGAGCATGCTGTTTTGTCAATTAAAATATTAAATTTTGTGAAACAAAGATGCTTTAAATTACAGAAGAAACTTCAGATATGGGGAGAGGCAATAAGTGAAAGAGAGGAAATGAAGGAGAGAAAGAGAAAGAGAAAGAGACACAGAGGGAAAGAAACAGATTTCTAGGCCCACACTAACCGAGTTTCAGTATGAAAAAGGAAAGGCGTATTAACTCGAGATGATTACATTTCTCACTAGATAAAAAGTGCAGGTATTGCAGTTATGAATGTATCACATTGGGAGACTTTATGGATGTAGACTCAATACATCTTTGCACTTATATTTTTTGTGGAATAGATGAGAAGTCAGACGCTCTCTCTTTATATCCTGCCTGCCATGTTGTCTTGGCTGCCTGCTCCAGGGAGTTTTCTTCTGAAATAGAAATAGAGTCCAAGAATCTCCAGGAGTAGATATAAATGGACCTAGTCCTGCATGTTTTATATTTCTCTGCAAAATGTTACATACTCCAAGGAAAATGTAGCACATTCGGATAACTATTTCCCATATTTTTAGTAGAAATGTGTTTTAATTAAAATAAAAAATTTTTTTGCTGTATCTTATGATGGAACTCAACTGGCTAAGTTAAGGTTTTGTGATATATTTTCTCCAATCTCTGTCTTTCTACTATAGTGAAAACTTACAGAAACATTTTATTCTGAACTAAATATTTAGTCCTTTTATTGTCAGAGAAGTCTCAGCTAGGCAGGATCAGCACAGAAGATAAGGAGAAATGAAAATCCTCTTTAGTCTGAATTACTTGGATCCCTCTCACTCACAAGTAAATGGGAACAGTGCAATAGACCTAAAATGTGTTCACCAGATCTACTAGGAAAGAACTCAGTACATTTCACTATCCAAAACTCAGCTTCTTGTAATATTTAAAATCCTGGTTATTACAAAATTTTCACTGTATATATCCATACATGAATCTAATAAAAGCTGTGGACTCTTGCCCTAGAAAAGGACAAACACGTACTTCTAATCCAGACATTAACAAAAGATGCCAAGGATCAGGAAATCTAATTTAGACTTGACTCAAACACTATATTCAGGCATTTAGCTTCTAGGACTCAACTTTATTGTTCATAAGGGAGAAGGCTAACCAAGATCAATTTGAATAAAGTATAAAAAATACTTCTGAAACCAAATAGCAGCTTTTTATATATGGAACTTGGAAGTCAGAGAAATTGAAGATAGGAAAGAAAATATCTGGTTAATAATGAGATAGATAGATAGGTAGATACATACATACATACATACATACATACATACATATATACAGGGTGGGAGCTGGTAGAGAGGGCAGTGCTTAATTTCCTGCCAAAGAACTAGAAAAATGTTCTTTACAGGATTGAGAAAATTTGTCTAAATGAAACAAACAATATAGCAACCTTACTTCATATTCAATTTACTTAATCTTTAATTGTTTTCTACAAGTAGTATCAAAATTTTGCATGCCACATCTGCCTTCACATTTCTTCTAAGAACATATGGTAAGGGAGAAATGAGGGGTAGGCAAGTGAAGAAAGTGTTTTCACACTTCTTTTTACCTGAGGGGCTCTCTTCTCCAGAAATGTGAAACAGTTCCACCCAATTAATAAACCAAGTATAAGGGAGTGTCGAACAAGAAAGAAATGAGGCTGCAAAGCCAACAAAAAGTTTATTTGGGGTCTTTAGGAATTCAAATCCAGGAGGCACAGATGCAGGAGAAACCTGAAATGTGTTCTGAGAGGTGAGGAGAAAGAGTTTATAAAGGCAAAAAGAGTGGGCTTATGTAAGTTGTTGTGGAAGACACATGATTAGTGTAGGCAAAAATAATTAACATTGGTCTATATTATACTATAGGTGACTATGCTAGTTGCTAGGTTGGAGTTTAGTGAAATAATTCTTTCTGAGAAGTGCAACAGGATGTGGTAGTTTGTGGTTGGCACAGTCTAAAAAACGTTCACATTCCATCCAAGTGTGGACATGTGTAAGACTAACCTCCCCAAGGACCTGCCACTCCATTGACATTCCTGACTTCATTTCAGATATTTCTGTTCACAAGAGAAATTGTCTGATAAATTTATACTTTCCATAGTTTTGAGCAAACTATTTCTAGTTTATGGAAATTTCCTATACATGTTTTAGAATACATTAATTTTTTTGCCAGTACATGTTTCTCCAGGCTATGCCATTCTAGGATGTTACAAGAATAATACCAGTAAAAGTAGTTAGCATTCATTCAACAATTGCCATGTGACAATGCCATCCAAAGAATTTAATATTTATTAGCTCACTTAACTTCATATAATCCTTGATTCAGATGCTTTTGAATTCCTCAGTTTAGAGGTGAAGAAACTGAGGTGTGTGGAGTTTGAGTAAATTCCAGAACTGGTAAATGGCAAAGTCAATTCTGTTCAGTGTGGTTAAGACAGATGGTTCAGCTGGACTGGTTAAAACAGAAAGATTAGTAGGCATCTGGAATCACCATTTCCTCTCCAACGCACACACACACACACACACACACACACACACACGCACATGCAAATACACATGCTATTTGTATAAGTTAGTTTAGTAATGCCTAATTTTCTTTTAAATCTTGGATATGAATTCAGATTTTTAAAATGGAGTAGAGTGAAAGAGAAGGCTGTTGATGAGGGAAATTTAGATATTGGCATGATTTTGATTTTGACTGATGGATAGCTGAAAATTATTTTCAGGTTCTGGGCCCACACTGTGTTGGCTCAGAACCTGGGAGACGGAGAACCACACGGACATGAGCATAGGCATGCTACCTCACAATTCTAGCTGGCATGGCTTAGACACTTTCAGCATTCACAGCAGTTATGAGCATATGACAGCTTTCCTTAGTTGAGCATTATTTTCATCCAGGATGTAAGAAGTAGTTATATTTGTTTATTTATACCAATAATTATTTGAAAATGTTTTAAAATGAACATTTTTATTTTCACCCCACAAGGGACCTAAGTTAAGAGATCTCACAATGCAAATAAATGAGCCAAGAGAATTGATCAATCAGGGATATGGCAGGAAAATCAGAAATCAAACTAGGAATTTGAAATGAAGGAGTTTAACAGAGAATTGGTTATGTAGATGTTGAATAGACTGAATGATTAAGAAACAAAAACAGGAACACTGAGGTAAATCAGAAATAACTACAAGAAAAATCTATCATTCTTACCTTTGGGGGAATAAAGGAGAAAGGGTGGGATTATCGTAATATAGACTATTAAGAACGGTACCCCAAAGTTTATAGCAGCACTCTCAACAATAGCCAAATTATGGAAAGAGCCTAAATGTCCATCAACTGATGAATGGATAAAGAAATTGTGGTTTATATACACAATGGAGTACTACGTGGCAATGAGAAAAAATGAAATATGGCCTTTTGTAGCAACATGGATGGAACTGGAGAGTGTGATGCTAAGTGAAATAAGCCATACAGAGAAAGACAGATACCATATGGTTTCACTCTTATGTGGATCCTGAGAAACGTAACAGAAACCCATGGGGGAGGGGAAGGAAAAAAAAAAAAAGAGGTTAGAGTGGGAGAGAGCCAAAGCATAAGAGACTCTTAAAAACTGAGAACAAACTGAGGGTTGATGGGGGGTGGGAGGGAAGGGATGGTGGGTGATGGTTATTGAGGAGGGCACCTTTTGGGATGAGCACTGGGTGTTGTATGGAAACAAATTTGACAATAAATTTCATATATTGAAAAAAAAAAAAAGAACGGTCCTGCAGAACAGAAATCAGGACTCGGAGAAGAGGTGTGAGAGTGCTGCTGCAGGTACCAGGAGGGGTTTAAAGGACCCAGGTGCTAGGAGAGCAAAAAGGATCGGGAGGCTGGAATCACCTGCTGCTTCTGAAGTGAAGTCCAGAGATGGAAGTGGTGGTGACATAAATAGCAAGCAGTTGGAAGAAGGGAGACAGTCTCCCCTTTGTTTAGTTTGTAATTTTGTAATTTCTTTCTTTTTTTTTTATAATTTTTTTAATGCCTATCACTTTTGAGAGAGAGAGAGAGAGAACGTGAGCAGGGGAGGGGCAGAGAAAGAGAGAGAGAGAGAGGTAGACACAGAATCTGAATAGGCTCCAGGCTCTAAGCTGTCAGCACAGAGCCAGACATGGGGCTGCAATCCACAAACTGAGATCATGACCTGAGCTGAAATCTGATGCTTAACTGACTGAGCCACCCAGGCACCCTGTAATTTCTTAATTGTGTTGCTCGCTATGGTTAGAATGTTACAAGAAGGCAGTTGCAATGATAAATGTGGTTTGCAGATTTTCAAACTCAGCACCATCAAGTAGAGATCAGCAAGGTAAAATGGATGCAATGAGACAATACATTAATCACCTGGAAAGTGTGCTAATAGATACCTAACCTCTTTGTGATCTGTTTTCTCATTTATGAACTTCTGAATATAGTAGCACCTGCCTCAAAATGATGTTACAAATAGTAAGTATATATGTAATAAATTTAAATATACATTTTAAAATGGTATGTAGTAAGTGCTCAATAAATGCTAGCTAGTAAAATAATATTTATTCATAGAGTTCTCTAAAATACATGAAAGCCTGTGGGAGGGAAACAAGAAAGAGGAAAACCTTTAAAACGAAATTTAACCTGTAGAGAATGAATAGACTAGGATTAAAGTTCAAATATCCTTGAACTGACAATGTCTATAGCGTGGTAATCAGCCATCTTCCTTGTCTGTAAGTAGTCAGCAAAGCTAGAAGACAAATCAAATGTCTTAAATCTGTTGAGCAGACATTTATAAGCTATATAAGATATTACTCATTGCTGAAGATTCTGTTAGACTCAAGGAAGAATGCTTATGTAACATGCCTATTCGAGTGAGAGCTCACTGATTTGTGCCCCTGAAAATCCTGTTTATTAAAGGATTTATTAAATGTTGGAACTGACATTATATGAATAAAAAAAAAGCATGGATAAAAATTTTGTACTTACTCAACATTGTTTACATATTAGAAAAATAGTAACTTCTCTGTATGTATCATTGTTCTAGGATCCTAGAGAACAACAAAACAAAACATGACAATCTGGGTACTATCGCATATATTTGGAATGAACACACGGCTTATAAGTCACAATTTATGAGCAGATTAGCCAAATGGTTTTATTAAACACATTAAGCTGTATTTATTTTAAAGTGGTTATTTAGTCCCTCCAACAAGCAGGGAGAGAACTGACATTTATTAAGTCTTACACTTTATATAAATTACTGCATTTAATTAGTGTAATTCCATTTCAGAGATGAGAAAAGAATTTGAGAAACTTTCCAAAGATAATTATTCTTAAGTGATTAAAAACATTTATAAACAAAGTTGGATAATCCTACAAGTTAACCATGTTGTTTGTTACCTCCTACTTTACTATATTTTACATATTCTTCAATAAACATTAATGTTTACTTATTAACTTTCTATGAAAAAATATGCTAAAGACAAAAAAATAAGCTTCACTCTTCTGGAAGACACACCTATTTTTTGGAAACTATTACATATGACATAATTAGAGGTAGGAAAAAAAAACTTAAATGTTTATGTATTGTTTATTTTGAGAGACAGAGAGAAAGAGTGCATGTGAGTATGGGGAGGGGCAGAGAGACAAAGTGAGAGAGAGAAACTCAGGCAGGCTCCACATTCTCAGTGCAGAGACCAATGCAGGACTCGAACTCATGAACAGTGAGAGCATGACCTGAGCTGAAATCAAGAATGGTGCAACCAATGGACCTACTCAGGTACCACAAGATAAGAAAACTTTTAACAAAACTTTTTAATTATTAATGTAGATAAATATATACAGTATTGTCAGAAAATCTCAGATATTAGTTGTTACTACAATATTTGAGTAGGTACTCAGTGTATGAAGAAGAATTTGGCTTAAAGAATAAATAGCATTTGGCATACACTAAGGAGAAAAGCTGTCATTGAACGCTTTCTAACCCTAACCCTAACCCTAACCCTAACCCTAACCCTAACCCCTAACCCTAACCCTAACCCTAACCCTAACCCTAACCCTAATGCAGTATTCTGCTGGGCAAAAAAAAAAAATATAAAAAAATATATATATATATATATATATGAAAACGAAATGAAAAAAACATTGAAAATATTGTTTATTAGTAGCGATCAGATTGCCACCCCACGGAAAAACTCAAAACAGATAAAACATATAAAACACTTTTCAAGACATGGACATCAGGCAACAGATCCATGAAAGATAGGAAACAATTGAGGGAAGACTTGACCGCTTTAGTTTATGGCAGAGTTCCGCATCACAGGGATCAGGACCCCAGAGAATTGAGAGATAAAGCTGAGAGATCTGAGAAGCAAAAGTGGATAGTTTTCGCAGGACAGATTATCAGAGAAGGGAAACCTGCATCAAGAGACCCAGAAATCCTTTTGTAGCAATATGGATGGAACTGGAGAGTGTGATGCTAAGTGAAATAAGTCATACAGAGAAAGACAGATACCATATGTTTTCACTCTAATGTGGATCCTGAGAAACTTAACAGAAGACCGTGGGGGAGGGGAATGAAGAAAAAAAGCTAGGGAGGGAGCCAAACCATAAGAGACTCTTAAAAACTGAGAATAATCTGAGGGTTGGTAGGGGGTGGGAGGGAGGAGAAAATGGGGGATGGGCACTGAGGAGGGCACCTGTTGGAATGAGCACTAGGTGTTGTATGGAAACCAATTTGACAATAAATTTCATATTAAAAACAAAAGAAACTCAGAGATCTGCAGAGGATCTTATTCCTAAAAAAAAAAGTTTTTACATTTATTCATTTTTGAGAGACAGAGCACAAGCAGGGGAGGGGCAGAGAGAGGGAGACACAGAATCTGAAGCAGGCTCCAGGCTCCAGACTCCCAGCTATCAGCACAGAGCCTGACACGGGGCTCAAACTCACGAACCGTGAGATCATGACCTGAGCCAAAGTTGGATGCACAACCGACTGAGACACCCAGGAGCCCTGAGGATCTTCTTAAGCTGAGTACTGATCAGTGCATACGTATAAGGTGATAACTCAAGGCTGGAGAAGGAATCATCCACATGGACTAGATGGTGCTAACTCCTGTACTCAAACAGGACTAGAAGCAGATATGTCTCATCAGCCATAGTAAAAACCCAGAAAATTCATAGGGCACAAAAACATTTAAAGAAATGATATAAATGTTTCACATTTGTTAAAATAATTCCAAGAAGATTAAAGTATCCCAAACAAAAGAAACATGAATAAAACTGCATTGAGGCACATCCTCATTAATTGCTTAAGACAAGTCATAAAGAGAAAATCTTACAGGCATGGCAAGAAAAAAAGACATTAGTTGCAGAGAAACATCTGTAGCATATTTCGGTTTTTGCCTTTTTCTTTTGTACAAAATGAACAAGACTGTTAATCTTGTATTCTATATGCAGCAAAAGTATCTTTTAATATAGATAACATTTTTCAGACATACTAAATTGAAATTCATCAACATCAGACTGCACTTCGGGAAATCATGAAGGCAAAAGAAAAATACATCAGATCAAAACTAGATTTCAAATATAAATGAATGAAATGATATATATAAGTATATAAATATAAGAGATATTTCTGTTAAAACTTAAATCTTATTAAGTGAAAATTGGTTACTTAACATAAAAAAAGATATTTGTGGAAATTATATCATATATGGAAGGTAACATATTGACAAGCATAACAAAAAAAGCATAGGGGAGAAAAATGGAAATGTAGTTATGAGACTCTTATACTGTGGCATAACAAAACTTGAAGGTTGTGGGTAATAAGTTAAAGTAAATTTCATAAATTCTAAAATGAACAGTAAATATGCACACAACAGTTAAGCTAATAAGGCAACAAAGGAGATAAAATTACTAATCAGTAAAAATAATTCAAAGCAAAGCAGAAAAAAAAGGGGGGATGAACCAAAAAGAGATAGGACAAATAGAAAATAAATAGAAGCATGATAAATTTATACCTAGTGATATCAATAATCATAAAACTGTGATATTAAAACCAAATTAAGTGAATACTGCTGATAATAAAGCAATATGGAACTATGTGTTTCTATATAGGAAAAAATAGTTTAAAAGTAAAAGGCTGGAAGAAGTTATATTACAATTATATTAATCAAAAGAGAGCTGGCGGGGGGGGTGCTTGTGTGTTTCAGTCAGTTAAGCATCCGACTCTTGATTTTGGCTCAGGTCATGATCTCATGATTGTGAGATTGAGCTTTATGTCGGGTTCTGCATATACAGAATCTGCTTAAGATTCTCTCTCCCTCACTCTCTGCCCTTCCTCTGCTCATATTAGTTCTCTTGAAAGAAAAGAAGAAAGAAAGAAAGAAAGAAAGAAAGAAAGAAAGAAAGAATGAACAAGCTAAGGTGGCTATTTTAGTAATTAAAAGTTTAAATTTAGAGCAAAGAATATTACCAGGTATGAAGAGGTCATTTCATAATAAAAGTGAAAATTCACTGAAAGGATATAATAATCCTAAAAGTCTATGTGCCTAGTAGACAACTTTAAGATAAACTAAGAAAAGTTGATAAAACTTAAAGTAAATATAGTAAAATTCAAGTTACAGTCAGAGATTTAGACACCCCTATTTCAGTAATTGAAAGAAATTATTGGTACATAGGAAAGATATAGAAGATGTGAACATCACTACCAATCAAGTAGACCTACATGACATTTATACAGTATTTCACTAAACAACATACACATTCTTTTCAATTGCACAGGAAACATTTAAAGATGGACCATTTTATAAGCCATAAAAAAAAAACCCTCCACATATTTACAAAAGTTAAAGTTACATAGAGTATGCTCCCTGACTACAACATGTTTAAATTAGCAATCAATAACAGAAAAGTCTCTAATAAATCCTCAAGCAGATGGGAACCAAATAGCATGCTTCTAAATAAGCCATGGGTCAATAAAGGAATCAATGGCTGAATTAGAAAGTATTTTAAGCTGAATTAAAATAAAAACACAGCATATCAAAATTTATAGTATTCAGCTAAAGTGGAACTTAGAGCAATAATTATAGAGTAAATTTATTAGAATAATGCATTAGAAATAAATACATTAGAAAGAAGTCTCAGGTCAATGGCCTCAGTTTCCAAATTAAACAACTAGAAACAAAGAGCAAGCAATAAAACAAAAGAAGTGAATTAATAAACATAAGAGATAAGTTGAATAATTAGACAACAAAAAAAATGGGAGAAATAAAATGAAACCAAAAATTAGCCCATTGGGCAAAAAAAAATTAAATTGATTAACCCTAAGTCTGACCAATCAGGGAAAGAGGAGGGAAGACATAAATGACCAATATTTACAGTTAGAGAGAAGACATCAATACAAATTGTGTAGAGATTTAAAGGTCAATAAGAAATTATTATGAACAAGATTATGTAAATATATTAAAAATTTAATGTACAAATTCTTTGAAAAATATAAACTACCAAAGTTCGCAGAAGAAATAATAGTTTACATCTATTAAATAAAGTAAAATTAGAGTTAAAAACTACCCACCAGAAAACTCCACACCCTGACGGCTTCACTGATAAATTCTGGCAAATATTTAAAGAAGAAAAAAATTCATATAAACTCTTGTAGAAAACTGAAAAGGAATAAATAATTTTAAATTCATTCTTTGAGGTTATTACATTGACTTTAAAATTAGGTCAATGCATGCCAAAAATAAAAATACAGATCAGCTTACAAATGGAGCTTATCCAAAGAATACCAAGTTGGTTTAACATTTGAAAATCAATCAATGCATTTTACCATTAAAAAAAAAAAACTTGTAAAGATAAACTCTATGGTTATGTCAAAGCTGAAGGAAAATAAATTAACAGTGTAATGGAATTTTCCCAACCTGATAAAAGGCATCATCTAAACATCTACAGCTATTATGCTCCTAAATGATCAGAGACTGAATACTTTGTGTTGAGACCAGGAAAAAGAAAGGGTGTCTGCATTCACCATTTCTATTTTCCAATATATTGGAGATTCTTGTCAGTGCAGTAGGAATAACAAAGAAAGTAATGTTATCCAATTGGAAAGGAGAAAGAAAAATTTTTTTCATTTGTAATCAACATGATTATCTATGCAGAAAATGTACAGAATCTACAAAAAAAACATGCTAATCTAACAAAGTGAATTTAGCAAGATTGCAGGATACATGACTAATCAAGACCCTCAGTTGTATTTCTATAAACTAACAATAATCAGAAATTAAATTGAGAGCTAATACCATTTACAGTAGCTTCAAAAAATATGAAATACTGAATGCATTTGACAAAAGATGTACAAGATCAGTAAAGATCTTCCTTGATTTACAATGGAATTGTGTCCTGATAAGTCAATTATAGGTTGAAAATGCACTCAAAACAGATGACTTACCAAACATCATAGGTTAGCTTAGCCTGCCTTACAGGTGCTCAGAAAATTTACATTAGCTTACAGTTCTACAGAATCATCTAACACGAAGCCTATTTGATAACAAAGTGTTGAATATTTTGTGTATTTGATTGAATACTGTAAAGAAAGTAAAACAAAACAAAACAAAACAAACCAGAATGGTTGTGTGGGTACAGAATGGTTGTAAGTGTGTGGGTGGTTTACCCTTAGGATCTTGTGGCTGAGAACTGTGGCTGCCACTGCCCAACATCATGAGAGAGGTTCATACTGAATATTGCCAGCCTGGGAAAAGATCAAATCCCAAATTTAAAGTATGGTTTCTACTGAATGTGTATCACTTTTGCATCATTGCAAAGCTGAAAAATTAAGTCAAACCATCATAACTTGAGGACCATCTATCCTGAAACTTACTCAACACTGCTGGGAGAAATAAAAATTAAAACAAACAAACAAACAAACAAACCATTTAAAAAAAATTTAATGTTTATTTCTGAGACAGAGAGAGACAGAGCATTGGGGGGGGGGGGGGGGGGCAGAGAGAGAGAGACATACACACAGAATCAGAAGCAGGCTCCAGCACAGAACTGGAGCACAGAGCTGTCAGCACAGAGCCTGATGTGGGGCTTGAACTCACAAACCGTGAGATCATGACCTGAGCCGAAGACGATGGCTCAACCGACTGAGCCACCCAGGCGCCCCCATTTGTGATACTGCGATTTATAATAAGAAATATATATTCAATCTTTGTTCTTGTTACTGGCACAGAGCTCCTAAAATAAAACGCTTGGGTTTTTTTTTTTAATTTTTTTTTAACGTTTTATTTATTTTTTAGACAGAGAGAGACAGCATGAACGGGGGAGGGGCAGAGAGAGAGGGAGACACAGAATCAGAAGCAGGCTCCAGGCTCTGAGCCATCAGCCCAGAGCCTGACACGGGGCTCGAACTCACGGACAGTGAGATCGTGACCTGAGCTGAAGTCGGACGCTTCACCGACTGAGCCACCCAGGCGCCCCAAAACGCTTAGGGTTTTGATAAAGATGTATTTTGTTATTCATAACAAGCCCGTTTCAACAACACCTGAGATTCTACTAATAAGGTGACTTTTGTAAAGCCCCTTAGGATGGGAGCTCATTGCCAAGGGAACCAATAATACGATTAAAGGATTAGAACTCTCAGTCCTACTCCTGACTTCCAACCTTTGGGGAGCTAAGGGGGCTGGAGATTGAGTACAATCACTTAATGGCCAATGATTTAATTAATCTTGCCTATATAATTAATCTGCTGTAAAACCCCAAAAGGATGGGCTTAGAGGACTTCTGGATTGGTGAGCAAACATCTGGAGGTGCTGGAATGGCAGTACACCTAGAGAGAGGGCATGGAAACTCCATGCCCTCTCCCACATACATGTTCTTTGCATCTCGTCCATCTCTCTGGTCTTGAATTATATCCTTATATAATAAACTGATAAGTAAGTAAACTGTTTACCTGAGTTCTGTGAGCTCCTCTAGCAAATTAATGAATCAGAATAGGGAGTCACAGAGAAGTCCCATTTAGAGCTGGCCAGTCAAAGTCACAGGTGACAACCTGGACTTGTGATCACTATCTGAGGTGGGGCAGTTATGGGACAGAGCCCTTAACCAATGTGGCACCTGAGGATAACTCCAGCTAGACAGTGTCAGAATTGAGTTGAATTGCAGGACACCCAGCTGGTGTGAGAGAATTGTTTGATGTATGGGAAAATTCACATCCAGTTTCAGAAGAGACATATCGAGGTTAGAGAGAAACAGAAGAGCTTTCCTTTACACTCTGATCATGGATCAGGAGCTTAACACAATGCTAGCAGCTT
This sequence comes from Panthera uncia, assembly GCF_023721935.1. Classification (NCBI taxonomy): domain Eukaryota; kingdom Metazoa; phylum Chordata; class Mammalia; order Carnivora; family Felidae; genus Panthera; species Panthera uncia. Next base: position 135,343,368 of record NC_064811.1, on the reverse strand, counting down.
CTGTGATAAGCATTGGGTCTTATAATTGGTGACTGAATAAAGAGGTGCACTCACAAGGAAGGCAAAGACTGCCCTTAGTAAAAGACAAGTTTCAATAAGGAAAATGAATATAAGGATGTAGTTAAGGTTTCAAGCCTAAAATATGTTGGAATATTAAGAGAACAGTCATTGATAGAGACAGGAAGGTTTAACAGGGAGAGAATGGGCTTGGGTTAAGGATATGGGAGCCTGTTGGGTACAACATGATTGACCAGCAAAAGGAATGCATGCTGGGGTGGAGTGATGCTCTAGTGAAACAGAACAAAACAGTCCAAGACCACAGCAGCCCTTGGAACAATGAATTTAGCAAAGATTCAAATATGTATGCTATCATCAAATGAAAACACAGAGTGATAGTAGAAATGATAGCAGATGGGATAATAATTTTTCACTTCAAAAGAATGTTAGTAAATTATTATTGTAATTAGGTAATTTAAATCACATTAAATTGTGTATGACTATGTTGTTACTCCAATTTAATAATTCATATCTGATTATTATTTTCTATTAGTTGAAACACCTGAGATGTTAATGATATGCTTGTAGCTTGAACTTTAGGTGTAATTTATTAGTGGGATGCCTGGGTGGCTCAGTTGGTTATGCGATTGACTTCACTTCAGGTCATGATCTACTGGTTCTTGAGCTCAAGCCCTGCATCCCGCTCTGTGTTGACAGCTCAGAGCTTGTAGCCTGCTTTGGATTCTGTGTCTTCATTTCTCTCTGCCTCTGTCTCTGTCTCTGTCTCTGTCTCTGTCTCTCTCTCTCTCTCAAATAAATAAACATTAGAAAGCATTTTAAAAAAGAGTAAGTTATTTCTCTTTCTGGGAATGAAGTAGTAGACATCTGAGCTTGAGTGAATTTAGTAAAGAAAGTACTTGCACTAGAGTAGACACAGGGGACGCTTGAGAGAGCAACAGACTAAATGTCTGAGAAAAAAAGGTTTTTTTATTAGGGCATGGGGCATAACCAACCAGATTAAGGGTTAACATTATTATTAAAATTTCATTAGTAAATGTGACATTTTTGTTGAACCAGTAAAGATAATTGCTTTTCAAATTATGTGAGGATGTTTTCTGACTTGTTCTTAAAGTAAAATATATTTCTCATATATAAAATAAGAACAACAAACTCTACATGAAACTCAGTTCTTGCTAGTTCAAGAGGTAAAACACGCATTCACACACACCCATCACACTCACATCCACATACACACTCTAAAATACCCACAGCCATACAACTCACAGCCAAATGTGCATGCCTAAACACAAATGCTGTGCTTTCTCATTGAGTATCTCATCTTGCCACAATGAAAACGGATAGGCATTTGTGTTTATGTATGCATATTTGTTGTGCGTTTGCTGAAAAGCAAGACTGAAATGTTACTTATGGAAAACTAGATTATTATTGAAAACATGTATATTTATAGAATATTGACATTCTTTTTTTTTTGCATGAAAAAGCTACAGCACGAATAGAATTTCATAGATGGAATGAAGTTCAAAGATTTATTAGAGTTTTTTTCAATACATGTACTATGGTTTAAATTTTTGATTAGGCAGCCTATTTAAAACAGCAGGAGGTCAAACATCCAAAGAATGGTTCCTTTAAAAATGAAACAGAAGAAAAAGTATCTTGAGAGAGAATTATAATACCTTTAAGTACACATATTAATTTTTTCAGAGGCTTTTCAGCATAATGTGCATCTAAGCAGGGGCATACTGATGTACATCATGATATAGTCTTTTATTTAAGGAAAACTGTATGAGTCAATTGTTACCACTAAAACTTTAAAGTCAGTAAATACTGTATTCATCCCTCCAGACAGACACCTCATTCAATCCCATTCATAAAAAAAAATATTTGTTTATAAGATATCTTTTTTTCCTTAGCCTACCTTTAAAAACTACATGACCAGTGCACAAAAAATTAGAAAAATATATATAACCCATTTAGGTAATAAAACGTGATAAAATAGCTTCATATTACAGTTATATCACAAAACATTGATTAGGATGAAAAACCACCCACTCTGATTTAAAACAAGAACAGCTGTGGCAGACATGATGGTCCTGGAACAACTGTTACTAAATAGAAAACTCCCGGTTCTTGCAATTTGTAACGTAGGGAGGAAATGTACTGCACATAAAGAAATATGACATTGGAATGTTCAAAACTCAAAGAAGAGTGAAACTAATGCAAATATCAAAGCAGGAGAAAATGCCAGACTTGTAAAGAATGTTTTGAAACCTAGTTCAGGTTTTATTAATAAAACTCCATGTTTACTGAATGTTTCTTAAGGGCCAGACAACATATGTGGGGCAAAAGAAAGGAGTTATCTCTTACCAGCAGTATAATTCTGCCTTCCAGTAGCATACTACTGGGAAAGAAGTTCAGGATGAGTGTAGTAAGAATAGTAACAACAACAACAACAAAAAGATGTTAAGAGATTTAAGAAAGAGAAATCCTAAAGGGTTTAAAGATTACATCTAGAAGGATCTGCAAATCCTCCTGAAGGTATGTATAATCAGAACCTGGGGAGGGGGTGAGGTTTTGTCTTATTTGCAAGTTAACAAGTGAGCCTGCCTTAGTGTTATAAGAAAATATGAGAATCTGCTATCAGAGACAAAGACCAGTTATAACTCATGATAAAAGCAGCAGCCCCAGCAATATTTTGTATTAGTTTCCTAACTCAGATCTCCATACAGAGTGAGGGAGAGATGATACCTGACACATAGTGGGGGAATACAGAGGACATAAGGAGGAGGAACTCAGGAATTAAGGAATGCTGATCTTATCTAGGGCTGCTGGTGACATACCCACTCTCTCCTCATTTATGAGGAAAAACAAAAGCCCTTATCTTTACTCTGGAAGGTAAACAAATCTTCTCTGGGGATGAAAAGGAGACTTTACTTTCCTGGAATGTTTCCTGGAAAAAAATATAATAAAATTCTCTATCTTTATTATATTGGTCAGGAAACAAATGCTCTTTGACCTGGAGAGAGATACTATCTCTAGTTTCCAGGGAAGATTTTTAGTACCTTTTGCTCAGAGAAGCAGACCATTTGGATGGAGTGTTATTTCTCAAAATAGCAGTTGAATTGGCTAGAAGAAACTGGAAAGCATTTTAGGTAGAAGAGACTCTTTGAATCAAAAGACCCTGTAATACAAGACCGGAATTTGTCTATTCAATTGATATTCTATTCGTTTACTCCATTGAGGTTGTCAGTGGAGGGAAAGGAGAGATAGCAGGGGACATTCAAATATAAGACTAGGAGTAAGAGGGTCCACGTTTGTGCTGATGACTCTGGCCTGATGGCTCTACCATGTCTTGGGCTATCAGATTTGAAAACAGTGAATGTGGGCTGCTGTGGGTGAGACAGTCCAGTATAACTGTTTAAGTGTCAACTAGGTATTGTAAATGTCACCCTGCAGTTTTAAGAAACAGTAGGACTTAAGATATACAATTAGAGAGGGCACCTCGCAGGCTCAGTCATTGAGTGTCTGACTCTTGATTTTGGCTCAGGTCATGATCCTCGTATTGTGGGACTGAGCCTGGTGTGGGGCTCTGCACTGAGCTAGGAGCCTGCTTAAGATTGTCTCTTTCTCCCCTTCCCTGCCTCTCTCCCCCTGCTTGCATGCTGTATCTGTCTAAAAAAAAAAAAAAAAGAAAGAAAAAGAAAAAAAGAAAAAAGAAAAAGAAAAGCACACACACACACACACACAATTAGAATCCTTCATTTGGGCTTATAATTTTATTTATTTTATTTTATTTTTAATAAAAATATTGGGTTTATTGACCTGGACTTTGTTTATTTTTAATATTTTATTTTTTATATTAAATATAATTTATTGTCAAATTGGTTTCCATACAACACCCAGTGCTCATCCCAATAATTGCCCTCCTCAACACCCATCACCTGCTTTCCCCTTCTCCCCACCCCCCATCAACCCTCAGTTTGTTCTCAGTATTTAAAAGTCTTCTATGGTTTCTCTCCCTCCCTCTGTGTAACTCCCCCGCCTTTCCCTTCCCCATGGTCTTCTGTTAAGTTTCTCAGGATCCACATATGAGTGAAAACATATGGTATCTTTCTCTGCCTGACTTATTTCACTTAGCATAATACCCTCCAGTTCCATCTACGGTGCTACAAATGGCCAGATTTCATTCTTTCTCATTGCCAAGTAGTATTCCATTGTACATATAAACCACATCTTCTTTATCCATTTGTCAGTTCATGGACATCTAGGCTCTTTCCATAATTTGACTATTGTTGAAAGTGCTGCTATAAATATTACGGTACATTTTGGAGAGAGACAGATAACAGATGAATGAGCAGGGGAGAGGGGCAGAGAGAAAGAGAGAGAGAGACAATCTTAGACTCCACACCCAGCTTGGAGTCAATTGCACAGGACCAATCCCATGACCCTGGAATCATGACCTGAGCTGAAATCAAGTATTGGAAATTCCATCTACTGAGCCACCCAGGCACCTCTATAATTTGGCATCTAGTGGTTGTGAGATTCTTGAAACAAAAATTACATATATTCATCACGACCTATTAGATAGCATGACATTAAACTGGAGATTTGACTGATGAGAACAAGGCTACTGCTTCTGGATATGAAGCATGTATTTATAATCAATGAAATTCATGAGTTCAGGGTAATTGCCATATTCTTTTGCTACACAACATGCTTGCTGAACCCAAAGAATACTGTGTCAGACAGTATAAAGAAAGGATAAGGGATCACAGTTTTGACAGAAGCTCTGTGGAATGGAGAGGCATATTCTTTCTTATCTGGAATATTTGTCTATCTCTCTGAGAGCACAGTAATGTTCCTTGGTGATAAGAGAGGTTCACTATAATCAACTAGATACCAGCTTGCCCTCTGATACCATATTAGGAGTTCAGTGTTGGACTTTGCTCTTGGAAGATTATGCATTCATTCAACAGCTCTGGCAGACAAAACAGCCTCAGTAAGGAGAAGAATTTGTTATTAATCCCAGAGAAAGCCTTCATCCTGCACCAAAGCTATGTTATATGATCAGTCATTTTGTCTATGATTATTGACACTCTCCTCCAGAGTGGATGTGCTTTGGTGGTCATTTGTCCGTGGCACAAATATCTACACTCTATTCCAAGAGATCCATCAGCATACATTTTCCCATACATATTTGTCACCAAATTTTCAGTTTTGCTGTTGTCAAATTCTGTCCAATAAGTTATTTGATCTACAAAAGCTAATAGGA